>NW_006159701.1:431413-435132 GCF_000334495.1 Tupaia belangeri chinensis | reverse complement strand
CTACCCCCACCATCCTAGTCATCTATTCAGACTCAGCTCAAATGTCACCTTCGGTGCCCTCCTCCCCCTCCACACACGCGCATGTGTGCACACACACCAGGTTGGGCAAGGCACCGCCTGCCTGGAACACATCCGAATGGCAGGCGATGCTGATAATACTCACACCCACCACTTACTGAGTACAGACAGGTGCAGACACTGCCAAGTGCTCTCCACGCACTTCCTTCCCGAACTCATGTAACAGCCCTTCCAAGGAGGGGAGCATCCTAATGAACCCATTTTAAGATGAGGAGGCCCAGTGTCAAAACAAGTACCATGCCGGAGGCCAAAGCCAGGAAGGGGCAGGGTTAGGACTATGCCCCTAAGTCTCCCTAGGCTGGTTTCCTCCCTTCTTTCCCTGCCTCCTCCTGGAAGCCTCCCTCGGTTTATCCTGATGGCATCTGGACTCAAGCTCACCATCCTCCACTGCTCCTCTCTTACATACTCAACCTTACTGACTCCAAACACCTACAAGTCAGAAGCGAGTTCAAATCCCACTCTGGCACTGGTGGTTGGCAGAGACTTCTCAGTACCACTGAGCCCTGCATCTGTAAAATGGGAATAAAGAAGCCCATGCCTTCCCAGGGAAGTCCCTGAGGACTGGGATATTTCGTGGCCACCCCAGGCAGACAGGATGGGTGCTCAGGCGAGTCTGCTGAACGAATCCCCTACTGCTACTTAGAGCATGCAGGCCACCTCCTCGAGAGGGCCCCTTCTCCAGGCAGTCTGCTAAGCCTTGAGAAAGGGGTCTGAGTGACTCTCTAACTATTAACACTGATCAGTTCCAAAGCCGTCACTCAGCACCCTTAGGCACCAGCACACACCTTGATCCAAGTCTAATCCACCGTCATTTCTCATTTTTCTTCTCTCTTTTTAAGTTTGATTTATTCATTTCCTCCAAGAGTGATAGACACAGAGACAGAGAGAAAACATGCCAACAGGGACTCAATGCCACGATCCACCCCCAGCCTTCGGCCAGCCTGGATCGAGAGTAAGTGTGTACCTCGTACAGTCAGGGAGGTCTCCAGACTCCAGTAGGAACCTTCCTGTGCAGGACTGCCTGATGCAGCATGGCAGACGTTTCCTGCTGCACCGTCTAGCCCCACTGCCTGGTTTTTAGCAGCCTCTTTACTGGCCCGCAGCCTCCTAGTATTCCCCTCCTCTGATCCAGCATGTCCACACCAGCCAGGTTAAGCTTCCCAAAAGATACATCCAACCCCCACACAGAACCTTCCACTGTGCCCCACTGCCCTGGAATAAACACACCACTATGCATGGTTGGCCTGGCTGGGGCCAATACCCACGCTCCCGCCTACCTCACGGCTCTGCACGAACTGTTCCACCTTGATGGCCCATAACACCAACCTCTGCCCACTGCAAAATGTCCAGGAAACTCAACTCTCTGACACTCAGGCTCCTTCATTTTCACAGTTCTCCCTTGAAATTGCCTGTGTTCACAAAGGCTTGGCCTCTTAGGGGTACGCAGGCCAGCCTCATCTTGGACACAGTGTGATGAGATATGAATGAATGCATGCATGCACATTAAAAAAACATCTGAGGGGGGGAACAGCAGGTGGCATGGTGGTTAAGGTGCTGGACACTCTCCCACATGGCTGACCACGGTTCAAATTCCAATTTCTCACTTTCTCTCTCTCTCTCTCTCTCTCTCTCTCTGTGTCTCTCTCTCTGGTCAAATTAAAATAAATGAATGAATAAATAAAATTAAATAAATAATTATTTTTTGAAAAAGAAAAAAACCCTCTGAGGTTCTTTTTCTGGGTTGGTCAGAGATGTATTCTGGTGATGCTAAGAGGGGAAAACCACTTAGGGCCAGGCAGCTGGCTGGCCATCTTCCCTGACAGGTCAGCTTTGAATAAAAACCATTCCCCAGACCTCTGTGGTGGTGGAGGGGAGTCCAGCCTCAGAATCTGGGGTGAGAACTGCATCCCCAACATCCAGAATTAGCACGAGACTGCAGGACAAGCTGATGGCTCTGCAACTAAAAAATTCCAGGGGGACAGACCCTGGGTTGCTCTGAGTGGGCTGCCTCATTTCAACAGCGTCTCACAGTATGTGCTCAGCAAAACACTGGTTGACGAAGCCAAGCAGCTCACAGGCTCCGCTGAACAATCACCCAGACACTGTACTGAAACACGCTTCCCTCGGGAAAGTGCACCCTTGTCAAGCATACGAGTTCTGTAAAAAGGATTCCCCCCCAAACGACCAAGACCTGGGCTTGTGCCCGTATACCTCCCCAGGGGGAACCGTCTCTGGCAGCTATGGCCTGGAAGGAGGCGCCAGTGTCTAGGGGTGAATGCATGTTTGTCCAGGAGCCTTGACGGATGAGCAAAGGGAATGCTGGGCCCTGGAGAAACCTTGTCCAAATGCTCGGGTTACTGATTAGCCAGACCCCAGAGCGTCTCTCTGCAAGGCGGGACTGGAGGGGCAATTAACCCATTTGGAAGAAAGGCCACAATCCCGCTAATCCCCTTAAAAACACAGCAAAGATGGTTCTCCATGCGGGAAACCCAGGGGACTGGACCATGGGAAAGGAGGGGGCAACGAATATTTATAGAGCCCCTGCCTATCTCAAACCTATCATAGGATTGATCCTGCCAGCCCCAAGAAAAAAGATTGAGTACCCCACCCACACCCCAGTTTGCCGAAAGAACCTGCGCTCAGACGGGTTAAATCTCTTGCCCAAGGTCACAAAGAGGCTGCAAAGAAAAACCTTTTTCTTTGTGCAACAGGTACAGCCCTCCTTTTCCTTCCAAAAGGTAATGGCTGCTCCCGGCTAGAGAAAGTTCAGTCCGCGCCGGCAGGAAGCCCCGGTCGCCTCGGCGGCGCGCGGAGGTCACACGCCCCGCTCCCGGACCAGAACAGGGTTTCAGGGCGCGGCACCCCCTGCTCTAGGGCGAGTGTGAGCCAGGCGGGTGTGGAAAGGTCAGATTCGGGTGTGGGGGGGAAGGGGGGGGGCAATGAGCAGTTTCCCTTCCTGGGGCCCCACCCGTGGCCCCAGGCCGCGCCGCACAGCGCGAGGACCTTGTGAGACTGAGCCTTAATCCCATCAGGGAGCCTCTGCCTAGGAAGGCGCACCGATGGAACGGCAGGCCTGGCAAGAAGGACGCGTCCAAGCCCGGGGCCGGGTGCAAGGGTCCGGGCTGGCGACCTCCCTTCCTCTTGCCCCCACCCCCCGCTACCCCAAGGATCCCCCAGGATTCCTCCAGCCCCAGACTCAGTCTCACTTGGCGTTCTCGCTCCCCACTGTCCACCTCCAGGCCTCCAACCACACGCATGTCCAGATCCTAGCAGCTCCAAGCTCTGTACCCCGGTTCTCCAGCGATCCCCCAGCTCCTGGCCACCAGATCTCCTGTCGGAATCCACTCCTAAGGCTCAGACCGGCATGGGGGGAGAGGGAGTCACTCGCTCCTAGTCCTGAATGACCCCCTGCCATCACCCCCGGCTGAGGATCCAGTGGAATCCCAGGCCACCGGCGCCCGATCCCCTCCTGGGATCGACTCCCAAGTCGCCAGCCCGGTGGCGCCGGATCCATTGGTTGCCCTATGCGGGATCTTCCCGCGGGATCCACTCCCAAATCTCGGGAGAAGAATCCTTCGGCTCCCAAACCGGGGTCCCCCTTCCACGCAGACCCGGAGCCAAGGGCTATCAACCGGGTCCCC
>NW_006159701.1:423872-430882 GCF_000334495.1 Tupaia belangeri chinensis | reverse complement strand
GGCTCGGGAACCCGCAAGGTCTTCGCGACACTCTGACGCCCCCTCGCGGCGATCGGTGCGACTGCGTCTGGTGTCCGCCCGGGGTGTCCCTCCACCGGGGCGCCTACTCCGTGTGAAGCCCGGGGCTAGTTAAATTGGGGGTGAGGAGGGAGACACTGGGGGACTAGCTGAACCTCAGGAAGTCGCCACTGGAAGGAAAAATGCCTACTCTTTTATCCTTTACTCACTTCATTTAGCAGTAGGTCTTTACCTTTACCGTGTGCGGGGTGCTGGGGACTCAGCCATGAAGCTGGAAGATCCAGGCCCTTCCTTACAGATAAGGAAAAACTTAACTGCAGGAGCAAAGGGAATGACATTTGTGACACTGCTCCCAAGGAGAATTGCAGCCCATGAATAACTGGGGTTCCCGAAATCACGTGTGCCTTATTCTAAGTCAGCTAGATCTCAATAAAGATGAGCCGAAGAAGATAAGAACGGCACACCCATGGCCTCTTGCCTCATCTTTCCCCCAAGTTCTTGGGGTGTGTGTGTGTGCATGTGTGTGTAAGAACGGCAGCTCCGATTACACAATCCTTTGCATGCAACCGACCCCTACTTGCCTATTTTACCAAGAAGCCTGGAGCTCCCTCAGAGGTGTGCCCATGGCGACTGAACGCAGCCACGTTGCAGCAGAGGCCCCATGAGGTCTCAGGTTTTCTTTCCCATCTTGTCCTTTACCGTCTGGATATCTTGAGTACGGTCATCGTAGCACCAAACCCGGGGGCTTATAACTGTGACCAGCATCCCTAGGGAGACATCTGGGAGGTAGGAGATGAGAACGGGTGGGCTCAAAGTTCAACTCCTTGTGTGTGTGCTAGGAGCAGAGGCAAACCCTGGCTCATTGTCTGTTCTGAGAACTCCAGGGTCTTTTGTCTCTGGTTCACTCCTATTCCCAGCACCTAGAGTAGCTCTTGGCACGTGGCAGGTGTTCAATGAATATAATGTGTGAATGACCGAGCTAGCTGCCGCCACCGCCTCTTCTCACTAGCCTTGTCGGAACTTCCTGTCTCTCCTGGGCAGATCTAGATGAACGAGAATGCGTGGGCTGAGGGTTCTGTTTCACGGAATGTTCCGTGTAGCTCAGCTGCTCAACCAACTTAGCCCTCCACCCTGGCACCTCCTCTACCCCAGAACAGACGCAAGGACAGGGATAAGACGCACCCCCTCAGAGACTTCGAACCCAGGTATATCCCCAGCCCTGCGGAACCCCCTACTTTCGGCCCCAAGAGATGCTCAGACCAAGCCCCTCATGAGCTCTTCTGTCCCTGCCAAGGTTGAGGGACTCTTAGAAATGCCAAACTACAACTCCCAGAATCCTCCTGGCCCCAGAAGGAAAGAGATTTCCTCATTTCCAGGCCTTAGCTGGTTCCCCCTGCATTCCCCTGGCAGGTGAGAGGCTGCCAGCCAGCACAAGCAGAGCTTATACCCCGACCAACAGGTATCAGGTTGTGCATTGTTTCCAGAGCCAACACCTGCCACCCCCACTGCAGCTCTGGCTTTTCTCTTCCTGAAAATAGAGGGCAGTGCCACCCACGGACTGCCATTTTTCTGCCCCCTCCTCCAGGAAGTCTGTCCTGATTAGGCTGCCTATTCTGGGAGCTCGGCGCAGCAGAATCTTCTGCAGTGATGAAGTTGTTCTATATCTGCACATTCAACACTGGCCATGGACTTCTGAGCACCTGAAATGGAATTCTGAGATGGAATGGAAATTTGATTTATGTCTAGCAGGTGGCATAGTGGTTAAGGCCCTGGACTCCCACATTGTTGACCACGGTTCAGGTCCTCAGACCTGGTGGCTTCAAAATCACACTAGGCACGTGTGTTCGGGATTGTGAGTGCCCACATTTCTAAGAGGAAACTAGAAGAGATTGCACCGTGGCCATGCCCCCGGGGGGCACTTTCTCACTTTCTCTCTGTCTCTCTCCAGGGAGCACATCTGCCCTACGGCAAAAATGTTTAAGAAAAGAAATTTGACTTCATTTCAGTTCATTTGTTTGGCCACTGAACTAGAGTACAGCTCTTGAGCCTCACTCTCCATGGCAAAGACTGTCTTCATGTATTTCCATGGTGTCCACTGACCCAGGGACTTTCCCAGAACCTGCTTCCTGTTACTTACCTGCTTCTGGAGGCTGAGAGCCAGTCTTCAGTTATGTCCCTCAACACTGGGCCTAAGCCCGTCATGCCCTCTGCCAGGAAGACCACCCTCCACCTGCCCATCACCTGTCCATCACTGAATAACCCTCAGATCTTAGCTTTTTCATTTTATTTCATTTTTTGAGATATTTTTGCCATAGGGTGGGTGTACTCGCTAGAGAGACAGAAAGCAAGAAATCACCCCCCAGGGGGGATGGCCACACCTCAATCCCTTCTCCATTCTCCCCTTGGGATCTTGGGCACGCACACACATGCGCCCGGCGTGAGTTTTAAGCCACTGGGTCCGGGACTTGATTGCGGGCAGCTACATGGCAGTCCAGAGACATAATCATTACGCCATCTGCTGGTCCCCAGATCTTAGCTTTCCAGAGCCCATCTCTGACTACCAAGACTGCTCAATTGCCCCTGATTCTTGGGTCCCCAATATCCGCACTGATCACATGGTAGCGTCATTGCCAATCAGGTCCCTGCCTCGTTTTCTAGGCTGTGAGGCCTTGAGGGCAGAGGCTAGCGTAGTACCTGAAAGAGCTGGCACTCGACAAATACAGAATTCAGTGTCGAGTACACTTCACACGTGGTAGAACCCAGAGCCCTGCTCACAGTAATAACGCTTCTGAGAGCTGTCATGCCTTGGGCCAAGCACTTCGCCTGGGCTGTCACTACATGCCACAAGGGCCCCATAAGAAACATTCCATTATGATCTCCCTTTTACAGAAGAGGGATCTGAAGCTCAGAGAGGGTAAGTCAGTTGCCCAAGGGCACACAGCTGGCATCTCAGTCTGGGTCCTGGTAAACAAAGCCTGCGGGCACGTCTTACGTGCTAAGCTTTTACTAGGGATGTGAGCCCAGCCCTGAAAGCGAAGATGAAAGAGGACTTGAGACAGAGGCGCAGGGAGAGCAAATGCAAGATGTGCCCTTCTGAACTGGCCAGTGTCTCGGGACTCCAATCACTCAGGGCATCTCCGGAGAAGCCGCATGCCCAGACCTTCACTGCAGGGATGAAGGATGAGGGCTTCAGCTGGCACCACCGTTCCCTGTCCGCCATTAGTCATAGGGCCCAGCTCGGTGGTGTTATCTGCACCTCCAGGCGGCCACCAGGGAAGCCAGTTCTGGGAAGGCAGGTACCAGAATGCCCTCCTTCAGGTCAGGTCACCTTGAAGGACAGCTGGGGGGTGGGGTTAGGAGATGGTGCCATGACATGGGACCCGTCACTGCAGGTCCCCGCTGGCCCAGTGGCTACAGGGACCAACCAGGCTGCTGCAGGGGCAGGTGAGTGGACGCTGGAGTGTCCAGCATGCTGAGTGGCTGTGGAGCACAGAGCTGGCACCTGAGCAGCTGCGTCAGTCCAGCCCAACATGACCGGCGAACATCCAGATCCAGTCTGGGCCAACTGCAAAGTCCTTCAACAAATAGGGGTTGAAAGCAAGGAGGGAAGGCAGGAAAGAAAACAAAATAAGTGAATGATTGAATGGCGGGGGAGGGCCAACCTGTGGCTCAGTGAGTAAGACGGGACCCACACGGGAAGAGTGGATGTATACTTGGGACCTCTGTGGGCATGAGGGACGCACACATGTGTGACTCATGTATGCCCATGATCTGGGCCCCTGGGACTGGGGGTGGATCGTGAAATGAGTACCCTGTTGGGAGAGTTTGTGTGTGTGTCTCCCTCTGAGTTTCTCTCTCTTGTGGAAAAAATAAGTAAATAAACCACATCTATGTATCTACAATCTATATATCGGTATCTATGTAGACACAGTGCCCAATATGGACTCGTCCTGGGTAAAATACAGAGAAATGTGCAAGCCGGTTCCTGGACCAGACTCACCAGGGCAGAAAGGTAGAGTGTGGAGTGGCAAACTTCCTACACCTGCTGGTTCCCGCAGGCAGCTAATCCCTGCTTGTAACTTTCCCTCCCCAGAAACGCCACACCCTCTCCCAGTCCCGTTTGGGGGCCACCTTTTCTCCTTTTGCCAGTTCACCCAGCAGTCTGGAGCAAAAGTCTATTGATTTAAGGAACTGGGGAGGAAAAAGAAACACACACACACACACACACACACACACACCTCAGACCAGCTGATCACCAGCTGAGGCTTTGTTCCCCAACCTGCACGTTTCCTGCAAAGGGAAGGAGATCTTTGGTGAGGTCACAGACTGGCGTCTGCAGCCGAAGCCCGAGCAGAGGAGACCATGATGCAGCGTGGTGAGCATGGACAGAAAAGCCATCTGAGGTGAGGAGAGGAGAGGGGAGGAAACCAGGGTAACCCCAAGCATTGTCCAAAGGTCATAATGAGTTTCAGTGTCATGGAACCTCTGAAAAGACATACAAGGGTGTGCGCACACACGTGAGTGTGCATTCGAGCCTGCCCAGGGTGAGCGTCTGCAGTTTAAACTCATATTTTTCAAAAGAATTCATCCCTTCCAAAAGGGTAAGCCCCACTGGTCCAGAACCTGGCTTTTTTGTAGAGGTGGGGAAACTGAGGCTCGGAGCTATGACATAATTTGTCCCGGGTGACACAGCCAACCTGTAATGGAGGCTGGAATACATCCAGACACTGGGCTTTTACCTGGCTGTGCAGCTGAGAGAACTGGCCAAGGGAGGCAAGTACAGGCACCACCACCCCCCAAGTCCCGACCCACCCATCTTTGGATCTCAGCCTGGACCTCCAGGCTGGATCAGGTGTCCTCACTCTGTGCGTGCCCCAGCACCATCCCAGCCTTCGGGGCTTTCCCACAGTGAGAGTTGTGCTTTGCTGGTCATGTCGGTCTGCACTGGCCAGAGACAGACAGAGAAAGGGAAAGCGAGAAATCACCTCTCCAGAGTGATGGCGATGCAATCCCTTCTCCATTCTCCTCTCAGGATTTTGGGCAGCAAATATGCTCAGCATATTTTTCAAGCTACCGGGTCCGGGACTAGAACCATGGAGTCGGCCATATGGGATCCAGCACCTTAACCACCACGCCGTCTGTTGGCCTGGGAGTTGTGCTCTCACACGTGCCAGGGGATCTGTTGCTCCATGGGTTGATGCAAAGATACATCCAACTTAACAACTAACACCATACTCGGATACCTCCCTCTCCCCTAATGCACCTGCCCCTCCTGTAGGCTCCTCTCCCACCCTCACTGGTGCCCAGGCCAGAAGCCCTGGGGACCTCTCTGTTTTCAAATCTGGTTGGCTTTTTTTCTTCCATGAGCAAGAGAGACAGAGACAGAGAGACAGCACCCCCCGTCAGTGTCTCAATGCCATAATCTACCAGGGCCCCAGCCAGTCCTGATCATGGGTACCTGAATGCCGGCATACTCAGGGAGGTCTCTAGACATCAACATGGAACCTCCCCGTGGGGTCAGCCTCACAGAGCACTATGGTGTACCACTGTGCCACTGTCAGGCCCCTCGGCTTGGTCATTGACCTTCAAAATAGATCCAGAATGTGACTGCTTTTCACCCTTACCTGCCCTCCCTGGCCAGCCCCAGCCCCATCCACTCTGGTCTCTCACCTGCCAAGAAGTCGCCTTCTGACAATTTCTCCCTCCTCCTCCCTGCCCTCCCCTTCGCCCAGCAGCCAGAATGGTCTTCTGAAAACAGGTCAGGTCTTACCCCTGCTCCAGAAGGTCAGAAGATTAGAGACTTCCCTCCCCATTCCAATGCTCCAAGCCAAGGCTCTACTAATGCCGGCATGGCCGAGCGCTCTCCCACTCTCACTCCTAGCCCCAGGCTTCCTTGCTTCCTCAAACATGACCTGGTGGATAAGAAAGCCAGACTCACATGGCCATTCATACAGTTTGAATCCCAGCCCTGGCAGCTTGGAAAACATGCTGGATACGTGTGTGTGCATGCCCCAATCCTGATGGGATGGAGAAATGGAGAAGGGATTGAAGCGTAACTATGCCCCATGGGGAGGAACTTTCTCCCTCTCTCTGTCTCACTTTCTCTCTTTTTGTCTCTCTCTGGCAAGTACAGGGCCCTTAGGCAAATTTGGAGGAAAAAAAAAATGCTAAGCACACACCTCAGCCTTCGCACCTGCTCTTCCCATGGCCTGGGATAGTCCCTCCCTACATATGCACGTGACTCTGCCCCTCATCTCTTTCGACCCTGCTCAAAAGTCACCTTCTCATGACACCTCCAAGACCATCCCCTAACCATTCATTAGCTCCCTTTCTTGGTTCATCTTTCTCTATGGTGCTTAATAATATTTAGCATGGCGTATACTGACTTGTCCATTCCGTTGCTCTTCCTCACTGGAGTGTAAGGAGGTCTCTGTTTTCCTGAGTACTGAATCCCCAGCACCTAGAACAGTTCCTGGAACAGAGTAAATACTCAGTGACCATTTGCTGGCGGGATGGATGGGTGGATGGACCACACTGGTGTACCCCGTTTCTCTGTCCCGCCCGTAATGTTCTAAGCTCTTCAAAGGCAGGAACTGTATTCTGCTCACCATCATATCCTAGGGGGTGTGGGGGTCATTGAATTGGGCACATAAAAGTTGAATGAATGGGGGCTAGCAGGTGGCATGGTGGTTAAGGTGCTGGACTTCCACAGGGCTGACCGTGGTTCAATTCCTAGACCTGGCTGCTTGCTTTCTCACTTTCCCTTTCTCTCTCTTTGTCTCTTTCTGATCAAATTTTTAAAAACAAATAAATAAAATAAAAGCAAATGTCTTTTTTCCCCTCTTTTTTGGTTAAAGAATTATTTTAACTTTATTCATTTTAAAAAATTATCTTAACTTTATTATTATTACTGCTATTTTCCAGTTTGATCAGAGAGAGAGGAAGAGAGGGAAAGTGAGAAAGCAAGCCACCAGGTCTGGGACCCAAACTGT
>NW_006159701.1:411282-423790 GCF_000334495.1 Tupaia belangeri chinensis | reverse complement strand
GGTTGTTTATGTTTTTGCCATTGGGCATGTGTGTTCACCACAGAGGAACACAGAGAAAAAGAATGTAAGAAATCACCACACCACACACACACACACACACACCCCGGGGGGAGTGGTTTCTCACTTTCCCTTTCACTGTCTCTCTCTCTGGTGAGCATACATGACCTATGGTAAAAACCTTAAAAAAAAGAAAAAAAAAGTTGAGTGAAGGAATGAATGAGCAACCTCTGTATTTGGAAGATGAAGAGTGAAAGCAGGAGAGGAGCTGAGCTTTACTTAGGAAGTCTAGCAGCCACCCTTGAACCCGCATACCCAGTTCTCCTGCGATTCTGCGCTAGCTGACGGACTCCTCTCAGACAGCCATGCTGTAGGCTGGAGCACGTGCGAGATCCTAACCCTGCCCTCACCCTGGGAAGCCTTGGGGAGCCGCTGGGTTGTTTGATTTTTAAATTATACCCTCAATCTCGCTTCGGGCTTAGGACCCAGAACCAGGAACCTGATTCCCCAAGTTTGAGTGCCAGCTCCACCGCTTCCATCCCAAGCCCCCGTTTTGTCATCTGTAAAATGGGGGATGTGAGAGCATATGTACCTCACCAGGTGGCCGTGAGGCTTACATGAACCAAGGTACTTCCAGGGTTTAGAGTGGGGCTCGGTGGGGTCTTAGGAATTGTTGACTGCTATTAGAAATTAAGTGCAGGGGGGACCAGTTCAGCACTGGGCACTCCCACATGGCCAACCATGGGCTGAGTCCTGAATCTGGTGGCTTGTTTTCTTACTTTCCCTCACTCTGTGTGTGTGTGTGTGTGTGTGTGTGTGTGTGTGTGTGTGTGTGATCAAATAAAAATAAATGGGATTGTGGACCCGGTAATTCCAAAAGCACAAAGCCAGGAGAGTCAGAATAATGAATTCAAAACCCACTGGTGGGGGTTAAAAGGACGGCTTTTGATGATTGCCATCTTCAGTTTTAGGTTGTTTTTTCTTTCTTCCTCTCTCTCTCCCTCTCTCTCTCTCTCTCTCTCTCTTTCTCTTGGGAGCACATGTGCCCTATGGCAAATTAAATAACAATAATAAATAAAATAATTCTTAAAATGAAACAAAACCAAGAAATTAAGTGCTGAGCTGGAGAAGAAAACCCTCCGTCTCTTTCAAGCTTCCCTTAGGCAGATCACAGCTCAGTGGAGGCTCAGCGGAAGTCCTTGCGAGTTATAACGTCTCAGGCTCCTGAGCACCTGGACGGTTGGCGTGATTTTCCCAGCGACACTGAGCTTTATCTAGAGAACAAAACTCCTTTCAAGGTCAGGAACGCCTGGAGAGCCACGGGTACAGCCAGAGTGAGGCAAAACCAGGGCCTCTGTGGACCGGCTCTCCCCACTATCCTGGCTGGAATTACACCCCTCGAGGTCCTGCCAACTCAACAGAAAGGCTGATTTGGGTGTAGGAAGAAAAAAAAAGGAAAAAATAAAACAAACCCTCACTCCCAACTCAAAACTGGCAAGCAGCCAGGTGGTTACTCTAATGTCAGAGTAAAAAGCCCATGCAATTTGACCCTGACCTCCCTGCCTGGGCTTATCCAGGCCCCTCCCCCTGTAACACACATGCACACACATTTTGTCCCTTGACCCTTCATGACAACCCCACCTTCATTTTCCAGAGAAGTGAGGTGACCTCCCTACATGCACACAGTTGGCCAGGAAAGAGCCCAACTTCTCTGCCTTTTTCTATCACATCGCCCTGCTCAGTGATTGAACCCACCACTACCTGCTCCCAAGGGGTCATAATCTTCTGGTACAGCTGGAGAAACTGAGGCCCAGAGCCATGGGGTGATTTCCCTGGTTCCCAAAGCTGGGACATGGTAGGGGCTGGTGAGCCACCAAGCCCAGGATTCCTGCGGGCCGGGCTCAGGGGGCTGACGGGCAACCCAAGGCTGTAAGCAAAGGCCCTGGCAAACGGGCGGGGGTGCCCTTGGCTGGGTTGGGCTGTCTTTGACCTTGGATTCCCTTGGGTAGGCTCACCCATCTGGGTCTCCCTCTGGCCATCAATGACAGGAGTAGCTATCGGCAAACCACCTTCTGCTTCAGGCAGGTCATCCAACCTTCTCTGGTATTATTTAAATAAAACATAGGCCAGCCATGATCTGGTGGTTAAGGAGGCTGGATCCCACGGGGCCAACTGTGTAGTTAAGAGTCTTGGATCAGCAGCTTGAGAACCACACTGGGTGTGTATGCGTGTGCCCAAAATCCTTAAAGGAGGGAGAAACAGAGGAGAAGGGATCTTGGTGTGATCATTCCCCATGGGTGGGTGCTTTCTTGCTCTCTCTCTCTCTCTCTGTCTACACCTACACACACACACACATCCACACACCTCCAGATACATATCTTGACCTTAAATCAATTTGCTTTTCTCCCTTTTTTTTTTTATTAGCTTAACTGTATTTATTTATTCTAGTTTGACCAGAGAGGAACAGAGTGAGAGAGAGAGAGAGAAAGTAAGAAAGCAAGCCACCAGGTCCAGACTCAAACTGCAGTTGGCCACGTGGGAGCCCAGCACACTTAACCACCATGCCACTTGCTGGCCCTCAACTTGCTTATTAACATAAATTTTAATTTTCACTAGAAAACTATTATCATGCCAAAAAAAAAAAAATAGAACTACGAGGACAATCAAACTACATTCACGAATTCTCACTAGATGCTTGCTATGGGCTGAACATTCATGTCACCTTCTTATTGATCTGTTGAAATCCTGCCATCCACAGTTATGGTATTACCAAGTGGAGCCTTTGGGATCTGTGTCTAGGGAACCCTAACCCAGCTCAATGGAGTAGTAGACACACAGTAACATAAACCAATCCTAAAAACACCGTGCTTAGTGCCGAAAGTAAGAAGCAGAATGCAATACATAAAATACTACTACTATGGGGACCAGCAGGTGGTGTAGAGGTTAAGACACTGGACACTCCCACATGGCCAACCATGGCTTGAGTCCCAGACCTGGTGGCTTGCTTTCTCACTTTCTCTCTCTCATTCTGATCAAATTAAATGAATGGATAAATAAAGTTTAAAATGTAAATAGTAATAATAATAGGCTAGCCATAGAACCTAGTGGTTAAGGGAACTGGATCTCCTATAGCTGAACACAGTTCAGATCCCAGCCCAGCAGCTTGAAAAAATGCCAGGGATGTTGCATGTGTGTCCAAAATCCCAACAGGATGAAGGAACAGAGAAGGGATTGCAGCATGACCAGTCCCACTGGGGGCAGGGGGAGGCGTGCCCCCTGGGGCGGGGGGGGCTCTTTCTCGCTCTCTCTCTCTGGGAAGTGCATTTGCCTTCTGGCAATTAACAAAAAAATTTAAAAATAAGGACCAGTCAGCGGCATGGTGGTTAAGGCAGTTGGATCCCACATGGTCAACTATGCAGTTTGGATTCCAGACCTGGTGGCTTGGAAAACGCAGTGGGTGTGTACATGCATGCACAAAATCCGAGAGGAGAATAGAGGAGAAGAGACTGCAGTATGGCCATTGCCCCCCAGGGAGTGCTTTCTCACTTTCTCCCTCTCTCTCTCTCACTTCTCTCTGACCAGCACACATGCCCTGTAGAATTTTTTTTTTAATTAAAAAATAATACCTACAGGGGCCAGCAGGTGGCATGGTGGTTAAGGTACTGGACTCTCACATGACCAACCGTGGTTTAAGTCCTTGGACCTGGTGGCTTGCATTCTCACTTCCCCTTTCTCTCTCTCTCTATCTGGTCAAATTAAAATAATAATATTAGAAAATAAATTTAAAAATAAATAAATAAACAAAACCTACGTAAACAACAAGATTTTGCAAAAAATACCTACACACAAAACAACATATGTCAAAGAATTCAAATGGTTGCTGATTGGGAGGGGTCAGTCAGCAGGCAGGGTGGATGTGTACATGTGTGAATCCACAACAAGCTTCCCCTGGCCCTGCCACGATGGCATGTGCTGCTATGCTGCTGTGTTCTACCGGCTGGGCCATGGGAGGCCAGGGTTCTAGTCCTGATCCAACCTAAAGACTGGGTATGGTGGTGGGTGACTGAAAATCCAGACGCATGGGAGCTGAGGCAGGAGGATGGTGAGCTTGAAGGTGTCTCGGGTGACACAGTGAGACCTTGTGTGAAAGACCGGGGCACTCAGGAACCAGCAGTTAGCGTAATGGCTATGTTGCTGGACTCCCATGTAGTCGACCGCGGTTCGCATCCCGGACCCGGTGGCTTAAAACTCACACTGGGCGTGTGTGCGTGCGTGCCCAAGATCCCAAGAGGAGAATGGAGGAGAAGGGATTGCGGCGTGACCGTCCCCCCTGGGGGGTGATTTCTTGTTTTCTGTCTCTATGTCTCTCTCTGTCTGTCTGGCAAGCGCACGTGCCCTACAGTGAAAATTTCTCCAAAAAAAAAACCGGGGCATGACTGCATGTGGCCTCAGCTACTCAGGAGGCTGAAGCAGCAGGTTCTCAACACAGCAACACTCCTTTCATTTATTTTTTAAGGTTTTTGCCATAGGACACATGTGCTTGCCAGAGAAAAGAAAGACAATGAGAGGGAAAGTGAGAAATCACCCCCAGGGCAATTGGCCATGTCACAATCTCTTCTCCTCCATTCTCCTCCTGGTATTTTGGGCATGCGCACACATGCACCCAACATGATTTTCTTTCTTACTTATTTTTAACATTTAAAGCAATGATTTATTTAATTTTATTATATATTTTTTCTTAATTTGCTATAGGGCACATGTACTCACCAGAGAGAAAGAGAGAGAGAGAGAGAAAGAGAGAGAGGGAAAGTGAGAAAGCAAGCCACCAGGTCTGGGACTCAAACTGCAGTGGACCATAGGGAAGTCCAGCGCTGTAACCACTATGCCACCAGTTGGCCCCAAGACATCTTCTTTTGAAAAATAAATTTTAAAACCTTAGGTCACTGGAAAAGTCATGGCACATTTTTGCATAGAAAAACACGTCATGACTTTTCCAACAACCCAACAGATGCCCACTCTGAGCAGGTCCTTTCAGACGGTAAAGGCTTGATGGGCTGAGAGGGTGAATGAACGAAATATGAGGGGGTGTTGGAGGGACAGGCAATGCCATACCTGCAGGAGGTGCAAGGATAGTGCTCGAAGGTCCCTTTAAGCACTAACTCTGACGGTCGCGTTTGGGAGCCCTGCTTCTAGATCAAGCACAGTTCCACCCCTCACCCCACAGTCATTAATACCTCCAGTTGCATCACCAGGCCGAAGGGGAGCCGGTGACCTGGGGTCTGACCACAGGACCAGAGCCTTGGCTGAAGGCACCCGTGCCGCCAATCCCTTGCCTGACCCCATTAACCTCTACCTTAACCTTGCTCATCGGTTCCTAGGTCACGACCCTTCCTCATGGTGGGCAGCGTGTGGGCAGCTCTGGGGTTCTCCCTCACCCTCATCTCGGCCCTCAGCCTCATCTCACCTGTCTGGTTCCAGACCCCCACCTTCTCCTTTGGCGTGCTCACCTACTGCTCCTGGCCTCGGGGCGACAGCTGGAACCAGAGCTGTATGGCCTTCGGGTCTCTGGAGGACATCCCTGACTTGGCCTGGAAGGTGAGACCTGGGCTCATCAATCCACTGGGTCCTTGAGGGCACGGTCAAAGCCATCGGAGCACAGAAGCTGCTGGGTAGCATTCGAGGGCCATTTCCTTGCTTCCTGGGTGTCCCAGTGCCTGGGAACCCACCATTCATCATTCCTTAAAACCAAGCATAGAGGTTCTTGAACTTGACAGCCCTTCAGAAACACCTGTGGATCTCTGAACATGCCAAGCTCTGGGTTCTACTTGGAGCCTCTGATTCTAGGTGTGCAGTGGGGTCTGGCCTCCTGTATTTTAGCAAACTCCCACGATGAGTCCGAAGGCAGCTGCTAGCTCATCTAGGACATGGTACAAATCAGGACACTCTACTGCCATCTGCTGGGGAATCAGCCATCCACAAGCCCAGCTATGAGGTCCAATGCACCTGCTAGCACTATGCAGTGTGCAACCTGCCCACTTCTACCTGGCCACTCTCGAAGCATTGCTAGGCTTGACAAGGAAGGCGGAAGTGTTAAAGTCCTTGTCATGATGCACATTGGTGCCAAATGCACAATGAGGAGACTGGGTAAGGACTCCCAGAGAAGGCAAAAACAAAGAGAGAGAGAGAGAGAGAAGCACCTCTAAAGAAGCTCAGATGGTCTTCAAAACTAATCATCACGTAATGAACAATACCTCCAGATGCTCCAGCCGTGCAGCAAGCACTTAATAAAGGCAGGATATGGTGGTCAGTCAGTCTGGACTTTAATTCTGGCTCTACTACTTAATTAGCTGTGTGTCCTGAGGCAAACAACTCCAATGCCCTGGATCTTGTTAGTGTGTGTGTAAAATGGGCAAAAACAGAGCTCAGACCTCGGGGATGTTCTGAGGACTTGGTAGCTGTAAATCAGTAAAGAGGATATCCTGCCCCATCCCAGCCAATGCCCCTTCTCCTCTCTCTTACGGCAGGTCTCAGCTGCAATGCTCCTCGGAGGCTGGCTCTTATTGATCTTCAGTGCAATCATCCTCTTGTCTTGGGCCCTGACTCCCAAAGGGCTGGGCCTAAGGAACAATACCCCAGTGCCAGGGATACAGGCCGCAGCAGGTAAATCCACCAGCACTTCGCAAGCTCTACACAGGTGTGGAATGAATGAATGAACAAGCCTATGAATGGTCTGGCCTCCTGGGTCAGAGCTCAGAGATAAACCCTAGGACTACAGACTATGCCTGGGCATTTAGCAAGCCAGGAGTCGGGGGAAGGAAAGAGGGGAAAGAGGCATTGGCTCACTGCATGAGTATCACCAGTGGCCACCACAGCACCTCAGACACTTCTAATGAATGAATGCATGGATGAATAGTCCAGTTGGTCAGTGGGTGGGTGAAGTGATGGATGGATGGATGAGCAGATGGGTTGATAGGGAAAATGGGCAGATTGGAACATAGATAGATGGTTGGGTGGATGGCGGCTGAGGGATGGATGGAACAGTGGATGTGTGGATGGGAAGGGGACAGGTGGCTACATAGGCAGGTGGTTAGATGGATGGGTGGACAGATGGATGAGTAGATAGATGGATGGGTGATGGGTGGATAGATGGGTGGGTGGATAGGTGGATGGGTGGATAGGTGGATGGGTGGATGGGTGGATGGGTGGATGGGTGGATAGATGGATGGGTGATGGGTGGATGAGTGGATAGATGGATGGGTGGGTGGAAAGAGGCAGGGAGAGAATGGGCAGATGGAAAAATGGGTGGAAGGATAGTGAACAGGTGAATAGAAGGAGACACAACCCAATGAATGAGTGAATAAATGGATCGTTGGGTGGGTAGCTGGATTGAGGGTGGACAGCAGGTGGGTGAATGGGTCTTGGGACAGGAGATTTAGCCCACTACCCCTTGACCAACACACTGGTTTTCCTTCCTGCTGCTTCCAGCTGCTGCCACCATCGTGGGCCTGCTAGTTTTTCCAGTTGCCCTGGCCTCACCATTTGCCAAGGAGGCCTGCGAAGCCTCCTCCATATACCACAGTGGAAAGTGCCAGGTGGGCTGGGGGTATGTCATTGCCATCTTCAGTGCAGTCCTGGCTAGCCTCCTGTCCATCACCAGCTGGGCCCACGTGACCAAGGTCCAGGGGAGAACCATCTTCTTCTCCAGTGACACCGAGAGAATCATCCTTGTGCCAGAAATGAACAAATAAAACTCTCCTGGAAGGACCAAAAAGGGTATATTTCTGAGTTGTATGAAGTCACCATGGACCCAGGATCAAATCCTTCCTCCTCGTCTTCCTTGCTGTGTGACCTCAGGCAAGTCGCTTCACCTCTCTAGCCCCTAGTTTTTTCTTCTCTAAGATGGAGACTGAAATAATCTCTACATCATAGGATTGTTACAATTAACCTGTGATATTCTGGTAAATAAAGCACTTCACACTGTGTGTGCCACAGAGTGTTCAATAAATGTTAGCTACTATTGCACCGTGTCTGGCACAGAGTGTTCAATAAATGTTAGCTACTATTAGTAAAATCCTTGCCTCATAGAACTGTGGGGATACACACACACACACACACACACACATATATATATATATATATAGTTGTCAGAAAGTCATGACTTTTTTTTATGCAAAAATGTGTCACGACATTGCCAACAAACCAAAATATAGTTTGCCATTTTGTTTGTTTTGCTTGAGGTCACATGAGCTAGCCAGAGAGACAGAAAGAGAGAAAAAAGAAAAGTGAGAAAGTGAGAAGCCACTGCCCACCCGCCCCGACCCAGGGGATGGTCTATCTGCTGTTTTTGGCTGTCACAACCTCTTGCCCTTCTTTAGAAGCAGCACCCAAAGTACCCTCAGGAAATGACCCTCAACACCTTCACATACTCTTTGATTAAGCTTTCAGATGGCTAAATAAGCCCTTCTGGGCAATGAAGCCTGCACACTGCAGTCTTGGTTTGAATAAACACAATGTAATTCAGGTAGAAAATGTGGGCACAGATACAATCCAAATGTTCTTTGCCACAAGGAGGATGAGAGACACTGCTTCCCCCATTGCCCTGGCCAACAGCCAGACAAGCACTAGAAGCAGAGCTGCCTATGCAGCCATCAGCTGACCACAGACACATGAAGTCTGACTGAGACTAGAAGAACCTCCCAGCTGAGCCCGGCCCAGATTGCTGACCTACAGAATCATGAGCTAAATACAGTCATGAGCTGCATAAGGATGCCGTGGTCAACTATGGGCCCTACATCCAACAGCAATCCCATAAGATTATAACGAAGCTGAAAATTGCCATTACCAAGTGATGTCACAGCCATCATAACGTTCTAGTTCAACACACTAATCACGTCTGTGGTGATGCTGGTGTAAACAAACCCACTGGGCCATCAGTTACACAAAAGTATGGTTCACACAATTATGTACAGCACGTAATACTAGATTATAATAACTTACCATGTTACCGGTTTATGTATTTACTATATTCTTATTGTATTTAATATCTATATTAAAAAGTTCACTGTAAAACAGCATGCAGTGTTACACAGCCTCATACAGCTCATGTTCATGACGTCTCCTCATTTTCTCTTGTTGAATTTAATCTTGCTCACCATGGTCCCGTCAATAAGACAAGATACAGAGGTGGAAGACAGGGATGATGCTCCTGATCCTGTGTAGGCATAGGCTATTGTGTTTGTGTCTTAGATATAAAAAGAAAAGTTTAAAAAGCAATAAATAAATAAATAAATAAATAAAGCTTATATATTAAGGATATAAATAATTTTTGTAGAGTTATATGATTTTTTTTTGGGGGGGGGGAGAGGTTTAGCTATAGGGCGCGTGCGCTCACCAGAAAGACAGAGAGAGACTGCCGCAATCCCTTCTCCTCCATTCTCCTCTCAGGATCTTGGGCACACAAACACATGCGCCCAGCGTGAGTTTTAAGCCGCTGAGTCCGGGACTCGGACCGCGGTTGACTACGTGGGAGTCCAGCGACATAGCCATTATGCTAACTGCTGGTCCCTACAATTTTTTTTAAGAGCGATTTTTGGGACCATCAAATGGCATAATGGTTACGTCACTGGACTCTGACATAGTCGACCACGGTTCAAATCCCAGACCCAGCAGCTTAAAACTCACACTGAGCATGTGTTTGTGCGTGGCCAAAAATCCCAAGAGGAGAATAGAGAAGAAGGGATTACTCCATGTCCATCACCCCTGGGGGGTGATTTCTTGCTTTCTGTCCCTCTGTCTCTCTGACAAGCACATGTGCCCTATAGCAAAAACTTCTCTAAAAAAATTTTTAAGAGATTTTCTGTGCAGTTAACTACATGGGAGTCCAGCGATGTAATCATTACACCATCTGCTGGTCTGTACAACATATTTTAAGATATGTGTTATTACAAAAGAATCCAAAAGTTTTTCAAAATTAAAAAGTTTATGCAATATCCAAGTTATGGCTTCGTAACATTAGTTTGTTATTGAAGAAAAAAATATTTTTTATTTTTTTTAATTATTTAATTTAGCTTTATTTATTTATTTTAATTTGACCAGAGAGGAATAGAGTGAGAGCCAGAACGAGAGAGAAAGGGAAAGTGAGAAAGCACGCCACCAGGTCCAGGACTCGAACCGTGGTCAGCCACGTGAAAGTCCAGCATCCTTAACCACCACACCACCTGCTGGCCCAGAAGAAAAAATTATTCTAAATTTAGTGGAGCCTAAGTGTTGAGTGTTTATGAAGTCTGCAGTAGCAGACAGTCATGCCCGAGGCCTTCACGTTGGCTCTGCACTCACTCACCAACTCCTCCCCAAGCAACTCCCAGTTTTGCAAGCTCCATTCGCAGTAACTGCCTTGTACAGGCATGCCCTGTTTTATCTTTTATACTATATTTTTATTGTCTCTCTTCTACATTTAGATATGTTTAGCTACATACATACTTACCATTGTGTGCCAATTGCTTACAGTATTTACTCAGTAAAGTAACATGCTGTCCAAGTTTGTAGCCAAGGAGTAACAGGCTAGACCACACAGCCTATGTATATAGTTGGCTGTCCCATCCAGGTACATGCAAAGAATGCTCTGTGATGTTCATACAATGACGAGATCACCTAAGGGTGCATTTCTCAGAATGTATCTGTATTGTCAGGCAGAACATAACTATAAATGGCTGTTTTAAAGCACTGCATCTTAGGCCAGCCAGTGGTGTGGTGCTGAAGGCAGCTGGCTGGATCTCACATGGTCAACTGAACAATTCAAGGACTAGACCTAGTGACTTGAAAAACACACTGGGCATGTGTGCATGCATGCCCAAAAGCATAAGAGGGGAAGGGCTGTGGTATGGTCATCTCCCGTAGTGGGGGGTATGTACTTTCTCAATTACCCTCTCTCTGTGTGTTCCTCGGTGGTGAATGCACATGCATACAATAAGTTAAAAAGAAAAAAAAAACTATATTTTGGGTAGTTTGTTATGCAGCATTACTTGTGGTGTAGCTGACTATTACAGGAGGTGAGGAGTGACTCACCAGTCTTGAGCTTTCCAGGAAAAGGCCAAGCAGCTCTCATGACAATCTGACCCCACCTAGGTAGGGGTCCCTGGCATAGAAGGACACAGTCTTCAGAAGTAAACATTTCCTTCTTTCAAGTTAAAAAAAAAATCTCCAAAGAAACAAAACATAACCCAGATTCACATATTTCTGTTTATATATTTTTTCTCTATATATAGACATGACTCTTCAAAACATTTACAAGGTATGTGGGCAACACAGAAAAAAGAGGGCACTCCACAGACGAAGGACTCCCACGCACTCAATCCCAGGACACAAAGACACAGACGCCGTACGGAGAGCTGAGCAAGCACGGCACACCGAATAAACACGGATCACTCCAGATCACAACCACAGACACTCGGGAATGCCACGAGAGAAGGCAGAGAAGAAATCTTGTGCTGTACTTTGAGACTAGTCTGTTAAAAAAATAAATAAGAATCAGAAGGTCTGGGACTGGGTCTTGCTAAAATAACATCCTCTGTAGTGAACAGCCGAGTGGCAAAATAGACTTTTACCCAGAGGGGCCTTTTGCACATTGTTCCTGTCTTGGGGAGTCGAGGGACCAGGGTGAGGAGAAGCAGCTGTAATGGCAGCAGAACGCTGCTGTCTGCCCTTGTCACTTTGGCGGAGTGAGGCGAGAGCTGGGACGAGTGAAGCTACTGTACCTTCACGTCTCCTCCGGAGCTCTCAGGGAAGTGAGGGCTGCCTGCGTCTCTGTCCATCCTGCCCAACTCGGGCAGAAATGGGGTGGGGCGTGGTCAGCTGCCGCTAAGGACACTGCAGCTGAGGGAAAGAAGCCTTGACCAGCACGAGGGGTGAGGATCCCGCCTTCTCGTGCTTTGCTCAGGGTGGTAGAACTCATGTGTCCCCTCTGTGAAGGCCTCAACACTCTCCTCTCCTCCCCGCCCTCTCTCCAAGATCCCAGGTGTCACTCTAGGACACTGTCATTCTTTGCCTTCTGCCCTCAAGTTGCGGGTCTCATGGCAAGAGCCTGACTCTTGCTGTTTTCCCCCCATTCCAGGGGTATTCTAGGGGGCCCTCAGCAGGACCTGAGGGGTCCTGGTCTATCTCATGCCTGCAGACACTTAAGTTCCATCACCCTTGCAGGAAGATGCTTTTCTTGAAAAGGAGTAGCTCCTGCATCAGGCAGAGGAGAAACAGTGAGAAAACACAACAGCCAGAACCCCAGACTCCAAGGGTGCTGTGTGAAGGACCTCGCGTGCCTTTGCCTAAATGGGGGAGGCCCCAGGACACAAGTGGCTTAGTATAAAGAAAGTGAGGAGGGAGATATGCTTGCAGCCCCGCCTCTAAGCCAGTGGTTCTCAAATGGGAGCAATTTTGTCCTACAGAGGACACTGGCAATGTCTGAAGACATTCTGGGTTGTCACAGCAGCGGGATAGGAGGTGGTGCTACTGGCTTCTA
>NW_006159701.1:395824-410569 GCF_000334495.1 Tupaia belangeri chinensis | reverse complement strand
CAGAGGAGAAACAGTGAGAAAACAAACCAGCCGGACCCCCAGACTCCAAGGGTGCTGTGTGAAGGACCTCGGGTGCCTTTGCCTAACGGGGGAGGCCCCAGGACACAAGTGGCTTAGTATAAAGAAAGTGAGGAGGGAGATATGCTTGCAGCCCCGCCTCTAAGCCAGTGGTTCTCAAATGGGAGCAATTTTGTCCTACAGGGGGACACTGGCAATGTCTGAAGACATTCTGGGTTGTCACAGCTGGGGGATAGGAGGTGGTGCTACTGGCTTCTAAGCAGCAGAGGCCAGGAATGCTGCCCAGTGTCCTACAATGCACAGAGGACAATTCCCCTCAAAAAGAACACCTGGCCCCCAATGCCAGTAATGCTGAGCTGAGACCTACTCTAAGCCAGTCAGCAGCCATCTTCTGGAATAGCTTCAAAGGCCCCTCTCAGAGTACAGGGATAGCCCCACAGACTTCTTCTACCAGTGTCTCCAAGTCTCATCCGAAAAGATGAGAAAGGAACAAGGGGAAGTTTGGAGAAATAAGGGGAAGAGGAGGACTCCATTCTGCAGATCAGGAATGAAGATGCTCCCTCCCTCCACCACCAACCCCGACTCCCTCAAGGGAGAAACGCCAGCCGCGGGCAATCTTTGGTCAAACAGGAAAACGTAAGGCTGAACTGAAGGGGCAACTCCTGGACTCCCCCTGCCAAGCGGCCAAAGTCAGGGCGGGTATTTTCTCTTTGCACAAAAATCCAAGCTCGTGAATAGGCACCAGGACCCTGCTTCCCAGGTGGCCTTCTGGCTGGGAGGAAAGATGGGCAGAAGGACAGGCAGGTGGTGGCTGGGTTCACGCCACCAGGGTGAGGTGCCCTTCACTTGTTTTCAATCAGGGTCTGCACCTTGTACACGAGGTCCCGGGCCAGCTTCAGGACTTGCTTGGTGTTGTGTCGCTCGGCCATTTCTGGAAGAACAGAGGACAAAATCTTTTGAGCCTCCTGGGTAGTCAGTCTGGCCTCTGGGGACCTCTCCAGCTCGGTGTGGTCACTGGGGCACAGAAATGGCTAGAAACCCCCTCTGTTCCTTTCCTTTATCATGCATCAGTCTCAGCAAATCTCTCTCCCTACTAAGGCTTCCAGAGGCCCACATTCCTCAAGAGAGACGCTGGGCATGCAGGTACCATTAAAGAACTTGATGATGTCCGTGAAGTCCATGTTGTTCTCCAAGATGATGTCGCGGTAGACTTCTACCAGAGCCAGGGCGATGAACAGGACATAGTGGGCAGATGACACGTGTTTGGCTGCCCAAATGGTTTCCCAGACGGAGAAGACATCATCATAGACAAGTTCTACCGAGACACCAACACACACACACGCACAGGGAGATCGTTAGTGATACAACTCATGGTGCTGCTCTCCCCTGTGAAAATTCCCTGAGAAACTCCCAGGCCAGCTGTGCTTTGTGTCTGAGCCCTGGTGACGTGAGCAGAGCTCAGGCTGGGAGGCAGGTCTCTGACCTTTAGAAACCTCTGTTTTCCCCATCTGTAGAAAGAGCTATATAAACCAGGTAGGTTCTAAGTTCCCTCTAGCTCTGACATTCTGTGAGTTGGGACATTGAGCTTGGATAGATTTGGTTTACATGGACCTGTTGCTGCTCTGCCTCTTCATCAGTGTCCTCCTCTCTCCCCGTACCCACTATCTCCTTTAGCACCCATGGGGAGATTGCTCCTTTCCCCTGTACACAGGCAGAGCTGGATGTAGAAAGACAGGATAGAGCAGTGGGTGTTTATGAGCAAGGATTCCTATGTCCAATAGGCTTGGGGTGAACCCCAGCTCCCTCACTTGCTAGCAAGGGGGCTGTGAGCTGGTTATTGCTCTCCCATGAGCCTCTCTCTCTTTTCCCTCCTCTAAATCAGGTGATGATAGTAGTGAGGGAGACAATACAAATAAATGGCTCAGCACAGTATACAGCACTTACTCAACAACTCCACACATACAAGGTATATTATTATTATTACTAGATCATCCCACATTTGCACAATAGCAATGGACTGTGATACATCTTATTTCAAAATAGTGTGTGAAACATGATGAAATAACCACTGTTCCATGGGCTTGAGGGTGCTTGGTCTCTGACGGGCAGAACAGAATAGCAGGGAACTGGGTCTTAGCGGTAGACAGAGGTGGGCTCAGAACCTGCCTCCCACATTCCTAGCTCTGAAGGTTATTCTTCTCAGCCTTTGTTTCCTCATCTGTAAAAGAGAATCTTAATAGCACCTACTGGGGGACCAGTAGATGGCATAATGGTCACATTGCTGGACTCCCAAATAGTCGACTACAGTTTGAGTCCCAGACCTGGGGCCTTAAAACTCACACTAGGCGCATGTGCATGCGTGCCCAAGATCCCGAGAGGGGAATGGAGGTGAAGGGATTGTGGCGTGGCCATCCCCCCTGCGGGGTGATTTCTCGCTTTCTGTCTCTCTGTCTCTCTCTGTCTTTCTGGTGAGTACATGCAACCTATAGCAAAAAAAAAAAAAAGAAAAGCATCTACTGCAAAGTATCCACATAAGCGAAAGTAGATGACTGGTAGTGATGACTCAATGAATGTACGCCATTCTCTGCTGCTGCCTTCACTCCAACAGCCCCTCAGCCTCACCCCCATGACAACTTTTGAGACAGAGAGTCAGGGAATAGAAACCTGTGTGTGAGGGCCATACCTCGCTTGAAATCCAGGAGGAACCAACGGTAGCAGAAGTAGAAGTGAGTGTAGTCCCCATTTTGATGCATCAGCTCAAAGAGCTCTGAGTCCAGAATCTGTCAAAAGAAGGGAAGGGCAGCATCAGCCTCTTGGGGAAAAGGTCAGACCAAGGGGATAGCTGGATAAAGCTGGATAAATGGGTGGCACCTCACAATTGTGAGCACCATAAAACCCTTAACCGAGTGAAGTTAAGAAAAAAAAAAAAAAGGCAAAGAGGCCCAGCCAGTGTGGTGCAGTGGTAACGCCAAGGCCCTACAGCTCTGGAAGCCACAGGGCGACCAGAGTCATATCCTGGGTTGGCTTGAAAACTCCACTGGGCATGCACATGGGCACCCAGGAACTAGAGGACTGGGGAAACAGGGCTGTGGCATGACAAGATTTTATCAAGGGTGCTTTCTCTCTCTTCTTCTCTCCCTCTCGTGCACACATGTGCATATTTTCTATAATAAAATGAATGGGGAAGGAACCAGCGGATGGCATAATAGTTACGTCGCAGGATTCTCATGTAGTCAACCACAGTTCAAATCCCAAGCCTGGCAGCTTAAAAAACTCATGCCAGGCGCATGTGTGTATGCCCAAATTCCCAGGAGGAGAATGGAGAAGGGATTGCAATGAGGCCATCCTGCCTGGAGGGTGATGTCTTGCTTTCTGTCCTTCTCTTTCTCTCTAGCAAGCACACATACCCTATAGCAAAAAAAAAAAAAAAACTCTCGAAGAAAGAAAGAAGGAAGGAAAAACAGGGAAAAGTGGGCAAAGATATAGACATTTTTCCAAAGATTTACCAACAATCCATAAACACGTGAAAGATGCTCAGCATAATTAGTATTCAGGAAATGCAAATCAAAACCACAATGAGACAGCACCTCACATACACTAGAAGGGTCAAACTCAAAAGACAGGTAATAACAAGTGTTGGCAAGGATGTGGAAAAATGGGAGCCCTCCTACTCTACTGGTGGGAATGTAAGATGGTGCTGTTGCTGTGGAAAAGTTTATTGGTCTCCGAAAAAGTTAGACACAGCAATTCCACCCGTAGGTATATCTCCAAGAGAAATCAAAACATATATCCATACAAAAATCTGTAGGAGGGGCCGGAAGGTGGTGTGGTGGTTAAAGGCACTGGACTCCCATGTGGCCGACCGCAGTTCAAGTCCTGGACCTGTTGGCTTGCGTGCTCTCTCTCTTTGGTTAAAATTGAAAAATAATGATAATAAATAAATAATTCTTTTAAAAAAAAATGGGGCCAGCAGGTGGCATGGTGGTTAAAGGTGCTGGACTCCCATATGGCCACCCACAGTTTGAGTCCCAGATCTGGTGGCTTGCTTTCTCACTTTCACTCTCTTTGATCACACTGGAAAATAATAATAAGAAGAAATAAAGTTGGATAAAATAATTCTTTTTAAAAAAATCTGTAGGCAATGTACATAGCAGCACTATTCCTTTTTTTTGAGAGATTTTCACTGTAGGGCGCGTGCGCTTGCCAGACAGAGAGAGACATAGAGACAGAAAGCGAGAAATCACCCCCCAGGGGGGATGGTCACACCACAATCCCTTCTCCTCCATTCTCCTCCTGGGATCTTGGGCATGCACGCACACGCGCCCGTTGTGAGTTTTAAGCCACCAGGTCCGGGAAGCGAACCGCGGTTGACTACGTGGGAGTCCAGCGACATAGCCATTATGCTAACTGCTGGTTCCCTATTCCTAAGAGCCATGGACAGCAAACTCAAACGCCCATCAACAGATGAATGGATAAACAGTGGTATACCCATACAATGGAAGATTATTTGGCAGCAAAAATAAAAATTTTGATACATGCTACAATCTGAATGGACCTTGAAAACAGTACATTAAGTGACAGAAGTCAGTCACAGAAGGCCACAGATGGTACGACTCCATTTACATGATAAGTTTAGAAAAGGCGCATCCACAGAAACAGAAAGTAGATAGTGGTTACTAGGTGCTAGGAGAGGCAGGGAATTGGGGTGCATGGATTTTAATTTTTTGGGGGGGCATCAAAATAAACTCGTACTTCAATACCATTTTCCCGTGAACTTCATAAAGTTCGTTCATGCTGTTAGAGGGTCAGGTATTATCTTAAGTGCTATAAATGCATTTGTTTATTTCATTTCTATAATAACTATAATAATTTATTAGGAATCAGACAAAGGGGAAACTGATCCATTTCCTAGATGAGAAAACTGAGGCTCTGAGAGACTAAAGCAGATGTCTAAGGTTACACAGCTAATGAGGGGCAAAAATAGGCTTCAAGCCAGGCGGGCTCTGAACTGCTCCATCTTAAGCCACTCAGTTATACTGACTATCTCCCAGAAAGTCCAAAGCAGGACCAGACACTGGGTCATACCTGGATGAGAGACCTCATGTTGGCAAAGTGCGTGTCCATAGCGCCTCCATGGGGGAAGTTCTGGTTCATTCTCTTCATGAGCTCTGTGAAGCAGCTGAAGGCGAGCGCCTCTGGTGAAGAAACACAGGATGGTCAGCTACATCCCTGAGCCCTCAGAGGGAGGGCCTAAGGCTCAGGGCTAGTTTACAAGAGGAAAACAGAGGGCCATGTGTATCCCATTCCAGGGGATGCAGCCAGCCTTAACCGTACACTCCTCACCTTGAGGTGTTCAAATACAGGAAATGATGGTGATAGCAGATGCTCTTTTATTGATTGATTGATTGATTGATTGATTGGAAGACGTTTTTGCTATAGGGTGCGTGCACTCATCAGAAAGACAGAGAGACAGAAAGCAAGAAATCACCCCCAAGGGGGATGGCCATGCCACAATCCCTTCTCCTCTATTCTCCTCTCGGGACTTTGGGCATGCACACACAAGTGCCCGGTGTGAGTTTAAGCCACCGGGTCCAGGACTTGAACCACAGTTGGCTACATGGGAGTCCAGCAACATAGCCATTATGCCAACTGCTGCTCCCAGCAGATGCTCTTTTAAAAACTCCTTATTTGCAGTCACAAAAAGTTGACAGAAGAGCTAGGTGGTAGCACAGCAATAATGCAACTGGACACACATGAAAAGGTCCTGAGTTCATGTCCTGGGACCTCCTTGAGCAAGCCGGGAACACACGCATGTGCCCCTGACTGTCAAAGATTCTATCGGGGTCCCCATCTCTCAGTCTTCCTGCCTGCCCACCCACCTCTGTCATGGAAGAAATAAACTTGGGACCAGCAGATGGCATAATGGTTACATCTCTGGCCTCTGATGTAGCTGACTGCAGTGCGAGTCCCAGACCTAGCAGCTTCAAACTCACGCTGGGCGCATGCGCATGCGTGCCCAAGATCCTGAGAGGAGAATGGAGAAGGGACTGTGGTGTGGCCAACCCCCCTTGGGGGTGATTTCTCGCTTTCTGTCTCTCTGTCTCTCCAGCAAGTGCACACGCCCTATAACAAAAATCTCTTAAAAATAATATTTTTTAAAAAAAGGAAATTTTAAAAAAAGTTGTCATTGAGGGAAAGGAGGGAGCGTGGTGGTTAAGGCACTAGACTCCCACATGGTTGATAGAGGTTCTAGTCCCAGACCTGGCAGCTTGAAAACCACACTGGGCACATGTGTGTGTGTGCCCAAAATCGCAAGAGAAGAATGGAGAAGGGACTGCAATGTACCATCACCTCTGGAGAGTGATTTCTCACTTTCCCTCTCTCTGTCTCTCTCTAGCAAGCTGACAATGACTTGCTGGTTTCAAGACTTGAAAATATATATATATATATACACACACACACACATATATGTATACGTACATATATATTTATATATATTTACAATATATATTTTTTCACATAATAATTGTACATATTATGGCATAAAATGTGTTTTTAAAAAAACTTATTCATTTATTTATAATTTGACCAGAGAGGGGCAGAGTGAGAAAGAGAGAGCGGGAAAGTGAGAAAGCAAGCTGCCAGATCCAGGACTCAAACCATAGTCAGTCACGTGGGAGTCCAGCGTGCTTAACCACCAGGCCACCTATCAGCCCCTATTGTGCTATTTTGATACATGCATTCATTGTGTAATCATCGAATCAGTGATGAGAATATCTATCACCTTGGACGTTTATCATTTCTATGCTGTGAGGACATTCCTCGTCTAGCTATGTGAGCTGTGCTGTGTATGACTGTGAGCCGCAGTCCCCCTCCTGGGCAATGACAGGGGCCCTCCTTCTTCTCGAACTGTAACCTGATGACAACTGCCCCTACCTCACCCCCCACACACACACACCCTCCATTCTCCTCAGCCTTTGGTAACCATCATTCCATTCTCAACTCCCATGAGATCAACATTTTTAGATGCCACCAGTGAGTGAGATCGTGTGGTATTTGTCTCTCTGGGTCTGCCTTATTTCATTTAACATGATATCCTCCAGGCTCGTCTGTGTTGTCATAAATGACAAGATTTCATCCTTTTTTATGGCTAGGTAGTGTTCGACTGTGTATATCCAAACTTTTTATTCTCTCTCTTTTTCAAAGTTCTAGTGGTTCATGAACTTTGCATCTGGGAACCACGGTACTCGAACAGCAATTGTCAACTACATGACTCCCGTGTAGCTGACTATGGTTCAAGTCCCAGACCCAGTGGCTTAAAACTCATGCTGGGCATGTGTGCATGTGTGCTCAAAATCCTGAGAGAAGAATGGAGGAGAGGGAACTGCAGTGTGGTCATCCCCTCTGGGGGAAGGGGGGTGGGGAGTCCTCGCTCTCTGTCTCTCTCTGTCTCTACTGTGAACGCACATGCCCTATAGAAAAATTGCTTTAAAAAAAAAGACTTTGGGACAGCAGGTGACATGGTGGTTAAGGCACTAGGCTCCCATATGGCTGACTGCAGTTTGAGTCCCTGACCTGGTGGCTTGCTTTCTCACTCTCTTTCTCTCTTCCCCTCTCTCTGTCTCTCTGGTCAAACTGAATAATAATAATAATAATAATTTATGAAAATTAAATGAATTGGGAACCAGCAGTTAGCGTAATGGCTATGTCGCTGGACTCCCACATAGTCGACCACGGTTCGCGTCCCAGACCCGGTGGCTTAAAACTCACACCGGGAGTGTGTGCGTGCGTGCCCAAGATCCCGAGAGGAGAATGGAGGAGAAGGGATTGCGGCGTGACCATCCCCTCTGGGGGGTGATTTCTCGCTTTCTGTCTCTATGTCTCTCTGTCTGTCTGGCGAGCGCACGTGCCCTATAGTAAAAACCTCTCAAAAAAAAATTAAATGGATTAAATAATTCTTTTTAAAAAAGACTATTGTTCACAATAGTTTATATTTACAGAAAACTGGAAAAGATAGTAAGAGAATTCCCATAGTACACCTTCTGTCAGCATGGCACACTTGTTTCAATTAGTGAGCCATTATTAAAAGTCATACGTGGGACCAACAGTTAGTGTAATGGCTATGTCGCTGGATTCCCATGTAGTCAACCGCAGTTCGAGTCCTGGTCCCGGTGGCCTAAACTCACACTGGGGGTGTGTGCGTGTGTGCCCAAGATCCCGAGAGGAGAATGGAGGAGAAGGGATTGTGGCGTGGCCATCCCCCCTGGGGGGTGATTTCTCGCTTTCTGTCTCTCTGTCTCTCTCTGTCTGTCTGGCGAGCACACGTGCCCTATAGCAAAAACCTCTCCAAAAAATAAAGTCATACATTAGTCAAATGTCCTTAGTTTTCCCCAGTGTGCTTTTTCTGTCCCAGGAGTTCATCCAGTGCAGACATGTGACACTTAGTGGTTGTGTCCCCCTAGGCCAGACACTCACCATCATCCAGAATGACCAGCAGTGGAGCCAGGAGGTCGCACATGCCCTGGACGTAGCCGATCTCGATGTGCTGCCAGATGTAGCTATAAGAGAAACGGGGGCCCGTGATGAACCTGACCTCCCACCCAGCCTCCTTTCTCCCCCACCAACCGGTCCCCTACCCTTCACCTGGACGGCTTCCCCAGCCCCTTCCTACACCCCCACTCCCAGTCTCACTCTCTTTAAACATTCTATGTGCAGCTAGCAGGGTGACCGTCCCTGAATCCAGCTCAAGGAGGTCACTGCACGCTCAGAAACCTTCACAAGCTCCCAGCTCTCCAGTGGAAGGAGAGCCAGACTCCAAACTCCTCTAGTGGGGATGCCAGGTGTGCCTAGTCTCCTCCCAGCTAGTCTTCTCGGCCTCACACATCATTCTCTAGTTCCTCCTTCTCTCCAGCCACTCTGCACACATAAATCACACCTTCCTGGCTCTGAGCCTTTGCTGCACCCACTGTCTGGAATACTGATCTGTCTCTCACTAAGACTAGCTTAGGGGACAAGCAGGTGGCGTAATGGTTACATTGCTGGGCTCCCACATAGTTGACTGCAATGTGAGTCCTGAACCTGGTGGCTTAAAACTCTGACCAGGTGCGTGTGCGTGCATGCTCCAAATCCCAAGGAAAATGGAGGAGAAGGGATTATGGTGTGGCCATCCTCCCTGGGTGGGGGTGCGGGGGTTGTTTCTCACTTTCTGCCTCTCTGTTCTTCTCCAGTGAGCACACATGTTCTACAGCAATACATAAATAAATAAAAAGAATAGCTTAGGGGCCAGCGGGTGGTGCAGTGGTTAAGGTGCTTGATCCTCACATGGCTGACCACAGTTCAAGTCTTGGACCTGGCAGTGTGCTTTCTTTCTCTCTCTCAAGTGAATGCACACACCCTACAGCAAAATGAAAAAATAATAATAAATACAACTCAATAAATAATTCTTAAAAAAATATGAATAGTTTAGGGCCAGCAGGTGGCATGGTGATTAAGGCACTAGATTCTCACATGGCCGATTGTGGTTCAAGTTCCAGTCCCGGCAGCTTGGAAATCACAACAAGTAAGTGGATAAATAAATAAATGTTAAAAAAAAAAAAAAGAAGAATAGCTTATGTTTACTAAGCATTCACTGGATACTCTACCCACTACACATAATTTAATTTTGAAAATAACCATAAGAAGTAAGTACCCTTATCATCCCATGTTAAGGAGATTGAGACAGAGAGAGGTAAATGGCATGCCCAAAGTCATTCACCTAATAATACATGGTAGCAGGACCAGCAGGTGGCGTAACAGTTACATTGCTGGACTCTCACATGGCTGATAGCAGCTTGAATCCTGGACCCAGTGGCTTCAAACTCACACCAGGTACATGTGCATGTGTGCCAAGATCCCAGGAGGAGAAGACACTGTGACATGGCCATCCGCCTGGGTGCTGACTTCTCACTTTCCCTCTCACTGTCTCTCTGTCTCTCTGGCAAGTATGGACACCCTACTACAAAAACCTCTAAAAAAAAATGTGACAGAGGCAGTATTTGAACCTAGGAGGCATCAGTCTAGGGTGTGTGATTTTAACCTCTATAATAAATTGTTTCTTTAGTTTTTCTCCTCGTTGTTTAAGTCCATCTTAAAGGTTACCACCTCTGTGAGGTCGCCATGCTTCCCTCTATGCCATAACCAGGCAAAAGGCCTTCCATGTTTCCTTCTCTCCCAGAAATCACTTCATTTTAAATAACCTCTATCATACTGTGTTATAGTTTTAAAACATTTTTTAAAATATGTGCATTCATATGGTATTATATATCACATAATATACAATCAACTTGATAGTACATTAAATATATATATGGTTTGGAGGACAGTCACTATGTTGGGCAAGGATGGGAGAAGTTTCTCTTTATATTATTACTATTATTTTGCTATAGAATGTGTGTGCTCATCAAGACAGAGTGAGAGCAAGAGAGAGGGAAAGTGAAAAGTCACCCCCTGGGGGGATGGCCATGCCACAATCTCTTCTTTACCATTCTCCTCTCAGGATTTTGGACACATATGCACGTGTGCCTGTGTGATTTTTAAGCTGCTAGGTCCAGGACTCGAACCGCAGAATCGGCTGCTTAGGAGCTAGCACCTTAACATCTAGGCCACCTTCTGGCTCTTCTTTTTATACTCTTTGAACTTTGGATTTTCTTGATGGATTTAGATTTTTAATAGGCATGGGTTACTTCCATATGTACAGAAATAGCGATCATAATTTTTTAATGAACAGTAATAAGTAGCTGCAGATCTTGGCCTAAAGACAAAAGGAGGAGCAGACTCTAGAGCAGAGAGACATGGCCATGATGTTCCGCTCAGCCACTGCCCAGCTGGTGGACTCTGAGCCTCCATGGCCTCTCCTATAAAAGGAAGTCACACCCACCTCACAGGGTTATTCAAGCATCAAGAGAGCTTATGATAGCACAGGCCTTGGGACGGGGTCTGGAATACAGTAAGTGCTTAATACAAGTTCTGTATTATTATGGCTGCTATTTAATTGTCAATGGGGGGCTGAAATAAGACTCAGGTTGGTACGGAGCCAGTTCCTGAGGTTGCAATTAATGCCAGCTGGGCTCCCTACGGTCCCATCTTGTCCACCCTGGGCCCCCACTCCACCCCAGGCACCTGCACATGATGTTCCGCAGCTTCTCCAGGTTGGCAGGCGTGAAGTACCAGTAGTTGCGGTCACACCTCTGCACGTCCTTCTCGATGCGGTGCAGATTCACCGTGTACATGTCCAGCAGCTCTGGCTGTGGGTCCCCAGAAGGGGAAGAGAGGGAAAAAAAATGACAGACAGTTCCTCACCGGGAGATACAACTCCCCTCCTCCTAACCCTTTCCTGTGGTCACTGAAAAGAATGTCTCCTACCTGGCTCAGGTGACAGCTTGATTTTGTCTGGCTGGCTTTCTGAAAAAGCCTCTTTTACTTTGTATGATAAAAATTCCTTTTATTCTTTTATAAAATAAAGCAATCTTATGAGATGCAGTTAAGTACCATCCCCATGTTATAGATGAAGAGGTTCTGCACCCCTTTCTGCTAAACAACGGATAAGGATCATGGAATCATCAACCAGAAGTCCAGTTCTGGTAATATTTTGAGACGGATGCCTCAGCCACAGCCCTGATGAAATGGTCCAATGATATGCCAGGAAAATAAGGGCCAAAAACAAACTCAGAAAGGCGTGACAATACCAAAACTGGCTATTGCCTTGAGGGAAGCTGCCAAACGGTGGGCAATTGAACTTCAATGATTTGGCACTCTCCTGGCACAAAGTGAAAAGTCTAATAAGAGACTCTCCCACAGAAAGAAGGACACCAAAGAGTCCTACCTGAGTATGGGAAGGCTAGAGAAAACCCACTAACACACCCCGGGTTCACAGCCGCTGCCTGACTGCCCCTCGAACACAGAGACCAAAGTCAGTATAAAAGATATCTGTCTGGAAAGTGAAGAGCCACAAATGAGGTTTATTACTCCTGCAGATTCACAACCCACATTCCTACTACTTGTGTGTTCTAAAAGTTCAGAGGATTTAGTTTAAAATTATATTAGATTTATTATTTGCTGGTACTTAGAAAAAGAAAAAGAAAACATCAACAACAACAAAAAAACCCTTGTCTGAAAAATCTATCTTCCACCTAGGCCTTAAATAGTACAACAGATAAAATTCCAAAACTATGAATCTATGTTCAAAAATCACAAAACAAGGACCGGCAGGTGGCGTAATGGTCACATTGCTGGACTCCCACATAGTCCACTGCACTTCCAGTCCCAGACCCAGAGGCTTAAAACAAGCCAGGCACATGTGCGTGTATGCCCCAAATCCTGAGAGGAGAATAGAGAAGGGATTGCAGCATGGCCATCTCCCCTGGAGGATGACTTCTCTCTTTTTGTTTCTGTCTCTCTCTGTCTCTCCAGTGAGTGCAGGCACCCTATAGTAAAGATCTCTCTCTCAAAAAAAAAAAAATCACAAAACACAGAAAAGAAGACACCATGAATGACACTCAGCATAAATTCAAGATAGCAGAATCAGAACCATGAAGGCATTAAGTTATTAGAAGTTCCAGGAACAAAATATAAAATAAGTATATTTAATTTCTCTAAAGAAAAAGAGAAGGGATTTCTTATTTTGTAAAAATAAGAGCAAAAGAGGGACCAGCAGGTAGCATGGTGGTTGAGGTGCTGGACTCCCACATGGCCAACCACAGTTCAAGTCCTGGGCCTGGCAGCCTGAAAATCACACACATGTGCATGCATGCCCAAAATCCTTAGAGGAGGATGGAGGAGAAGGGATTGTGGCATAGCCACCTTCCCTGGACCGGGGTGGGGGGGTTGATTTCTCACTTTTTCTTTCTGCATCTCTATCTCTTTCTAGCAAGTGCACCTGGCCAGAAGGATAGATGGACTTGCCAAGTTGGGATTTGAACACAGGACTGTTTACCACATGGCTTGTGTTCTTTAAATCCTAAATGGGTTTCTGCAATGTCTTCTCCAAGATGGGGAAAAGGCGACAAATCAGAGGTCTCACTTTTGGGTCATTCTGGATAACTGAGGTGTGTGGTAGATCTCCATTGCTACAGTTTGAATAACTCCCCCTAAAATTCACTTGCTGAGCCACTATAATGAGATTAAGAGGGTAGAAACTAGATCCAATTGTTGTGCTTAAGAGTGGGTCTCTGGAAGATCAGCGATTGGGTGGTTAGGGTGGGGTCCCAGGATTGAGTCCTCATGGGTTTATCAGGAGAAGAAACAAGACAGATGGAGGTCCACTTGGATACAGACCATACTCTGCCCAAAGTTCTATCCTCTGCCATTTTTGCGTGCCTTTGGACTTTTCAGCAACCAGAATTGTGACTCAAATAAACCTCTATTTTCATAAATTACCCAGTCTTGAGTATTTCTGTTAGTAAAGCAAGAATGGACTATAGCAGCCCTCCTCCTGCAGAGAGAATGATACTGAATGAAGAGTCCTGATGACTTACAGAGTAGGTGACACCACTGGAAGATACAGGCGATGTCTCGTTGTTGGCAGAAGTGGTCACAGCCAGAGAAGCCAAGGCAGGGAAGAGACTTTCCATCTCAGGCTCTTCTGAGAGGTTGTCCTCACTGTCCACCTGGTTGTGTTTGTCACCCTCACTGCCCCGCCAGCCCTCTATCACAGCACCATCCTTTTCAGGCAGGGCCATGTCCAGGCTGCCAGTGATGGACATGAATTCATCCATGCTCTCATTGGCAAGGAGGTCACTCTCCAGGCTATCCTGCACAGCCAGTTCTTCACGGGGGGCTTCATCCCGGGAAGTGGTTGCTTCACTGCTCTGCCCATCGTCTACACTGCTGTCTCTGGGCTGAGGCACTGTTGGGGCATTCCTCTGGGCATCCAAGACACTGTCTTCTGTGCTCAGACTAGGCTCTGAGTGCTCAGAGAGGCCCGAGGAAAAGTTGTGGGAGGAAGGGTGACCAGAGTCTGGGGAACAAGTACCATTCACCAAGTTCCCATTGGGAATTTTGGGCTGCTTCTCCTCCAACCTTCCTTCCACCTCCACCTGCTCCACCTCATCCACAGACTCAAACACCTGAGGACAAGATGCACAGAGACAGATGAAGTAGGATGTCTACTGCAACACCCCTCAAAGCAACAATCAAAATATCCAACAACAGGGGATTGGCTTAAACATGGAACATGTAAACAGAGAATTATTACACAATCAGTGAAAAGAACAAGGCAGAATAAGGTGTTGTAACAATTAAAAAGCAATTGGGACCAGCAGTTAGCATAATGGCTATGTCGCTGGACTCCCACATAGTCAACTGCGGTTCACGCCCCGGACCCGGTGGGTTAAAACTCATGCCGGGCGTGTGTGCGTGCGTGCCCAAGATCCCAAGAGGAGAATAGAGGAGAAGGGATTGCGGCGTGGCCATCCCCCCTGGGGGGTGATTTCTTGCTTTCTATCTCTATCTGTTTGGCGAGCACACGCGCCCTATAGCAAAAACCTCTCCAAAAAATTAATTAATTAATTGATTGATTAAATAAAAGCAATCTTTGTGCCTGTGTATGCATAAATTAATCAAGAAAGAAGAAAGCATTGCAATTAACTCTGAGGAGGGAGTACTAGGGAATCAAAACGAGGGGAATGGGGACCGGCAATTAGCATAATGGCTATGTCGCTAGACTCCCACATAGTAGACCACGGTTCACAT
>NW_006159701.1:368247-395661 GCF_000334495.1 Tupaia belangeri chinensis | reverse complement strand
AAAAACCGCTCAAAAAAAAAAAAAAAAAAAAAACTGAGGGGAATGAATTTTTCATCATATAGACTCTTACCATGTGCACATTTTTTTTTCAAGTAAAAAATACAGTAACATAAAGAACAGCCTATGGGGACAGCAGGTAGCACAGTGGTTAAGGACATGGTGTGTGGACTCTCACATGGCTGACCGCAGTTCAAGTCCTGTACCCGGTGGCTTGAAAATCATGCTCTGTGTGTGTGTGTGTGTGTGTGTGTGTGTACCCAAAACCCCAAAAGGAGAATGGATGACAAGAGACTGCAGTGTGGTCATTCCTCCTAAGGAGTGATTTTTCTCTTTTCCTCTCACTGTCTGTCTCACTGGTGAGCATTCGTATCCTATGGCAAAAACCTTAAAAAAAAAAAGGCTAAAGAAGCATATTGTATCCATGAGGTTGACTCTAATTAAATAAGCATATTGTATCCATGAGGCTGACTCTAATGGCTTAATTTTCAAAAGCAGTTAGATATATAAGAAATGGTATAAAAAATTTATAGAATATATTTTTACGATTTACTGGGGGTTCTTTGTGTCCTTAAGGACATAGCTCATCAAAGGCAAACAGTAGGGAACCAGCAGTTAGCGTAATGGCTATGTCGCTGGACTCCCACGTAGTCGACCGCGGTTCGCGTCTCGGACCCGGTGGCTTGAATCTCACGCCGGGCGCATGTGCGTGTGTGCCCAAGATCCCGAGAGGAGAATGGAGGAGAAGGGATTGCGGTGTGACCATCCTCCCTGGGGGGTGATTTCTCGCTTTCTGTCTCTATGTCTCTCTCTGTCTGTCTGGCGAGCGCACGCGCCCTGTAGCGAAAACCTCTCAAAAAAAAAAAAAAAAAAAAAAAAGGCAAACAGTAAAAATGCCATGTTTCAATGTCACTTTGAAAGACAAAAGATACAAAGTCTCTTCTGCATGGTCATGCCACCAATTTGACTTACTGCTAATTTCATCTATTTCTATTTTAAAATTTTTCTTTTTGATTCAATTGATTTAGATTATACCAAAAAAATTATGTAGCTCCAGAATCAAAACCGCAGTTTCTCGACTCTAAAGTTAAAGTGCAAACACTGGCCCAGCCACCGTGGCACAGCAGTAGAGAGATGCTCTGTGATGCTGAAGCCCTGTGGAAGATAGAGGTTCAGTTCCCAGCCAATGATACACCCATGATCCTGATTGGCTGAGAAGGCTGTGGGAGGACAGGGGTGTGAAACCCTGTGGAGGGCACCTCCTTTCTTTCTGTCCCTCTCTCAATCAATAAATAAATAAGCTCTTTTTATAAAGGAGGTGGAGTCAGTCAGTCAGTGGCCACAAATTCCAACAGGACAGAGAAGTAAGGTAAAAAAGATTGCAGCATGACCACACCCCATTGGGGAAAGGGCTGTTCTCCTTCTCCCTCCCTCTCTCTGGTGAGTGTATGTGCCCTCTGCCAGTTAAAAAAGAGGAAGGGACCAGCAGATGGTGTAATGGTTACGTCACTGGACTCTCACGTAGTTGACCACGGTTTCAGTCCCAGACCCGGTGGCTTGAAACTCACGCCAGGCCCATGTGCATGCATGCCTAAAATCCCAAGAGGAGAATGGAGGAGGAGGGCTTGTGTTGTAGCCATCCTCCGCCCCAGGGGGCAGTGATTTCTCCCTTTCTGTCTCTGTCTCTGGTGAGTGTATGCACCCTATAGCAAAAATCGCACTTAAAAAAAAAAAAAGCTAAAACAACAAACCACCAGGTGACCTGTGGGTGATGGACCCGCATGCTCCAGGTGGGGAAGGAGAGTGGGGCATGAGTGGGCGGGCAGCGCTTCAGTGGTCACCTGTGTGCTGCTGCTGGAGTCGCTGTGCAGGCGGAGGTTCTGGCGGCCGGAGCTGCAGCTCTGGGAGGACTGCAAGCAAAGGACAGGAGAGAGAGTGGGCGACGCTGCTCCCTGGCCAGCTCGGGGCAGTGGGGACTGCTGGGCCCTGAACCAGAAATCTGGCTTAATCTCTATTCCTGACTTAGACATGTTCCCTCTCAGGTCTTCAGCTCCCTGGCTATAAAATAAAAATGAGGACCATGCTCTGCTTCCTGGAGCCTCCTCGGAGGCCATCCTGGCCTGTGAACCCCCAACTCCCACCTCCATGAGAGCACCTCACCTTCAACTGCTCTGCGGGAGACTTCTGGCTAATATTTTAGTTTCGCCCTGAGTACCTAGTTGCAAGAAAGGCTGGATTTCTCACCCATTCCCTGTAGCTACCCTTTTATCCTATAACTTCACAGCTCCTAACGCTAGGCTCCATGGTGGCTTGCTTCGGTCCATCAACATTAGCTGACACCACACAGCAGAGACAGGCGCGTTTCTGCTTTTTCTCATTAGCATCTATCTGCACCATGAGAGTCTGCCCAGCTTCACTTACTGAGGATGAGACGTGGGGAGCAAAGGAAGTCAACCCAGACAGGTGAGGGAGACCAACCTGGGTCAACGAACTTTTTATTGGACAGCCAGTCACTGACGGCCAGTGCCAGCCCAGCTCAGAGAATTTCCCAGCTTATCATGAGCGAAAATAAATGACGATTGTCAGGGCTGAAGAGTAAAACACACTGCTCTGTGAGGCCAACCCACAAGGGAAGGTTCCACATTCGTGTCCAGAGATCCCCCTAAGTACCCCAGGTACAAGTGGGGGGTGGATGGCAGCACTGGGACCCTATTAAAAATGTCCTTTGTCTCTCTGACTCAGGGAGGGAATAAATGAATAAACTGTAAAAGTGATGGTAATTGTTGGTCGTCCCTGACTTTTTGTGGTTGCTTGTTACGCAGCATTATTGTGGCATTTGGTGACAGATACATTGCTGAAGAAGGGATTTCATTTTTTTCTGAGCTTCTGCTTTAGGTTGCAAAGCTAGAAGTTCTGTGAGGGCAGCCATGTCTGCTTTGGCCACTGGAACATTCCTGACAATACTTGGCACATAGTAGGTGCTCACTAAGCTTTTTTTTTTTTAATAAATAAAAGGCACTATGCTAGGCACTTTATTTTTACCGTCTTATTTGAGCTGTATGCAACCTTCCTTTCTATACCTGATTATTCCCCTTTTATAGATACAGAAACTGAGGCCCAGAAGAAAGATGCTTATAGGAGACCCCAGAGCTAAGAAATAGTTGGGTAGAAATTTAAACCCAGGTCTCATTCCAAGTTACTCTTCCCCGGGGAAAATAAAAGCTAGGGGTGACTGTCCCAAGGACTCACAATCTGAACCCTCACCACTCTTACAACAGCCTGCTGGAGCAGACCCTGGCTTTCCCCGCCCCTTGCATTCCCCTAGGTCAGCTGGCCATCACCTCGTTGCTGATGGTCGAGTCCCTGTGCATCATTCGGTGCAGGTGGCTGTCCAGGCTGGCCCCTGATGAGCACTTGGCCAGGGCGGCTGCATGGGACTCCCGCTCTCTCTGCCGCACGATCGCCTCGCAGCCCAGCCACTCGGACATGGTCTGTGTGTAGCAGGCGTGAATCTGCTCATCCACCTGCCGGGGTAGATGCAAGGTCAGTCAAGGGGCTGGGACCCCTGAGAAGAGGCAACCCAACCTGGAAGAGATGACCCCGACTCAGCCAACACTCATGAATTAACACCCAAGGGGTATTAGCTGAGCACCTACTACGTTACACCTAGCACTGACTAGGCCCTGAAGATACACGGAAGTGAGCAAAGCTGCGTTTTATTTCCTCCCTTCCTTTCCTTCCCCCTCCTTCCTTCTTCCCTCCCCTCTGTTCATTCATATATCCATTCAACTATTTTTTGAGCCCCTACTATGTGCCAGACAGCGCTCCAACCCCTGGGAACACCACTGTCTCTTTCCTTTTTTACTACCTTCCTTCTCTCCTTTCCCATTAGCTTATTTATTCCCATTTATTCGTTTCATTTGGTTAAGTACCCACTAGGTGCCAGGCCCCAAGCAAGGCATATGGAATGCAAGAGAAACAAGATTCTGATTCTTATCCACCCACTCACTCATTCAACGCACTGTCGGAGGGCTTCCCACGTGCCCCGTGCAGGGCTAGGTGCTGGGAGGATGAAGATGAATTACACTAACTGACGTCCTTTACGTATGGCCATGGCCTTACAGAGAGGAGCATTCCTTGTTTGTGGTTGCACAGCCCAGAGAGCTGAGGTTCTGAATTTGCAGAACTCTGGACACAAATGAAGCGGACAAGGTATGGCTTGGAGGAGGGGGAGAACTGTCCTCTCTTGGGGGTTCTCAGGCTTCCAGAGAGGGAATCCTGGTCCTCTCTGCCTAAGGACCTGGCCTGAGCAGCCCCCTCCTACTGACACCCCTAAGGTCTCCAAGCCCTGCTCACCTTGCGGTGCCCACGGCATCCTAGGCCAGGCTTCCGCATCTGCAGCAGCCTCCTCCCAGGTCCCCGTGCGTCCCAGTCCGGCCTCTCCTTGTCCATACACTGCAGAGCAGCCTCTGTCCTATCTCCTTTCCAGCCTTGCCCTTCCCTGCTGCCTCATCCCTGCTGCCCTGCACCCCCTGGTCCTGTATGTTCCGGTAACCCCTGTCCACCTCGCCCTTGTGGCCCCTCCCCTACACACACACACATACACACACGCTATACTGATCTCCCCTCCAGGCCTTCGCTTTTGCTGTGCCCTCTTCCTGGAAGCCCTGCCTCACCCTCTGCCTGGAAAGCAATTCCTTCAACCAAGGTAGGTGGGCCAGCTCCTCCAGGACCCTCCATTGAGCAGTCGTTCCTTTGCCTGGTGTAGGGCCCCTGGTCTGCCTCTGTCTTACACTGACCACGCCACCCCAGGGAACCAGCAAGGGCTTCACCTAACACTGCTCTGTGCCCCCAGCTCCAGGCACAGGGCCCAGGACACCAGAATCCTGTCACTAACTGCCCAGGAACCCCCCAGGCATGGGGTGAAGTGCGACAGGCCTTGCATGGGTACCGGGCTGATTTAGACAGTCCACGGCACAGACTCTCACACGCTGGAACACGCAAAGTCTCCATTTTCAACTCTCCTTCAACTGTTCTGATAATGCTGGGGCTACAACATCTTTAACACTTCCTCAGGCCCTACAATCCCCCCTTTTAACAAAGACAGAGCGGGCCTCGGGCAGGCTACAGCATCTAGGCAGAACTGAATTACCTCAATCTTACTCTATTTATTTTATAATTTCCTATTTACAGCAAATCATAGTGGTCTCTCTTTATGCAGGGAATTGGGAGCTCAAACATCAAAAAGATCAAATATCTTTTGAAATAAGCTGTATACATTCTAAGTGCCATTATAGAGACAAGTGTTAAGTGAATAACATACAGGCGGGACACGGATATGGAGTGTAAAATACATATAGAAAAGAATATCAAATATCTCATTAATTATGTTTACACTGAGGAGCAGCAGATGGCATGATGGTTACATCACTGGACTTCCACATAGTCAACCACAGTTCAAGTCCCAGACCCAGTGGCTTAAACCCACGCCACGCATGCATGCCCAAGACCCGAGAGGAGAATGAACGAGAAGGAATTGTAGTATGGCCACCCCTGCGGGGGTGCGGGGGGGGCGGCGGCGGGGATTTCTTGCTTTCTGTCTCTCTGTCTCTCCAGTGAGCACATGCACCCTATAGCAAAAATCTCTCTTTTTTTTTTTTTGAGAGGTTTTCGTTATAGGGCGCGTGTGCTCGCCAGACAGAGAGAGACATAGAGACAGAAAGCGAGAAATCACCCCCCAAGGGGGATGATCACACCACAATCCCTTCTCCTCCATTCTCCTCTCAGGATCTTGGGCACGTACACACACACGCCCGGCGTGAGTCTCAAGCCACTGGGTCCGGGACACGAACCGTGGTCGACTACGTGGGAGTCCAGCGACATAGCCATTACACTAACTGCTGGTTCCCACAAAAATCTCTCTTTAAAAAAATTGTATTTACAATGAGCCAGCCCCGTGGCCTGGTGGTTAAGGGAAATGGATTCCCCATGGTCAGCTATATGGTTCAAATCCCAGCCTCGGTAACTGAAAAAACATGCTGGGTGCATGTGTGTGCATGTCCCAAATCCTGACAGGATGGAGAAACGGAGGAGAAAGGACTGCAGCACAATCATGTCCCTTGGGGGCAGGGGGGTGCCTTCTCTCTCTCTCTCTCTCTCTCTCTCTCTCTCTCTCTCTCTCTGGTGAGTACACACTCTCTATAGCATTTTTTTTTTAATTTTAGAAAGTAAATGGGGGAGACAGATGGGGCAGGACTGCGGGTTGAAAGATATATTAGAGCCAGATGACAAGCAGTACACAAAGGTTTACTATACTTTTCTGTCTTCTTGTGTATGCTCTGCACTCCAGATATAGGTTGAATATCTTTTATTTGAAATGCTTAAAGCATTTCAATTTTTTTTTCAGATTTTGTATTATTTGCATCTACATAGTGAGATGTTGTGGAGATGGGACCCAAGTCTAAACATGAAATTCATTTATGTTTCCTCATATACACCTTACACACGTAGCCTGAGGTAATTTCATATGCTTCTGCACTGCAGTGTTTTGACTGTGGTTGATGACGTGAGGTCAGGCATGGAATTTACTACTTGTGGTGCCATCTAAAGCTTCTGATTCTGAAGCATTTCAAATTTCAGATTTTCAGATTAGGGATGTTCAACCTCTAATAAAAAGAAAGAAAAAAAGAAAAACCTTCAATTGTTTTCTATTGTAACATATTTTTTAAATAATTATTTATTTAATTTTATTTATTCCTTTTCATTTTGACCAGAGAGAGACACACAGAGAGAAAGATGGAAAGCAAGAAAGCAAGCCACCAGGTCCAGGATTTGAACCGTGGTCAGCCATGTGGGAGTGTCCAGTACCTTAACCACCACACTACCTGCTGGCCCCTCTACTGTAACATATTAAAGAATGTTCTTTAATATGGTCACCAAGCCTTTACGCGGCCCAGTCAAGGTAGCTAAGGTAGGAAGGAAATACAACTGTAGTTTGACTTGGCTTGAGAAGCTTCCTGCTTTACTGGCAACTCCTGGAACAAGGAGTTCATGATTTCTTATCTTCTGTTGTCGGTTCCCTCTCCATCACCTCCCCCTCGCTTATCTAGTCGGCCTCTCAGTGCCATTCCTCCTCCAAAACAGCTCTTGCCAAAGTCACCACGACCTCTACTTCTGTGATCCAGTAAGCATTTTCAGTCTTCATCTTCCTTGACCTTTCAGAAGCATTTAGCTCTTGCTCATCCCTTCTTCTAAAAACATTCTTTTCCTTTGACTTTTATGACAAAGCTCTTAAAGTTTTCCTCCTATCCTTGACTTCTTTTCTGTGTCCTTAGAAGGTTCATTCTTCATATATATACATATATATTATTTTAATTTGACCAGAGAGAGACATAGAGAAAGAGAGAGCAAGAAAAAGTGAGAAAACAAGCCACCAGGTCTGGGACTCAAACCGTGGTGGGCCATGTGGGAATGTTCAGCGCCTTAACCACCATGCCACCTGCTGGTCCCCAGAAGACTCATTCTTCTTACCAGCCTTTGCACGTTGAAGGTCCTTGAGTGTTAGTCTTGGCCATTTCCTCTTTTTACTTGTTACCCTCTCCTAGACACTCTCAAACCTCAGCTATGCATGTCTCTTTTTTATATTTTCCACCCAGACTGTTCTCTGGGCTCCAGAACTGCACTGTCCAATGTGAAAGTCATTAGTCAGATGCAAATATTCAGGACTTGAAATGTGGCTGGTGCAACTGAAAAACTAAATTTTTTATTTTAATTCATTTAAATGTAAATGGCCACCTGTAGATAGTGGCTAAAATACTAGACAGTAAGGATATAGAGCAGTGATGGTTTTCTATATCCAGCCTATCCAACTATCTGCCTGACCACTTCCTCCTGACCATCTCAAAGGTCCTGTAGACTCAACATGCCTAAAACCAAATGCATAATCTATCTTTCCATTCCTGGTCTTTTTTCAGTATATCCTATCCCAGTAAATGGCAAAGCATTCATCCATTTTTTCAAACCACAAACCTAGAAATCACATTCAATCTTATTTCTCCCTAATGTCTAATGTCTAATATCTATTCAATAATCAAGTTCTGTCCACTCTGTCTTCTAAATAGCTCTTCAAACTCCTTCTCCCACCACCACGACTACAGTATTCAAGCTGCCATTGTCTCTTACAAATCTGATCCTAAGATAGCCTTGCTTACAATCCTTCTTTAACTCTGCCTCCAAGACTTTGAATGTCTGCCCCTGTCCATCCTCTAGCCTCACCAGGAGGGGGGTGCCTTCTCTCTCTCTCTCTCTCTCTCTCTCTCTCTGTCTCTTTCTGGCAAGTGCATGTACCCTCTGGCCAAAAAATAAGAATAATAATATTTATACTGATTGCATGCTGAAATGGTAATATACTAAATATACTGGGCTAAGTATAATACTAAAATGAATTTTGCATCAATGAAATGTGATAGAACTACGCGCACACACACAGCAGATGTAAAAACTAGAGAAATCCCATGAGGTCGGAAGTCTGGCCCCGGCGCTGTGCCCGTGTGAATGCCCTGCTTTTCACACTGCCGCAGTTCCACTAGATGTCAGCATCGGGGAAAGCTAGGTGAGGGGCACACGGAGCCTCTGCATTATTTTTTCAACTTCTTGTGATTATTATAACTTATCTCGAAATAAAACATCTTGCAATATTAACTGCATCTCTGTCTTTTTACTTTTAAAAATGTGACTACTGGGCCAGCAGGTGGCATGGTGGTTACGGTGTTGGGTCCCATGGTTAACCCTGTGGTTTGAGTCCCATACTCGACGGCTTGAAAATCACACCATTTGTGCGCATGTGCCAAATATTCCAAGAGGAGAATGGAGGAAAAGGGACTGCAGTGTGGCCTTCCCCCTCCCCGGAGGTGATTTCTCATGTTCCCTCCCTCTCTGTCTCTCTCCAGTAAGTGCATACACCTATGACAAACATCTAAACAATACATATATAGTGACTATGAAACCTTTAAAATGATGTATGTGCTACAATCACTAAGAGAGTAAGATGTTGACAGAAGAATGAACATAGACTGAAGGAGCAGAACAAGCCAGAAACAGACGCCCAAGGACATCCAATGGAGTTCTGACAAAGGTGCGGGAGCACTTCAAGGATGGAGGATGGTCTTTCTATCAGATGGTGCTGGAGCAACTGGACACCCGCAGGCCAACAATGAGCTTCAAAGTAAATGGCACCGTTTACAAAAATGAATTCGGAATAGCGTGGGTGGGCCTCTTAACTGAAAGTCCTGCGTGTGAGCAGACCCGTGTGGCTCAAACCCATGCTGCCCCAGGGTCCACTGCATTTCTATGGGACAGCGTTGTCCCTGAGGTTCCAGCTCCCCTGTATCTCCCTGCCCACCTTGGCCTAACATGAAACCACAGCTCCCTGGCCCTGTAGTACCTCATGTCACCAAAGACGCCCCCGCACCCAGTGGTAACCAACCTCCTTCCTCTCTGTCTCCGTCATCCCGAACTGGTAGTGGCCCAAGAGGAAGGGCCACACGGCCTTGCGGATCTCCGGCTGGATGCCCCCGTAGTAGATGAGACGCAGCAGCTCCTGCTCCTCGTAACTCTGTGGTCGGGGTGGGATGGGGGAGGGGGAACAAAGGGTTCATTGGGTTTATAGTCCAACAGTCCCACTTCTTGGACCCAGACCTTAATAGCCTAGAGTGGGGCCAGTCATGGCTGGGTGGTTAAGGCAGCTGGATCCCAATAGCCAAGTACAGAGTTCAAATTCAGGATCTTGTGACTTGGAAAACACACCAGGCACATGTGTATGCATGCCCAAAACCCAGAAAGGAGGGAGAAGCAAAGGAAAATGGATTGTGGTGTGACCATGCCCCATGGGGGGTGCTTTCTTTCTTTGCTTCTGTATCTCTCTCTGTTTCCCCTTGGTGAAACATGAGAAACATGCACCCTCTGGCAAAAATTGAAAAAAAAAATATATATATAAATATAAATATATAAAGTATCTTCTCAAGCATTCTCACATGGGTAAACCACACAGAGGTTGAAGTTTTGTTTTTAATTATTCACTTATTTTATTTAACTAATTTATTTAAATTTCCAATAGGGCATATGTGCTCACCAGAGAAAGACAGAGTGAGAGAGGACATGAGAAAGCAAGTCACTGGGTTTAGGACTTGAACTGCAGTCAGCCATGTGGAAGTCCAGCACTTTAACCACCATGCTACCTGCTGGCCCCAAGGTTTATGCTTTTTAGTGTCTCTCAGCCTCGTGAGTAACTGGCTGACAGGCTTGTGCCACCCTGTGTACCTTCAGGTGGGGCCTGGGTTCGAACCCAGGCCTCCCATGTGGCCTCAGCCTCTGAAGCAGCAGCGTCTAACCAGTGTATGCCACCACGGCTGGGCCTGCGCACAGGCTTAAAAGGGTCTGTGAGGGCCTAGGTGAAAAGTCATTAAATGGGTGTTGTCACATGGCAAAAATGAAAAGATGCACAACATGTCTAGTGAGAACCTATTTTTGTTTAGATAAGGAATGGAGAGAGAGGGGGTGGGGAGAGAGAGGGAGGGAGGCCTGGCCAGTACATCATGAATTAAATCGTTCTACTGACTTTGCAGTTACTCTCTTGTATTGTGGTTACTGGGAAATACCATGACTATTTATCTTGACTCAGCCCGAAGAAAACTGCCTGGAAGCAAGTTAATCCCACGTGAACATTTCCAGCCGCTACTTCCCAGCTAACACTTCTGAGCATACGAGTGACTTGACAGCTGTCTGCTGTGCTGCAGAGGTGACTGGGCTTGGTGGCTTTGTTTAGACTTGTCTCCAGATAAAGGCTTTGCAGTCTCAGTCAGTCAAGCCGAGGGGGCAGCAGGTCCTAACCATATATGTGTGTGGTAAGTACCAGGAGCTGCTGGAAGGTTCTCCGATGGGCGGGGAGAGGGGGGCGCATTTCCTCTTGCCTCCTTATTTCCTATCCCAGTATGAAAGGCCTATTTCGTATTTCAAGGCCAGCCTTCAGTGTACCCAACCTCAATGGCACAACCAGCCATTCTTTCTGTACCCACTGGGAACTGAGATTTGCACTGTGTGGACATCTTTGTCAGAGCTGTTTAACAAGGAGAGAACTATTTGTGGTCATGGCTGCAAAACCTTCATCAAAAATCACAGCCTCTAGGAGCCAGCAGGTGGCATGGTGGTTAAGACACTGGACTCCCACATAGCTGGCCACAGTTTGAGTCCTGGACCTGCAAGCTCACACCAGGCACGAGAGCGTATGTACCCCAAATCCCTAGAGAATGGAGGAGAAGGGATTGCCATGTGGCCATTCCCCCCAGGGGGCAATTCCTCCTTTTTCCTCTCTCTGTCTCCCTCCAGTAACTACATGAGCCCTACAGAAAAAACAAAAATCACATCCAGCTCCATGGCCTGGTGATTAAGGAAGCTGGACCCCACATGGCTGACTGCAGTTCAAATCCAGCTTTAGAGGCCTGGCATGTGTTCATGTATGCCCCAAATCCGGACAGGATAGAGAAATAAAGGAGGATAGACTCTGATATGACATGACCCATTGGGGGGTGCTTTCTCCCTCCCTCTCTCTCTCTTTTCCTCTCTCTTTGGTGAGCACACATGCCCTCTGGAAATCAGAAATAAAACAAAATTTAAATTAAAAAAAAATCTGTATCAGCCTTCCAGAGCCCATGGCTAGACTCCATTTCCCAGCTGCCCCTGTAGTTAGGTGTGACCATGTGACAGGCTCCAGCCAACCAGATGTGAGAGGAAGGGTTGCTGCCATGTGCAGGCCAGGCCCAGGAAGCAGCAGTTGTGTCTGCACACTCTCTATTTCCTCTTCTGCTGGGGACAGGCAGAGGCCCTGGAAGATGTTGGGATCACATACTGACATGAGGCCCTGGAAGATGTTGGGATCACATACTGAAGGAGCAGGGCTGGGGAGGAGAGACACCCACTCACCAGGAACACCCTCTGAGCACTGTTAAAGGATTAAGAAATAAACCCTTATGGTGTCAGGCAACTGAAATAGTGGGGACTGTTTGTTACTGGGGCTCATTCTACTCTAATACAATAATGCAACTGAGAAGAGAAAAACATGGCTGAAGAGGTTGTGCAAGGATGTTTGATGAAGACTATTTATTTCTGACTAGTTTACTATTGCAACCAAGTTATCCTTAGCTTGGTCCCTCCCAAATTAGGAGAACCACTAGGACCACTGGGGAAAGTTTCAAGAAAGATTCTTGAGCTTCACTCTCAGCAATGTTCAATCAGTAAAGCTGGAGCTGAGCCCAGAAATCTATAAATCTTTTAAATTCCTCAGAAAAACATGCACACTCAAGAGACTGCTGGAGATTAAGAACACTATGACATTTTGAGAAAGTCAGCTGGTGTATCTACTTAAATTTTAACTGCACATTAATCAATTTTACTTCTAGGAATCCACTCCTGAAATAAAAACATTAGTCCAGACATGTAGGTGCTTACAAAGAATAGCCTTCAATACAGTTTGAATTTTTTTTTAAAAAAAAAGAAAAATGACAGCCCAGGTGTTCATCATTAGGGGCCATTCCCCACCCTTGAAGAATGTGTTCTCACTTTCCCCTCTGTTTCTGTCTGGTGAGTACATGCACCCTATTGCAAAATGTTTTTTAAAAGCTTTCTTGGTCCAGCTGCTTCCCTCAAAACTAACTAGTGTCAACATTCTAGGTAGTTCCAACTAGACTGTAAACTCCTGACTGGGGCCATGTCATGGGAAACCCTTCATTCTCCACCCTTTCTAAAACATGAACATGTATTTTTCATCTCCCCTCAATCTCCTCCCTGAAGGACAGAGTGTGTCATGAATTTCAATATCTATATATTATACTTACATGTAAACCTCTATAGAAATAAAGATATACAGATACATATTATAGATATAAATCTATGTAAGTATAATAATAAGTCATCATGAAAGTCATGACATAGCTTTCTATGTTTTATTATGCATCCTAACTGTCCCATTGACCCAACAGATGGATATAGAAATGTATCAAGAGGAGGTGCTGTGATTCAAATGCATCTTCTCTATATACATGTATATTGATATTTGATTCCAACAGGGTTAAAAAGGTGAGACTTAATCTGTCTACAGCTTAAGAGGTGGAGCCTTTGGGCCAGCCAGTGGCAGCTAGATTCCACATGGATGATGCCATGGTTCAAATCTCAGACCCAGTGGCTTGAAAATCATGCCAGGCATGTGTGCATGTATGTCCAAAATTCTGAGATGAGAATGGATGAGAAGGGGTTGTGGTGTGGCCATCACCCCCTATGGGTGTGACTTCTTACCTTCTCTGTCTGTCTGTCTGTCTCTCTGTCTCTCTCTGGTGAGTACACACCCTATAGTGAAACTAAAAAAAAAAAAAAAGAAAGAAAAAGAAAACCCAAAGAGGTTGAGCCTTTGGAAGGTGATTAGGATTTTGGTCATCAGGGTGGCACCCCCATAATTGAATTCTTGTGAGTTTATAAGGAGAGAGAATGAGACATGGAAAGAGACATGGACACATGTAAGCTCTTGCTGTGTAATGTCATGTGCCACCTGGGGACTCTGCAGAGTCCCCAGCAACAAGAAGATGCTCCTACATACAGCCCCATGACCTTGAACCTCTAAAATCGTGAGCTAAATAAACCTCTATGCATATAAATCACCCAGTTTCAGGAATTTGATTATTAAGCAGAAGCTCAAACTAAAACAGAACAGAACCTTCCATCTGCACATGCAGCACCTACACATGTCAGGTTGAGAGCCCTGTGGGCTTAACCCTCAGAAGATAAGACACCCTGCCATGCCGTCTCTACCCCACCACAGACCAAGCCCAGCCAAGCCTCACGGTGCTGTCGTTCAGGTAGCGCTCCCAGAGCCCGGCTGTCAGCCCCTGTGCAGCATCGCAGGGCAAGTCTGGAGACACGATCACATGATTGACCAGGGCTGACAGGTGGGTCCTCACTGTGGACAGATGTCTGCAGTAGGCAAGCCCTGTGGGGAGCGATGGGAAATGTCAGCATCCATCATCTGATTCCCCTTGCTTTGTCTCATAGGGTCTCCAATGTGTTGTCCCACGAATTCCCATCAGCCCCCTTATGCGACAAGAAAAGTGAGACTCAGAGTAGGAGGTGGGTGGTAATACTGGCTGGCCTGACTGCCTAATAGCTCTGTGACCTAGGAAAGGCATATTACCTTTCTCAGCCTTCATCAGGAGAGGTCACCCTCCTCTGCTAGAAGCAAAGCATGTAATTCCAGGCTAAAGGCAGAGGCAAAGAAAGAGCAGGAAAGAAGGCAGGTGGTGGTGACCACATGGGTTCACTGGGCCTGTGTGCCTCCAATTCATGCAGAGAGAGAAAGAGAAGGCAAGAGGTGGGCAGCTCCCATTCAAATAGGAGCTGGATAAAGGAGGGTCCAGGAGCCAGCAGGTGGTATGGAGGTTAAGGCAGCTGGATTCCACATGGTTGACTGCACAGTTCAAGTCCTGGACCCTGAGACTTGAAAACAACAAACCAGGCACGTGTGCATGTATGCCCCAAATCCCAAGATAAAAATGGAGGAGAATGGATTGTGGCATAGTCATCCCCCCCGGGGGGGTATTGATTTATCATTTTCTTTCTCTCTCCCCAGTAAGTGCATTATTATTTCTTTTTAAATAAAAAATAAAGGAAGGTTAAGTATGTCAGTAACCAGGGAGATACTGAGGACATCCAGTTCACGTTCAAAGGTGGCCCTGTCCCCTCACAGCCCTGTCAATGTGCTCCCCCTCACCTGCTCCACCTGGACACTAGGACCCCATGTGCGCTGGCCTGTGCTGTTTGCTCTGACCATGCCTCTTCCTCCTGCCTGTCTCTGTCATCCATTCCATCCCCCCTTCCCAGAGAGAACCCTGGACCTCACACAGCCTGAGAAACTCAGCCCACCACTGACAACAATCACCAAAATGCCATGGAGGAGAATGGCTAGCGTTCATACAGCACACGCTACGTGCCTATGAGCTCTTCCCAGAGCGCGTAGCTCACCTCATTCAATCCCCACTACAGACCTGCAAAGCAGGTACTGTTATTATCTCCACCTTATAGATGGGGACACGGAGACACAGACGGGTCGCCTCACTTGCCAAGTCACATCAGTAGGAGGTATGGAATTGGCATTGAGGCCCAGGATAACTGGTCCCTGAATCTGGACTCTCAACCACCGTTAGGGATGAGCCATGTCCTTAAATGGCATCATTCCTTCAGGAAAATCTTCCATTTGCGTCCAGTAAACACTTGCTCAGGGCCTGCCCGGCATTCGGCACCGGGGTGGGGGGGTGATGGTGGCAGAGAACAGGTGCAAGCCTTGTCCTAGCGGGGCTCATGCTCTCCCTGCCTCTCCTGGGGATGTGACCTGAATTACTATTTCACAGGCCCATGACACTATATTAAGACCTTTCTAGAATCCCTGAAAATAAACACATATCCACTCTACACCACCTACACTGGGAAGGTGGGGAAATAAAATCTGCTAAGAATTAACGTAGTGTGGGGCCAACAGGTGGTGTGGTGGGAAAGGCACCAGTTTGAGTCCTGGAACTCACAGGCTTGAGAATCACGCCAGGCACGTGTGCGTGTGTGCCCAAAATCCCAAAAGAAGAATGGAGGAGAAGGGATTGTGGTGTGGCCAATCCCCTGGAGGTTGATTTCCCACTTTCCCTCTCACTTTCTCTTTCTGTCTTTCTGGTGAGCACATGCACCCTACAGCAAAAACCTCAAAAAATTAGAATCAATGTAGTGGAGGGGGGTGAAAAAACCAAAGTCTTTGGAATCAGGCAGGCTAGGGTTGGAGTCTCAGCTCTTCAGCTTGTTAGTTGTGTGATCTTGGGCAAGTCACTTTGCCTCTCTGTACCTTACTTTTCTCATCAATTAAATGGGAATATCCAGAATAGCTATACCACAAATTTAATTTTTTCAGTTTCTGGGAAGGCAGCGGCCACCCGACTCTTCCATTTCTGCACAGAAGAGGAGGATTGACACTGATTGCACACCTCTGACATGCACTTCCAGGTGCTAGAAGCTTAATATGTTCTCGTTCAGGAGTCATGAAAACCATGAGCCCTAAGGATGCAATGGCAACTAAACACTTGCCACCCCAAGGGACCCCATTATTCACTGCCCTGTCTTAGGACCCAGAAATGAAACTTATCCCCAATCTGTGGAGTGTGCCCAAAATCCCAAAAGAAGAATGGAGGAGAAGGGATTGTGGTGTGGCCAATCCCCTGGAGGTTGATTTCCCACTTTCCCTCTCACTTTCTCTTTCTGTCTTTCTGGTGAGCACATGCACCCTACAGCAAAAACCTCAAAAAATTAGAATCAATGTAGTGGAGGGGGGTGAAAAAACCAAAGTCTTTGGAATCAGGCAGGCTAGGGTTGGAGTCTCAGCTCTTCAGCTTGTTAGTTGTGTGATCTTGGGCAAGTCACTTTGCCTCTCTGTACCTTACTTTTCTCATCAATTAAATGGGAATATCCAGAATAGCTATACCACAAATTTAATTTTTTCAGTTTCTGGGAAGGCAGCGGCCACCCGACTCTTCCATTTCTGCACAGAAGAGGAGGATTGACACTGATTGCACACCTCTGACATGCACTTCCAGGTGCTAGAAGCTTAATATGTTCTCGTTCAGGAGTCATGAAAACCATGAGCCCTAAGGATGCAATGGCAACTAAACACTTGCCACCCCAAGGGACCCCATTATTCACTGCCCTGTCTTAGGACCCAGAAATGAAACTTATCCCCAATCTGTGGATGAGGAAATGAAGGCTCAGAGAAGCTAATGCAACTTCATTGAAACAGACATTCAGGAACTAGAGGAAGAGAGATTCAAACTCCACAGCCAGGCTCCTTCCCCCGCTATTTCTGGCATACAGCTGGCACTCAATAAATGCTCCTCAGAGACCCCACTGGCGAGGAAGATGTGTACGTACATCCATAGAAGGCTCTGGAAAGGATCTGGTACTTCATATTGTCACAGAGAAGTTTCAGGGGAGCCCTGCAGGCAGAGAAAGCGGAAGATGTTCAGAAGAGATCCATGCACAGGCCAGGTTTTCTGGATAGGAACATCACACATTGTCTCTAGAGGGTAGATTAAAATTAGCCAGCCAGAGGGCTTGTGGGGAGGGCTGTTATTATTTCTATCTACACAACATCACAGTTCTTTCTATTAGCACTTCAATTTTCCTTTGAGGAATCATCTCCTCTGTCCCTGCAGTTTGAGTGGAGATCATTATACCCAGCACATGGCCCAGGTTGGAGTCACAGTGATTGGGTCAGAGATGGTCATGTGACCTAACCTGGGCCAATGAGAATCAGCCCTGAGACTTTTGTTGGAAATACTACCAATCAGTCACTCTTTTTTCCTGCTTGAGTTTCTTGTTTTGTTTTGTTTGAGAGGTCTTTGCTATAGGGTGTGTGCACTCGTCAGAAAGACAGAGAGAGAGACAGAGACACAGAAAGAGAGAAATCATCCCCTGGGGGGATGGCCACACCACAATCCCTTTTCCTCCATTCTCTTGGGATCTTGGGCACACACACACACACACACACATGCCTGGCATGAGTTTAAGCCACCAGGTCTGGGACTCAAACCGCAGTCAACTACATGGGAGTCCAGCAACACAGCCATTATACCAACTGCTGGTCCCCCTGCTTGAGTTTCTAAGCCAGTGGGTTATATGACAGCAGCTGCTGGGAGCCACCACAATTGTCACTGAATAGGAAGGGCCTGCCTGAAAATCACAGGGGCAAGCAGAGTGCAGAACTGAAGGAAAAGAGAAATATTCCTGTTTTGAGTATCTGGATGCAGCCATGCCTGAGGCCACTGTCCTCTGAGCTTTTCGGCTCTGTCAACACATTTTCTTTTTCACTTAACCCAGTTTGAAGTGGGTTTCTGCCACTTGCAGAAAAAGTTTTGACTTCTCTCTCTCTCTCTTTTTTTTGTTTGTTAAGAGAGATTTTTGCTATAGGGCATATGCTCTCACTGGAGAGACAGAGAGAAACCCCAGGGAGGATGGCCACACAGCAATCCCTTCTCTCCCATTCTCCTTTCAAGATTTTAGACACGTACACACATAAGCCCAGCATGAGTTTGTTTGTTTGTTTGTTTTTAAAATTATTTTATTTACCTTTATCCCATTTATTTACTTATTTATTTAAATTTGACCAGAGAGGGAGAGTGGGAAAGAGAGAAAGTGAGACAGCAAGCCACCAGGTCCAGGACTTGAACCACAATCAGCCATGTAGGAATCCAGCTCCCTTAACTACCACACCACCTGCTGGTCCCCATGAGTTTTAAGCCACCAGGTCTAGGACTCAAACCACAGTCGATTGTGTGGGAGTCCAGCGACATAACCATTGCACCATCTGCTGGTCCCAAAAAGTTCTGACTCCTAAAGTGACCTAGCTAAAACAAACTGAGCCCTGTGGCAGAAACTGAAAGCGTGGAAGGTAGAGTAGCATGGAGGGCAATGGTAGAGACTAGAGATAGTAAGGATAGGAGTAATACAGGGGTGGGTAATGGAGGAAGGGAGGGGAAGAAAAAGGGAAAAAAAAATATGCTTCATTGACCAAAAAAATGAAAAACTATTTGCTGCTGTCAATGTGTACAGTCATGTCTTTGGATAGAGTGGCATTTGTCTGTCAATGGTCCACAGACCACCAGCCCAAGTCACTTGAGGATTCTCCAAGATGAGGATTCTTGGGCCTGCACAGACCATTGTCAGAAATCGGTACGTTTTGGTATCTCTCCCAGGTGATTCGGATGCATTCAGCTTTGAGACTCTCTGGTTACATCAGGGTGTCAGTCTCAAACCTGAAAGTACACACATGATCTCAGGAGCATGTTAAACACAGATTCTGCTTCGGGGTCTGAGATGAGACCGAGGAGCTGACCAGGTGATGGCTGCTGCTGGGTCTCAGACCACGCCGAGGGGCCAGGGCAGGGCAGTACTTCAAAAACAGGATACCGGCCCCCACCTCCTACACTCTGATGGCCGACAGCTGGATCCCCACCCCCACCCCCTGGGGACAGAAGCCTAGCAAGGACAGAGGATTCCATTCTCTCTCCCGTTGGGTCAGTGGAAAAGAAGACCCATCTCATGAACTGGTCAAGGAGTTCCAAAGAAGCAAAAGCTCTATGGGTGAGGAGAGGTGAGCTTGATAGTTGACTTTCTACAATAAAACAGAGTCATTTGCTGAACAGTACCGTGTGCTAGATACCACACACTGACCATGTTAAGCCATTATTTGAGGACCAACCCCACAGCCTAGTGGTTAAAGGAGTCAGATCCCTGAAGACCAGCAGGTGGCCTGGTGGTTGGGATACTGGACACTCCTGCATGGCCGACCATGATTCAAGTCCTGGACTTGGTGACTTGCTTTCTCACTTTCTCTCTCTCTTTCTGTGTCTCTCTCTGGTCAAAGTAAATAAATAAATTAAATTACGCAGTTCTTAAAAAAAAAAAAAGGAGTCAGATCCCACATGGCCAACCATGGTTTGAATCCTGGCCCTGGTAGCTTGGCAAGAGGCCAAGTGGGTATATATGTGTGCCCCTCAAAATCCCAACATGGTGAAAAAATGGAGAAGGAATGGTGGCATGGCCACATTTATTGGGGGTTGCTTTTTCCCCTCTCTGTCTCTCTCTGGCAAATGCACATGCCCTCTGGTAATTAAAAGAGCAGTTATTTGATTTTTTCCTTATAATAGCTACAGAAGGTAAGCACTAGCATCTCCATGTTATGGAGGAACAAACCAAGGTATATGTGACAGTCACTAAATACTCTTTCTGGTGTCTGATTGCTAGTCACATGATAGGGCTGCATTTTCTGGCCCCTTGTGGGTGGGCCCAATGGGTCATGAGTGGAAATGACATGTGCTGCTTCTGAGTGGATCATTACTGTCGATTCAACACCCTCTAGAGCTGCCATTCCCTTTGTCACTGTAATTAGCAACATTCAGGATGGTGGTTACTCCACCAGTCAGGAACTTTAATGAAGAGAAGGTGGAGCCCCCAGCTGAGCCACAACAGACACACAGCATGCATGACAAATAACCCTTTGCCATAAAAAGTCACTGTGATTTTTAGGGCTGTTTGTTACTGTGGCATGACCTAATTGATACTGACTAATCCATGTGCAAAAGCTCAAAGAGCAAGGACTTCTCAAGGCCAGGATTTAGCCTACATCTGGTTGATTCTGTAATTTATGTTCACTCCACTGAATTCAGTGCAGGGCCAGAAATGGGCACCCATAAAACTTTGGTAATAAATCCATCACTTCCCTCTGACTCCACCTTAGCCCCCTCATACCTCTCATGGTTGCAGCCATTGGCTGAGCTACCATCAGCTGATCCGCTCTGCAAACAGGAAGAGCAGGAAGATTTCCGGGGGCTGGGTTGCCACAGGGACGGGAGGTTGCTCACCGAGACATCCATCAGATCCTGGGGGACTAGGGGCAGAGGCGGATCCCTGGTTAAGCCTATGCAGGTCACAGAAACCTCACCCCCAGCTCAGCCCCAGGCCAGCATAGGGACAGGGAAAGACCCAGAAGTCACAGTAGGAAACAGCCACCCCAATCACATTCTGAACCTGGGCTGTGAGTCCACCTGATCCAGGGAAAGCCACCACCAAGCTTTGAGGACCCCAGATGGAGAGAGCTGATGATAGAGAGAAGAAGAGAACAGAGAGACCAGACCAAGAAGACAGGCCCAATTCCAGAGCAGGAGGCCAATCCTCGCCATGTTGTCATCTAGCTGTGCACAGGATGCTGTGGGAAGGAAGGGGAGTCTGTGGGGTGCTTCTGGGGAAGGGTGGTGTCTTCATCCCTGAGAGAGAGCTCTCATGGGCAACTCCAGGGTTTCAGATAGAAGGAAGCCTGACTCAACAGGCAAGATTGGGAACTCAAGGGTAAGAGGCCGGTGGAGTCTGATGAGGAGGGGGGCGCTGTCCATGGTCCTGGACTTAGGGTCTCCAACAGACTAGTGACCCCCCAGCATCATGTGGGTGACCTGTTAAAAGGCTGCATGCCTACCCTGTACTCCTATACTACTGAATTAAGACCCCCTGGAGATAAAGTCCTCACAATTTTGATACAGCAGCCATGTTTGAAAGACATTCCTTAACTCGTGGGCACTGGAGATTCCTGATCAGCTGCATCCAGGACACAGTATTCAAGGGTCCCCTTATTTCCTTCTTTCCCAGCTTCATGAGAATTGCAGTATTTACAAAAACTGCAGACCACACTGGTAATAGGTATGTGACAACCTCTGCAGTCAATTTCCTGGTTTCTTGGAGCAAAAGTTCTATTGGGTTGTCGGAAAAGTCACGGTGCATTTTTAAAAAATGTTTTCTATGCAAAAAATGTTTCATGACTTTTCCAAAGACCCGATGTTTTCTCTACAACAGGGCTCAGGAAGCTTTTTCCATAAAGGGCCAAATAGTAAATATTTTAGGCTTTGGGAGTCATTTGGACTTTATTATAACCACCCAACTCAGTGGTACAAAAGTAGCCGTGAACAAAACGTAAATGCAGGAGCTTGATTATGTACTAAGGACACTTTATTTATACAGACCCTAAAATGTGAACTTCTGTCAGTTTCACGTGACATGAAAGCATTTGATTTTTCTCAGTCATTTAGGAATATACAAAAAACATTCTTGACTCACAGGCTGTAGAGAATGAGGTGGGATTTGGGCCCACAGGCCATAGCTTTCTAATTCCTGCTCTAGGGAATGAAGACAAGTACAGATTTTTTTCTATCAGATGTGATGGTCCCTAAGACAGCTGGTGATACTCTGCCTCTTCCCTTGAGCTCCGAGGGGAGAGGATTTTGTGGTTCCAGCCCCTCTTGTCATCTGGACTCAACCCCTCTCACTGATAGAGTAGAGAGCTGCTTACAGAGTAGGGTATTTGGGCCACATGGTTTGCTATACTGCTCTTCCTTATGAAGACATAGGAGCTGGTCCAGTAAGCCCTTGTAAAATATTCTGCAAAAAACATCTCCAGTTCTTAGCCAATCTCAAGGAGGCACTGATTAATTTAGCCCAGGCATGTTAACAATGCCTCCATCCTACCTCTCACATCCATGCAGACATCACCAATGGAACCCGCTGCTACCGAACCCATGACACTGCAACCTGCTCTCTGCAGAGTGGAGGCTGGACAGAGTCAGCGTGTCAGTTTGTCTCCTGCCTCCATCTCCCTTGGGGCCAAAACTCAAATGACAACATGGCAGAGGTGGCTGACACCAGCCCCCAGGGAAGAGGGGATCCCAGACATTACGGGGGGGCTGCTCCTTCAGGCCCGGTGTGAAGAGGGTGGCGTCCCATCTGTTTCGTGCCCACCGACTTCCCCTGGCCACCACCAGCATGGATCGACCTACAGGAATCATCATCCAGGCTGGGCCTGCAGTGCTGCCCAAGAGGTCAGGGGCCACTTGAGATAAAAATAAAAAGAACTGGTGAAGTGAGAGGTCTGAGGTGGGCAGGACACTGAGACAGAGGAGCCAATTCCTCTGGCCTTAAAACCCTGCCCCTGCCCGGCTCCACATGGCTCCTACATATACTGTGTTTGATTAGAGGAAGAAAGAATGCTCACATTAAGGGCTGGTAGGTGGCATGGTAGTTAAGGGTGCTGGACTCCCACATGGCCGACCGTGATTTGAGTACTGGATCCGGCGGCTTGCTTTCTCTCTGTCTCTCTGTCTCTCTCTCTCTCACTTTCTCGCATGAGCACATATGCCCTATAGCATATTAAGAATAACAATAATGATGATAAAGAAAATTAAATAAATAAATAATTCTTTTAAAAAAATAAAGAATGCTGGCATTTATTTATTTTTTATTAATTTTTTTTGAGAGGTTTTTGCTATAGGGCATGTGCGCTCGCCAGAAAGACAGAGAGAGACAGAGAGACAGAAAACGAGAAATCACCCCCCAGGGGGGATGGTCACGCTGCAATCCCTTCTCCTCCAGTCTCCTCTCGGGATCTTGGGCACGAACGCACATGCACCCGGCGTGAGTTTAAGCCACCGGATCTGGGACTCAAACCACGGTCGACTACGTGGGAGTCTAGCGACATGGCCATTACACTAACTGCTGGTCCCATATTTTTTATTAATTTTTTTAAAAGTTCACCAGAGAATACATACACTTCTCGGGGGGAGAGGGAGAGAGGGAGGGAGGGAAAGTGAGGCAGCACCCCTATGGGAGACGGTCACACGCAATCCTCTCTCCTCTTTTCAGAACTCCTGGCATGCATGCACATGTGCCTGGTAAGTTTTTCAAGCCACTGGGTCTGGAACTCAAACCACACAGGCATGTGGGTTTCAGGTATAAAGTGCCTGCTAGGTACCAGGTGCCTGGCTAGACGGGGGTTTGCCTTCTTGTCCTTAGTGCCCCTGTAAAGGGTGCGTTTCTGTTCATTCTGCAGACTGAGCTACTAAATTAAGACCTGGAGACACAGCTGAAGCGTGTGGGTGGCACAGCCAGTGTCAGAGCCACTGGCCCACGTCAGGCCATAGGACAGCACACACGTCACATTCCCTGCATCCCGCTAGGCCCCGGCAAGGGTGTACCCACGACCTGCTGGCTGAGAGCCCTTGGAGAGAACTTCCTGGAAGCACCCTTAGGGAATCGGGCCCTCTCTGATGAACCAGCTCCCTGGTGGGGCATCTTAACTAACATCAGTCTTTTTTTTTTTCTTTTTTTTGAGAGGTTTTTTCGCTATAGGGCGCGTGTGCTCGCCAGACAGACAGAGACATAGAGACAGAAAGCGAGAAATCACCCCCCAGGGGGGATGGTCACGCCGCAATCCTTTCTCCTCCATTCTCTTCTCAGGATCTTGGGCACACATGCACATGCACCTGGCATGAGTTTTAAGCCACCGGGTCCGGACGGTGGCTTGCTTGCTCTCTCTGTCTCTCTCTCTGTCTCTGTCTCTCTCTCTCTCTCTAGCTTTCTCTCACTCTCTCTCCTCTAGCCAAATTAAATATAAATAGAAAGTAAAAATAAAATAATTCTTTAAAAAGAAAAAAGAGAGAGAGATGCTATTTGTTCTCATCAGGGGGAAAACTGAGGCCCTATGGCACTGCCTTCCTGATTCCGCGTCCCTCCCTGGCCCCGGAATCCAGACCTCATGCCTTCAGTTCCAAACACCTGGAGTCACTTTCGGGAGCAGTTAGCAGGAGACTTCCAGAGCCCAGGGACGGGGCCACTTACCGAACTCAGACTGCATGCCAGGGTAGATGATCCGGAACACGTAGTCTGTGGCCTCGTCATCTTCCTTGTCTGAAGACGTGGACTCGGCAGAACCCTGAGGGCTTCGCTTGCGCAGTTTGGGAAACACTTTGCCCTGAAAGAGCATGTCCCAGTCCAAGTCACTGGGATGTCTGTCCTCACAAGCTGCAAAGCCCGAGGGGCTCGGCGGGGGTGCCTTAGCCCACCAGGCGACATAAGGGCCCCTGGGTAAGATGGCTGCTCTCCATGACTGACCACAGCCCAGCCTTCCCAGGTCCCCACCAGCGCTCACCTTCCCCCGCTGGGACCAGAGCGGTGGGTCCAGCTGCCCGTGAGGAAGGAGCCCGTTCTCCAGGCACGAGAGGAACTGCAGCAGGTGCCCTCCCTTGGGGAAGCGGAAGGGCGGCCTCTGGATCCCATCCTGGCTGACCAGCACCACTGTCCCACCGCTGTCCACTGCCACCACAACCAGCAGAGAAGACCCAGCGGGAGTCACTAGGAGGCACGGTGCAAGCACAGCCCCCCAGGCACTGTGCCAGGCCCCCGGGTCTGCATCAAGGCTCTAGGAAAGGCCTGGGCAAAAGGCTAGGGGCTGTGTCTACCTTCTGAGTCCCTGTCGTCCCATCCTCCTGCCATCTCTGACCGGGAACTGTAGGACAAGGTCCTGGGGAATGTGTCTGGCCTCCCTGAACTTACCCACCAACGGAAAAAGAGGCCCCGAACACACTGCACTCCTCGAGAACCCTCTACAACTCTAGCCGGCCTCTGCTTTCACAGAGGTTTCCAGACTTACCCCATTCTCAGGGAGTTGCTGACTCTAGCCAGCATTAATTGAGCGCTTACTATATACAAGTACAGCATTTTAAAGGCACTTTCTTATTTTAATACTCACACTATCCACGCGAGGCATATCTACTGGGTCATCGGAAAAGTCATGCATAGTTTTCTGTTTTTCTATGCAAACATGCATCATGACTTTTCCAACAACACAATGTAATTGCCTATTTGACAAATGTGAAACCTAGACTCAGAGAGGTTAAGTAACCTCCCGAAGGTTGCACAGCTCTTAGTGGCAGTGTCTGGATCTGAACCCAGGTCTGTCTCATTGAAAAGGCTTAAGCCACCATGTTTCGTGCCTTGGTGAGGCACAGACCACTTACATTCTAAAGCACAATGGCCCTCCGCTTGTTCTGACTGTCCCTTCTTCTGGTTGTAAAGAAGTACTATAGTTAATGGGACCAGCAGATGGCATAATGGTTACATAGCTGGACTCCCACATGGCCAATCACAGTTCGAGTCCAGGATTGGGGGCTTGAACTCATGCTGGGCACATTATGCATGCGTGCCCAAGATCCCAAGAAGAGAATGGAGGAGAAGGGACTGGGGCAACCATTCCCCTGCAGGGAGTGATTTCTCACTTTCTGCCTCTCTGTCTCTGGCAAGCACACATGCCCTATAGCAAAAATCTCTCTAATAGAAATAAATAAGTAAGTACTGTAGTTATTAACCCCGAATCTTCAGAGCATGGATTGGAAGAATAAAGACCTGGGTTGGAGTCCAGGCTCTGGAGCTTACAGGCTGTGTGACTTTGTACCAGGCTGCTTCCTCACCTCTGACAGGGGAACGGTGTCGTCCCTGTTACTGGCTTGTGGTGATGACTAACGAGCCGTGGAGACTTAGAGCTGTGCTTGGCAGATTATGAGTGCTCAGCAAACGTCTGCAGTGAATGTCCTGAGGGAGGCACTGAGCCCTTAGCATACATCATTTGATCCTCAGGGTAACACCACGAGAAGGTGCTAGGATCCCCATTATACAGAGGGGGAAACTGAGGTTGGGGAGGTGAAGACACTTGCTCGAGGTGCACAGGTGATGTGGGATGCCCATACTGTCTCATGATGGTAATGAATGGGCAGGGATGGTGGGGGGCAAGGGCAGAGGGGTAGGAGTGGAGGGAGCAGGGGTGGAGGGGGCCCAAGAGGCTGTCCCCTACCTTGTTGGTGGCAGTGCAGGTAGACAATCTCCTCCAGGCGGATGGTCATGGCATAGTCCCAGTAGACGCTAGAAGGGGCGGGAGGGAGGGTTAGTTCTCAGCGCTCACTGTAGTAGGAGCTCAGAGGCCAGAAGATCATGCCCCTTGGCTCCTCCACCCTTCTCACCAGGACCCATCTGCTCCAGCATTCATGTCCCAGCCTGCCCAGACGCTAGCTCCCCTTCTTCTGGTCCTAGCACCCCCATTTTCAGAGAGAACCATCCTCCTCCACACCCTCAATCCATATAACAGAGCTGAGGCCAACCCCACCAACTTTCCATCTAGGACTCCAAGGAAATCTGACCCCAGCCTGGCCAATCAGCACGTCCCACTGTTCCGGTCACAGTGATTGGTGCAGGCATGGCCTTCTGACCCAAGCAGAACCAATGAGACTCGAGTATTGGATTTATGTTAGAATGACTGGGAAAGAGCTACTCCTTTCTGCCTGGAGGACGATGGTGAGAATAGAAGCTGGAGTAGCGAGAGACCATGGCTTACTGGGACCAGGGAAAGCCTGCCTGGAATTGAGTCAACAGACAGGAAAGCAGAGCCAAGGGCTGGAAAGAGTTCAGGTCCCCATTATTCAAGTCCCTGGATCCATTCATGCCTGAAACCACTGCCCCAGCACTTGGCAATCTGTGGGAACTAGCGCTTAGGTCAGCTTGCGTCTGATTTTCTGTATCTGGCATCTAAGAGTCTTAACTAATTTACACTCTAGAACATGTGTGGGAGTTAGAACAGACATTCAAATTCCTCGACCACACATGTCCCAGCAGCGTGACTTGAGGGTTTCTCTGAGCCTCAGTTTCCTCAGCTATAAAATGGGGACTGATAATTCTCACCTCACAGTGTGGCTATGAGGATGAAACAGAACCACATATTTGAAGGATTCAACCCAGAGCTGATACATTAAAAAACAATTTTTTTAATGGACACAAAAGTGGGAAATTATCTGTTGATGATAACATGTATGGAAATGCCTTTGACTGGACTGAGATGCAGTATATTCATGCTGGGAAGATTAACTTTGTATGCTATGGAGCTGTATAGTGATTAAGTGTAAACAAAAAAAAAAAAACAAA
>NW_006159701.1:331384-366727 GCF_000334495.1 Tupaia belangeri chinensis | reverse complement strand
GGAGCAGGGGTGGATGGGGCCCAAGAGGCTGTCCCCTACCTTGTTGGTGGCAGTGCAGGTAGACAATCTCCTCCAGGCGGATGGTCATGGCATAGTCCCAGTAGACGCTAGAAGGGGCGCGAGGGAGGGTTAGTTCTCCGCTCACTGTAGTAGGAGCTCAGAGGCCAGAAGATCATGCCCCTTGGCTCCTCCACCCTTCTCACCAGGACCCATCTGCTCCAGCATTCATGTCCCAGCCTGCCCAGACGCTAGCTCCCCTTCTTCTGGTCCTAGCACCCCCATTTTCAGAGAGAACCATCCTCCTCCACACCCTCAATCCATATAACAGAGCTGAGGCCAACCCCACCAACTTTCCATCTAGGACTCCAAGGAAATCTGACCCCAGCCTGGCCAATCAGCACGTCCCACTGTTCCGGTCACAGTGATTGGTGCAGGCATGGCCTTCTGACCCAAGCAGAACCAATGAGACTCGAGTATTGGATTTATGTTAGAATGACTGGGAAAGAGCTACTCCTTTCTGCCTGGAGGACGATGGTGAGAATAGAAGCTGGAGTAGCGAGAGACCATGGCTTACTGGGACCAGGGAAAGCCTGCCTGGAATTGAGTCAACAGACAGGAAAGCAGAGCCAAGGGCTGGAAAGAGTTCAGGTCCCCATTATTCAAGTCCCTGGATCCATTCATGCCTGAAACCACTGCCCCAGCACTTGGCAATCTGTGGGAACTAGCGCTTAGGTCAGCTTGCGTCTGATTTTCTGTATCTGGCATCTAAGAGTCTTAACTAATTTACACTCTAGAACATGTGTGGGAGTTAGAACAGACATTCAAATTCCTCGACCACACATGTCCCAGCAGCGTGACTTGAGGGTTTCTCTGAGCCTCAGTTTCCTCAGCTATAAAATGGGGACTGATAATTCTCACCTCACAGTGTGGCTATGAGGATGAAACAGAACCACATATTTGAAGGATTCAACCCAGAGCTGATACATTAAAAAACAATTTTTTTAATGGACACAAAAGTGGGAAATTATCTGTTGATGATAACATGTATGGAAATGCCTTTGACTGGACTGAGATGCAGTATATTCATGCTGGGAAGATTAACTTTGTATGCTATGGAGCTGTATAGTGATTAAGTGTAAAAAAAAAAAAAAACCCAAACAAGTCAAAATATAAAAATATTGACATAAAAATTTAAAAGTACTTAGGACAGGGTCCCTCTGATTATTCACTAACGTGTTTCCATTTCCAGCTCAAAACCATAGCTGACCACAGTTCGAGTCCTGGTCCCAGCAACTTGAAAAGCATGCTGAGCACCTGGTGTGTGCATGCCCCAAATCCCTACAGGATGGAGAAACGGAGAAGGGATTGTGGCATGCTCACACCCCATCTGGTGAGGGCACGTACCTGCTGGTAACTAAAAACATTATTCATCATTTTTTAAAAATTAAGAAAGCAAGAAAATGGAGGCCAGAAGGTGGCAAAGTGATACTGTGTGATGCTCTGCAAGGCAATCCCACATGGGAAGGTTCCTGGTTCAAATCCAGAGAACTCCCTGGGTATGCCTGGCACCTGTGTGCCTTTGATCCAGGGTTGGCTGAGGTGGATCGTGGCATTGGCACCCTGCTGGGGGTGCTGTGTCTCTCTACCTCTGTCTCTATCATTCAGGAAAGAAATAAATGTAAAATACAAAGAAGAAAGAAAGAAGATGTAAGAGAAAAGTAGGATTATATGTGGCCTTGGGACAGCCAACACCTCTGCTTCTCCCACCACGCCACAAACCCTCACGGTGAGACATCTGGGCCGGCCACACCTTTGCAGGAGCCTTCCCCCCCCCGTGTGTGAGCATGGCGGGGCAGCAAGGAATGCCCTGTGCAGCCTTTCTCTTGAGTGTGACCCCAAAGCCCTCACTGGGTCTTGTCAACAGCAAGACCTCACAGGAGACACAGCCCTAGACCAGATAGCTGCTGACGTCCTCCACCTCCCTTTGCTTTTTCTTTATTCATGACAGAGCACATGCGTGTGCGACAGAGAGTCAGACAGACAGAGAAGGAGAAGCACCCTCCACACGGCCAGGTCAGGCCACCATCCCCCGCCTCCAGCCCTCCAGCCTGCCGGGACCCTGAGCTTTGCACATGTGTCCACTGTGTTTTGGGCTGACCAGGCCAGAAACTGCCACCGTGCTGTGTACGACTGAGGTGGGGTCCTACCTCCCTTTTTTACTGAGTGATGGGAGGGGGCGGCAGGAGTCTGGGGAGTACTTTGCCATTTGTGGCTTATGAGAGCGTTGTAAAGCGCTCTCTCTCTGGGTGGTGTTTGGACAGGGCGTTGTCTGACTCCAGTGCCCCGAGGTTCTTCTGGTTGGTTTCTGGGTTCTGCTGAGGCTTTGTTTCTCTTTTTTTTTTGAGAGATTTTTCACTGTAGGGCGTGTGCGCTCGCCAGACAGACAGAGAGAGACATAGAGACAGAAAGCGAGAAATCACCCCCGAGGGGGGATGGTCACACCGCAATCCCTTCTCCTCCATTCTCCTCTCGGGATCTTGAGCATGCACGCACACGCGCCCAGCGTGAGTTTTAAGCCACCGGGTCCGGGACACGAACCGCGGTCGACTACGTGGGAGTCCAGCGACATAGCCATTACGCTAACTGCTGGTTCCCAGGCTTTGTTTCTCTTGAGACCACCCTGCAGGGAGGCTGACCCAGTGGCCATAACGAGCAGGCAGCTCATGTCACCTGCCTCCCCTCCCCAGAAGTGTCAACTCCCTGTGCCAAGGAGAAGGTATGGGCCCAGCATCCTACCTCTTCTCGTAGTCCAGGTCCCCCACAGACCCATTCATCAGCTGGTTGGGCGTCCACTTCAAGGTCATGACATCAGCTGTCTGGTGCAGAGACAGATATCCTGGCACGGCCTCCATGTCATCCCTCTGCAGAGAGAGGAGGACTCAGGCTTGGCCGCAGTGTTGGGGTCACAGTGGACACAGGCCCTGACCCACTGGACTCGAGAACACAGGATCGAAGCCAAGAGGTGGGGTTACCACCTTCAAGGCCATGGCCCTTTGGGAAGGCCCTATGCCTCCTTTCAGGTGGCCATCCTAAGCACAGCCTCCTCGCGGTCATGCCTCCTCCTGGGGTCACAGGACCCTGCCCTAGGTTCCTTTAGAACCAGGAAGGGGGCTCTGGCCCTCTTAACATCTCCTTTTTCTAAACAAGGCGCTGACCTTGGCCAGTCTTCTTAGCACAGGGTCCGCGATGCACGCACATCCTGGCCGTCTGGGAGGAGGAGGAGACAGTGGCTGGCTCTATGGCCCCTCCCAGAGACTAGCCCCAGAAAGCTCCTCCCCAAACCCCCGCACCCTGCTCCCCCCGCCAGCAGCCTGGCTCTGTGCCACCCCAGAATCTGCCTTTAGGACTTCTCATCTGCTTCGTGTGGTCCCCAGGTGGTGGCAGAGGGGGAAGAGGGTGTCACTATTCCTCACACACAGAGGAAACGGCCCTTCCACCAAATCCACCCGAACAACATGCAGGATGACGGACACTCATTGAGCACCAAGTGTGTGCCGAGCATGGCTGTCCTCACGCACGTCTCACTGTCACTTCTGTGCCTGTCAGCCCACCATGACAATACGTCTCCCATTCTAACACATGCGTTTCATTGTTTCACATCTTTTTTTTTTTTTTTAGATTTTTTTATAGAGATTTTTGCATGTGCTCACCCGAGAAACAGAGAAACAGAAAGCGAAAAAGCACCCATTGTGGGGGATGACCACACTGCAATCCCTTCTCCTCCATTCTCTTCTTGGGATTTTGGACACACATGCACATGCACCTGGTGAGTTTTAGGCTGCCAGATCTGGGACTCGAACCATGGTCGACTACGTGGGAGTCCAGTAATGTACTCATCACACCATCTGCTGGTCCCTGTTTTACACTTTAATGTACCTGCGATGGAGCAGCATCTTATGATCAATGGCATCTCAAACCTTGTCGTCGTGGTCATTGCCTGATCTCACGCACTCATATTTGGGGCATGGTTGTTACTTGACATGCAGAAAATAGGTGCTACTTTGGACATCTCCCGAAAGGTTAGAATGGGGAGGGGAGGGGTGTGAGCAGCAGAAAGCAGGGTGGTTAAAGTGCTGGATTCCCATGTGGCTGACTACAGTTCGAGTTCTGGACCCGATAGCTTAAAAATCCACTCTGGGCACCTGTGTGCATGCCCAAAAACTCCTAAGAGGAGACTGGAGGAGAAGGGACTGCAGTGTGGCTGTCCGCCCAGAAAGTGATTCCTCACATTCCCTCTCTCTTGTCTCTCTCCAGCAAGGCATGCACCCTATGGCAAAAACCTTAAAGTGATGACAGAAACAAAAACAGTTAAAAAAGGTTAGACCGAGATTCAGCCCGGCATTGAAAAGTCATCGTGAACAAGGAAAACTGTGACTACAGGACTGGGGGCAACAGCTCTCCCCCTGCTCCCTCCCAGCTGAGTCCAAGGATGCATCGGCAGAGTGCAGATGTGATACTGGTGAAGCCGGCACGGTATTCTTCCCTGCAGGGGTGCCACGGTTCCAGATTTTCTTGCAAAATAGTGCCCAAGTGCTTCCCGGAGATGAGAGCAGTCACTCTTGCAAGAAATGCTACACTTCCTGCACTCTTGGGTCAGGGGTCACCAAACTTTCTGTAAAGGGCCAGGTGGGGAATATCTGGCCGTGGGAGCCAGACAGGCTCACTACAACTCTCGGCCCTGCCATCGGGGCCTTCAGGCAGGCAGAGAGAGATGTTAACTCATGGTCATAACTACGTCTCAATCACACGCTATTTACAAAACCAAGTGGAGAGCCGACCTGGGCCCATGGGCTATAGCTTGTCGATCCTGTCTCTGGATGGAACAGAAAACCGATATATGGAAAAATAAGGGCACTAATGACTCTAAGTCAAAAAGTAATCAGAAAATTGAACTTTGAACTGTGAAGAAGTTCTGGAAATATCTTAACTAATGCGTTTCCATTACATTTGCCTTTCTGCATACTTTTAAGCGATGTGTGATTAAAAAAAAAAGAAAAAAACAAGGAACCAGCGGACGGCGTAATGGTTATGTCACTGGACTCCCATATAGTCGACCACAGTTCGAGTCTAGCATGGATGGCAATGATACCAACATACAATGGAAATACTGGTGTGTGGATGAACAAATGAATGCAAATATTGGTATATTGATGAATGGATGGACAGAGACTAGCAGAAAGGTGAATGAATAGATGGATGGGTGGGTAGGTGGACAGACAGACAGATGGACAGATAGATGGATAAGCAATCTGGAGCCAGAGGGAACTCCTCCTTATTACCTGGAGTCAGACCCTCAGTGCAAGATCTGAGCCCCAAGTCAACCCTCACCGGCTGGACCAGGACGTTGTTCTTGCCGTAGAGCAGGGTGGCGCGGGAGTTCTGGTGCAGGGACTCCACATAGTCGCGAGCCGAGAGGGATGGCCGGTCGTCCATGCTGCCACTCGAATGCCTCTTCTGGATCTGAGAGCGTGAGGAGAGAGAGAGGGACGAGGAGAGACAGAAGGACCAGGTCTGTAGACACCGCCAGGGCCTCTGTCTCATTCCCTGCCACTGTGTCATGTCCGAGCCTCAATGCGAGCCCCTCCCTGGGCGCCACTGCCCTCCGACTCACGCAGAGGGCTGGGCGCTTAGTGGGCGAGTCCTGCCGCAGGTGTGAGCTGTGGATGCGGTGCCTCTGCACCAGCTCATCAGCCGAGGGGTCGGTCCAGAAGTGGTCTGCCGTCTTCATCTTGGTGTACTCCAGAGCACAGGGGCCCACTGTGGCACATGAGAGGGGTGGCAATCAAGAGCCCCAGAAGGCCCGCCCTCCTGTCTGTGCCCAGATGGGACACCCATGCCACCACCCTTCCCCTCCGGCCAGCTAGGATGCCCCAGAGCTCCGCAGAGGAGACCAGACCCAGGCCCTGCGAGCAAGAGACATGAACAGGTTAAATTCTGATGAGCGAGCCTGGATGGGGGTAAGAAAGTCCCGCAGGAGGTGTCTCTGAGACCCCAGGTGCCCAGAACAGAGGTCCAGGTACAGTTCAAAGCTCTGGGCCACTCACCCAACAAAGATGCGAGGATGGGGCCGTCCACAGGGTCCATGAGGAGGGCTTCCTTCTCGTAGTATTTACTAGTGAGAGAGGAAAGGGTATGCAGGTTTGGACAGAGACCAACAGAGGGCGCACAACCCACAGCCTGGGTCCAATCCCCCAGTGTCACCAGGTACCCTCAGCGGCCACATCTGTAAAATGGAAATAATAGTAAGATGTCTCAGGACAGCAGGTGGCATGAAGGTTAAGGCAGTGGGATCCCACCTGGCCAACAGGAAGGGTCAAGTCTTGGACCGGGTGGCCTTAAAAACACAGCAGCGGCATGTGCGTATGTGCCCCAAATCCCAAGACGAGAACAGAGGAGTGGGAACTACAGCATGGCCAGCCCCATGAGGGGTGATTTCTCACTCTCTCTCTCTCTCCAGTGAATGTACATCCAACCTATTGCAAAACTAAAGAAGGAAAAAATATCTCACAGAGCTGTCAGAAAGACTTTTTCTTTCTTTTTTAGGCTTCTGCCATTGGATGCATATGCTCACCAGAGACGGGGATGGGGAGGGAAAGTGAGAAATCACTCCCCAGGGACGGGATGGCTGTGCTGCAATCCCCTTTCCCCCATTCTCCTCCTGGGACTTTGGGCACGCACATATACACACCTGGCCTTTTTCAACCTGCCACGTCCGGGACTCAAACCTCAGTTGGCCATGTGGGAGTCCAGTGCCTTAGCCACCACACTACCTGCCGGCCCTTGTCAGAAGGACTTTTGAGCGAGGCAACAGATGAAAGGCACTAAACAGAGCACTCAGCATGTGTCTGCTCAGTACAGCGTTGTAACATGGCCCTTACAGGAGTAACGGAAATAACAGTAAGACAGCTGTCATTTGATTGATGGATCTTCCATTTGAGGCAGGAAGGTGCTTATGGGCTCTTTTGATGTCTGCTCTTTTACGACTAGGGCAATAAAATGCTGCTTAGCAGCAGTCTGCATCCAACAGGCTTTCCAATCCTGATAACTACTGTGGAAAACACCTGAGATGCTCAAAAATGCCCCCACCCACCAGAATCTGGCTTGGCAAAATACTGGGTCTTCGAAAAAGTCATGACGCATTTTGGCATAGATAAACACAGAAAGATACGGCATGACTTTTCAGATGACCTAGTAATACGTGTTGCTACTGATCCACTGAACTGAGGGTTTCTGGATTTGTTCTGGGTGTTTCATTTGTGTTGTTGCACGGTGGTTTCTAATTCCTGAAAACTCATACAGTCTAGAACTAACAGAATTCAAGGTTAGAAAGAACCTTGTTTTGACCTCCCAAGGCTGGCAGGCCAAGAAAGGGGAAGTGAGGCTGGAGGCTACCCCGCCGGCAGACGCAGGCTTGGCCACTACCTGGCTGGCTCTGCTCTTTCCACGTCGCAGTGGTCGGGGAAGGACACAGGTTGTGGCACCAACAGCCACAGGGTGGAAGCCCAGGGTAAACACTCCCACTCTTGTGTGCATCCCTGGGCAAGTGATTCCCCTCACTGAGCTTCAGGGTCCTCAGCTGTAAATGAAGGTATGGCAGAATTCACCTGCCCGTGGACCAGCAGGGGTTTGGTGGTTAAGGCGGCTGGATCCCACATGGCCGACTACATGGTTCAAGTCCCAGACTCAGCCTGAGAAACCAGGCGCCAGAAACAGAGAGAGAGAGAGAAAGTGAGAAATCACCTCCCTGGGGGATGGCCACATTGCAATCCCTTCTTCTCCAGTCTTCTCTTGGGATCTTGGGCATGCACGCACATGCACCGAGCATGACTTTGAAGCCTCCAGGACTAGATCACAGGCCCAGCCCAGTACTCTTTACATTGGAGCTTCACTGTTACAGCCTCTAGGACACTTTTCCTGACCACCCAGATAGCAGTTTCTATCTACCACTCCTCCCTTGGAACACCTACTTTCTTTTTTTAAAGAATTGTTTAATTTTATTATTATGATGATGATGATTTGCTATAGGGCACACCGCCAGAGAGAGAAAGGGAAACTGAGAAAGCAAGCCACCAAGTCTGGGACTTGAACCGTGATCAACCACATGAGAGAATCCAGTGCCTAAACTACCTACTGGCCCCTGGAACACTTGTTATATATTATTGCAATTCTTTCTTTTTTTTTTTTAAACAAATAAATTATTTATTTATTTTAATGTGAGCAGAGTGGGACAGAGAGAGAGAGAAGGAAAGTGAGAAAGCAAGCCGCGAGGTCCAGGACTCGAACCATGGTTGGCCATGTGGGAGTCCAGCATCCTCAATCACCATGCCACCTGCTGGCCCCATTACTGCAATTATTAATTGTCAGTTTTCCTTTCTAGAACGTGGGCTTCATGAGGAAAGGGACTTGGCTCTGTACTTTCACGCCTATTTTCCTAGTGAAGGGGCAAAGAGTTCAAGATAGTAAAGCCCACTGTGTGTGAAGGTGTGACTAACTTCGCACTTCCAGATACTAAAAGGTGGGGGAGATCCTCAGATATTTCTCTTGCCCTCTCTCCTCCCCTGGCCCCATCTCTGGGAGCTAGAAAGTTGTCCTGGCTGTGAGGAGTCTCGGATGATAGATTCTTCAATGGATCCCTACTGCTCTTGAGATCATGTCCAAGCTCTTTAACATGACAGGTCTCACCACTTCTAGGCTAGTACCTAGTCCTAGTACCCCCAACTTCTAGGCTAGTACCTAGTCCATAGTACGTGCTCATTAAATACTTATTGGAAGAATGAATGCAATGGATGGATGCTTGTCTATGAAACCTTGACATCTAAGCTAGAGAGAAAAATGTAAAAAATGTCTCTGCATTTTTATAATGCTGTGCATGGGGCTGTCAGCGTGGTGGTTAAGGCGCTGGACTGCCACATGGCTGACCATGGTTCAAGTCCCAGACCCGAAGACTTGTTTTCTCATTTTCTCTCTCCCTTTCTCTTTCTCTCTATCTCTCTGTGGTGAGCACACATGCCCTACAGCAAACTTAAGAGTAATAAATAAAATTAAATTAATAATTTAAAAACTGCTGTGCACTCACCAAACTCCCTTCTCACTTCTCCAAGGTGGCAATAATCTCTGCCTTACTTTCCAAAGGAGGCAGAAGAGGCACAGAGAGACTAAGTGATTCTCCTAGGGGCACCCAGCTATCGAGTAGAATAATCTACAGGAGAAGGAAGAAACCCAAGATCCCACTGTAAATCTGAAGACCACTTTGCTGTTAAACACCAGAATCTTCCCAAGGCTCTACGCTAGACTAGTTTAGGGTCAAATACCCAGAAAGCAATTATGGAATCACTTTCAAACGTAAGTGCACAGCAAGGGGAAAAGAAAGCTGTACATCAGGGTGCAATCCCCACAGAGGCCTGTAGGTGGAGGCAGAGCACACCCAGGCGTCTGGTCTTGCCCTCTCACCTGCTGTTTTCCACAAGGTAATGCACAATTTTGTCCAGGACCTTCTCAAACAAGGCCGTGCGGATCCACAGGTGCTTGATAGCGAGCGGGGACAGGTTGGGCAGTTTGGGCGGCTTCCGCACATTCTCCTGGAGGCCCTGGATCTGGTTTCGCCTTCAAGACCAATACAGGAAGAGAACAGACACTTACAGAAGAAACTCACAGGGCCGATGTGCAAATGGGAAAATGTTTGGTCTTTCTTAGGAAATGAAAGAATGGCAACTAAAGAGTAGCAATATCATATACTGCTCCGAGCAAACAGGATAAGGTTGAAAAAACAATAGGACTGCCACATGGCTGACCATGGTTCAAGTCCCAGACCCGAAGACTTGTTTTCTCATTTTCTCTCTCCCTTTCTCTTTCTCTCTATCTCTCTGTGGTGAGCACACATGCCCTACAGCAAACTTAAGAGTAATAAATAAAATTAAATTAATAATTTAAAAACTGCTGTGCACTCACCAAACTCCCTTCTCACTTCTCCAAGGTGGCAATAATCTCTGCCTTACTTTCCAAAGGAGGCAGAAGAGGCACAGAGAGACTAAGTGATTCTCCTAGGGGCACCCAGCTATCGAGTAGAATAATCTACAGGAGAAGGAAGAAACCCAAGATCCCACTGTAAATCTGAAGACCACTTTGCTGTTAAACACCAGAATCTTCCCAAGGCTCTACGCTAGACTAGTTTAGGGTCAAATACCCAGAAAGCAATTATGGAATCACTTTCAAACGTAAGTGCACAGCAAGGGGAAAAGAAAGCTGTACATCAGGGTGCAATCCCCACAGAGGCCTGTAGGTGGAGGCAGAGCACACCCAGGCGTCTGGTCTTGCCCTCTCACCTGCTGTTTTCCACAAGGTAATGCACAATTTTGTCCAGGACCTTCTCAAACAAGGCCGTGCGGATCCACAGGTGCTTGATAGCGAGCGGGGACAGGTTGGGCAGTTTGGGCGGCTTCCGCACATTCTCCTGGAGGCCCTGGATCTGGTTTCGCCTTCAAGACCAATACAGGAAGAGAACAGACACTTACAGAAGAAACTCACAGGGCCGATGTGCAAATGGGAAAATGTTTGGTCTTTCTTAGGAAATGAAAGAATGGCAACTAAAGAGTAGCAATATCATATACTGCTCCGAGCAAACAGGATAAGGTTGAAAAAACAATAATACCCAGTGAGTGTGAAGATGTGGTTAAACAGGCATTATCATCTATTGTTGATAAGAAAGTCAGATCTCATACTCATCTCTGTCTCTCTTTCTCTCTCCTGGAAGGGATTTCCAGCCAAGGACTGTCTCAGATTACAGATCCTTCAGTGGCTTCATGCTGCCTTGGGAAGCAACCTCTTTAGCAGGACAGATGGGCACTTGGTGACACTGCCTTCATTCCCCTCTTTTTTACACCATCCACTCTCATCCCATGATCCAGCCGGCCAGAGATACCTGCAGATTCTTGACCCGGCCAGGCTCTCCTGACGCCTTCCCATGAGCTGCTGCTTCTTCCCAGTTTCCCTCTTCGTCTCCTCATTCTTGAGGTCTCAGCGAGGGCATCCCCTCCTACAGAAAGACCTACCGGCCAGCCAAAGCCTATGCTCCCCCCACCTCCAGAGTTTAACTTCCTTTTCCTTTCTCTGTCCTCCCCCTCATGCTGGGATTTTGAGAATGTGGACTAAGCAATCCATTTTTAAAATAAAATACCTACCGAGAGTCTATCGTGAGACAAGTATGGGCCCTCTTCATGCCCGTAACCTCTGAGTCCTAGCACAGCGCCAGGCACGGAAGAGACGCTCAGGAAATACGCTCGTGAATGAGTGCTTGCATGAATGAATGAATGGGCCTTCCCCCAGCGTGGGCATCTCTAACTCCTCCATTAGGGAGTCACTCCCAGTAATGTAGAAGGCCCACAGAAGCCCATCCCTTTAAAAAGTTCTATCTGTGAACACCTGGGAATTTAACAGATGGCCTGGAAGGTGCCTGATGACCCGATGGCTGAGAAGTCCTTCCAAAGAGGAGCTGGCAGAGCCAAAGGCCGAGCTCTGCCCCTACAGTTCTGGCCAGCAGCCCTGGTAGACAAGGCCTGAAAGGCCAGGAAAGGGCCCCTTCTCATTATTCCCTTCAATGAAGTGGAATAACGGCCGATAACACAGATGGCAAACACGTGGCCTGCTCGTCTGTTCCCGTCCCTTGCCATGACAGCCAGAACCAATCAATCCACGCACATGTCCCATGATGCCCAATCACAGCTTCTGAATTTTTCACAGCCAAGTCCCTGGGTAGCCTCTAGTACCCCATGACCAGGCTCTAGGTGGGGGCCTGGACATGCAGTTGGGAGTGCAGGGCTAGTGCTGGTGCAAGACACCCACGCTAAGTCCACGAGCCTCCTTCTGACACACACATCCAGCCCCAAGACGAGTGGGGCCACCTCTCCCCTCCCTCGGTTGTCTCAATGTGAGTTTAGGCAGAGGCCCGAGGACCTGTCCATGCAGACCACACTGGCCCCACCAACTCTGACTGTCTGCCATTGAGAACAGAGCGTGGCTCCCAGGAGGCAGTGAGTCACCGGACAAGTGTTTCCTGGGCACGTATCAGTCCCTGGTGCTGGGGACGGAGTGGGGAATATAACACAGACGTAGTTGCCTTTTTTCAGAGTTCAGGGTCAAATGGGAGAGACGGACAGCAAAGCAGTCTAGCGTGAATGGATGAATGAGCGAATAACCAATTACAGACAGCGATGAGGGCTGGGAAGGAAATGACCAGGACAGCGTGAAGGCTGGATGTGCCAACCATGGGCAGGTCTCAATGATGGCGAGGAGCCAGCCATGGAAGAGGGCACAGCGTGTGCTGAGGCCCTGAGGCGGCAAAGGGTCTGGAGGGTCTGAGGAGCAGAGAGGAGGGAGGGGTGTGCAGTATCCTCCAGGGGACCGCCCAGCCCACACCCCACACCCACACTCACGTGCTCTCGATCAGCTGCTCCAGGTCCTGGACCTTGCGGCTCAGATCATCGGCTGGCGGGAAACTCTTGCCCACCTTCATGAAGAGGGCGGCGATCTTGTTGCTGCGCAGGAAGCCCGCTGCCCGCCGCCGCAGCCCGTGCAGGACGCAGGCCTCTACGGCCGCTGCGGAGACAGGGGCGTGTCCTGCCTACGCTCCCCAGCGCTCGGTGCTCAAGGCTCTTCGGAGACCTGGGATCCCCCCCAGTCAGGATGTATCACAGGGAAAAACGTGTTCCTCTCCACACAAACATGGCACCTGGCATGCTTTCATGGGTCTGGGACTTGAACCAGAGTCGGCCATGTGGGACCCAGTGCCCTAACCACCACAACACAAGCTGACCCCCCAGGGAGATTCTTTATACCTCACAGAGTAACAGCAAATTTGTCCTACTCCAAAGCACTGATCGGAGTTAGAAAATTATTGTTTTTATCACTTTCTGTTTCTCTGAGTCTTTAATTGGTATGTTAGCCAATCCTGATATGGACATGCATGTTATTTTATTTGCATATAAAAATGTCCAGGGGTGGACCCTTCAGCAGGTGGCATGGTGGTTAAAGCACTGGACTTCCACATTGTGGATCATGGTTTGAGTCCCAGATCTTGCAGCTTGCTTTCCCACTTTCTCTCTCTCTCATCTTTCTCTCTCTCTCCCTCTCTCTCTCTCTCTCTCTCTCTTTCTCTCTCTCTCTCTCTCTCTCTCTCTCCTTCTCTGTCTCTCTGGTCAAAATAGAAAATAATAATGAGGGGGACCAGCAGGTGGTGTAATGGTTATGTCACTGGATTCCCACATAGTCAATCGCAGTTCAAGTCCCGGATCTGGCGGCTTAAACCTCACGCTGGGTGTGTGTGCCCAGGATCCCGAGAGGAGATTGGAGGAGAAGGGATTGCTGCATGGCCATCCCCCTGGGGTTGATTTCTCACTTTTTGTCTCTCTCTCTCTCCAGTGAGTGCATGCGCCCTATAGCAAAATTCACTCAAGAAAAAAAAAGTGATAATAATGAATAAAATGAAATGAGATAATTCTTTAAAAAAAAAATGTCCAGGGACTACAAGAAGGGGGGGTCTCAAAAAGTATATTGAGAATGTATTGATATATTATGAAAGAACTGTGCATGGATTTCAAAGTTCTTTGCACTAAAGTAAACTCAGACTTTAATTCCATTTGTCCATAAAGTTTTCGTGTTTGTGGGTTTTTTTGTTTTGTTTTGTTAGGTTTTTGCAATAGAGCATATGCTTTCGTTGGAGAGAGAGAGACAGGGAGAGACAGAGAGAGGGAAAATGAGAAGTCCATCCTCCCCACACCCCCAGAGGGGATGGCCATACCACAAATCCCTTCTCCTCCATTCTCCTCTCAGGATTTTGGGCATGCACACAAACATGCCCCATGTGAATTTCAAGTCGTGTGGAACTGGCTTCCTTAACTACCAGCCCACAGACCAGCCCATATTCAATTATTAAATTGCAAAGTTTTCAGGGAGAAGGAAAGAAACACTCCCCCTTACGCGAGCACACTGATTACGGGACACTCCAAACACGGGTCTCCAGCCTTGGCCGAAGTCCAGTAGAATGGAGCAGCCTGGTTATCCTCTGAACCTAAGTGACAGCTGGTTCAAGCTCTGCAACCTCATGACACCCCAGGGCCAGGCCTGCTGCCACTGTGAACCAGCTAGACAGGACCCCTCTGCATATGTCAGTGGCTGCCGGTTCCCTTTTACATTTTTAGTTAATTAACTTAATATTTCTTTCTTCCTTTATCCCAGGAGTTCTGTGGGGATCCACCTGCCTGAACCACCATGCCACATGGCTGGCCCCAGAAGTCACTTTTAACTGCTTCTTGAGACTCTTCCATCTTCCCAAATTCCTCAGCACGGTCCCTTTGGAATCTGAACATAACTCTGGGGGCCACAGAGCCAACAACAACATGGGAAGCCCAGCTTAGAGAGGAAGAGGCCACTTCTTGAAGCCACAGGCGGCCACGGACTTACCACAGAAGGAGATGATGTGGCTGCTGTCCTCGTGGACGAACTTGCGGGTGACAGCCTCCTCCATGATCTGCTTCACCTGGAAGGCAGAGGAGACAGAGGGGCTGATGGACCTGAGTGAGGACTCCCTGAACGGGCTGCGTGGCTCCCCAGGAGCCTCCCAGGCTGTCTGGGCAGCTCCCCTTCGTCGCCCTCCTCGCCCGTCCCCTGTAGGGGACACATGTCCTCATGGCTGTGCGTGTCCCGGTTCCCTGAATGGTTTACTCAGGCTGTTTGCACAGTGGCGGCTGCTGCTTCCTTCAGATGTCACGCAAAATGTCATCACCTGCCCTGTCCACTGTGGGCAGCCCTAGCCCGCCCTCACTGTGGTCCATCCTTCAGAGCACGAACCACCGTCCTGGTCTCTTTGCTTGCTTGCTTGCTTCCTTCCTTCCTTCTTTTTTTTTTCTTTTTCTTTTTAGTTATTTGCTATAGGGTGCAAGTGATTGCAGAGGAGAGACAGAAAGAGTGGGAAGTGAGCAATCACCCTCATGGGGGATGGCCATGCCACAATCCCCTCTACTCCGTTCGCCACTCAGGACTCTGGGCCCACATGCACACACACCCCACATCTCTTTTAAACTACCAGGTCTCAAACTCAAACCATGCAGTTAGCCGTGTGGGATCCAGTATCTTCACCACTTTGGAGCCCCTCTTTTTTTTGTTTGGAGATGTTTTTGCTATAGGCCATGTGCACTCGCCAGAAAGAGAGAGACAGAGAGACAGAAAGCAAGAAATCACCCCCGGGGAGGATGGCCATACCGCAATCTCTTTTCCTCCATTCTCCTCTCAGGATCTTGGGCACGCACGCACAGGCGCCAAGCGTGAGTTCAAGCCACCGGGTCTGGGACTCGAACTGCAGTCAACTACAGAGGAGTCCAGCGACATAGCCATTATGCCAACTGCTGGTCCCGGAGCACCTCTCTTTACAGGCCAACTATATCTTCTAGAACACAGGTTCTGAGAGGGCAGAGCCTCATTGGCCTTGTTCACCCCGTTCACACAGCTCTGTGAATAAGGCCGACGAGGCACCAGTTCAGTGCCTAGCACATAGTAGGGGCTCAGGAAATATTTTTAAAGGGATGGATGAGTGCACTGTATTCAGATAGGAATCAGGAGGGTGGAGTGTGGATGGTTAGCTCCAGTAGACCTGGGTTCAGATCCCTGCTCAGACACCTGCCAAGGAGATCTACGGTCTTACTTTGGGAAATGGAGGCTCAGCCGGGTGAGACGCCTGCCCTCAGAGGCGGAGCTGCCCAGGGCACGGGACTCCAGCACAGTCGGACACCCAGATCCAGAGCGGCTCTCTCCAAACTCACTTGCTCAACAGGCATTTCTGAGCACTTCTAACAAGCCAGGCACGGGGACAGGGTGCGAAAGGGCAGCTGTGTCCCTGCTCATGGAATGACCCCCTGGTGGCCTGGACACCCTCTTCCTCTCTGGATTCTAGACCCCAACCTGATTCTTAAGCAAAGCCATTCTCCTCTCTGGGCCTCAGTTTCCCCACCTGGAGGTTGAGAGAGTCAGAAAAGATGATTCCCAAAGGCCTATCCCAGCTCTTCATCACTGGGGCTCTGCTGTGGGGGTGAAGGGAACAAAGCCCTGGGTCACCCCCACTCAGTGGGTCCCCACATGTGCCCTTCCCCACTTTCTGGTGGCCACTCAGACTCAGCTCACAAACACATCAGTGCACATGCCTAAGTGGTCCCCAGCTCTCCCCGCCCCTCTCTCCCCTCCCTGCTTGCCTCCTGGGGAGGGGAGGGGAGAGGGGAAAAGAGGGGAGGGGAGGGGAGGAGAGGGGAGGAGAATGCATAGTATCTCTAAGATACTTAAGAGATACATGGCAGTCCCCGCCCCAGAGCGGGCCACTGCCCTCCACCCCACACAAGCACGTCAGCACCAGCGCTGTGAACAGCTCCCAACCTCCCAGCTCGGAGTGCTTTGCAGGCAGTATTTTTTTTTTTTTAATTGCCAGAGGGCGCCTGTGCTCACCAGAGAGACAGACATCGGGAAGGAGGGAGAGTGAGAAAGCACCCTCCAATGGGGGGTGGGGGGCAGGGGCAGTCAGGCTACAATCCCTTCTCCCCCATCTCTCCATCCTGCCAGGACTCTGGGGACAAACATGCCCAACTGTTGTATTTTTAAAGCAGCTGGGGCCAGGACTTGAACCACAGTTAGCTATGTGGGATCCAGCTTCCCTTAACCATTACTATAGGGCCAGCCCCGAGATGTTCCTCTTAACACTGCCAGAAGGTTCTTGTTAAAAGATAAGTCAGTAGGGACCAGCGGGCTGCATGGTGGTTAAGGCGTTGGACTCCCACATGGTCAACCATGGTTTGAGTCTTGGACTTGGTGGCTTGCTTTCTCACTTTCTCTATCTCTCTGTCTCTCCCTTTGATCAAACGTAATATAAATAAATAATAACAACAAAATAAATACATAAATATATAAAATCTTTACCAGACAGAATATCAATAGTAAACAGAGGACCTGAACAACATTATAAGCCAACTGGACATACATAGGACATTCCACTACGTGAGAGCAGAACACACACAGTTCTCAGGCAGACATGGAACTTTTCCCAGAACGAACCACATGTCAGGATATGAAACAAGTCTTTATTAAAAATTTTTAGAGGTTTTTGCTATAGGGCATGTGCACTCACCAGAGAGACAGAGACAGACAGACAGAAAGCAAGAAATCATCCCCCAGGGGGAATGGCCATGCCGCAATCCCTTCTCCTCCCGGGATCTTGGGCATGCACGCACACACGCCCAGCGTGAGTTTAAGCCACCGGGTCCAAGACTAGAACTGCGGTCGACTACATGGGAGTCCAGAGACATAGCCATTATGCCAACTGCTGGTCCCGCTAGTCTTTTTTTTTTTTTTTTTTTGAGAGGTTTTTGCTATAGGGCGCGTGCACTCGCCAGGCAGAGAGAGACATAGAGACAGAAAGCGAGAAATCACCCCCCAGGGGGGATGGTGACGCCGCAATCCCTTCTCCTCCATTCTCCTTCCGGGATCTTGGGCACGCACGCACACACGCCCGGCGTGAGTTCTAAGCCACTGGGTCCGGGACATGAACCGCGGTCGACTATGTGAGAGTCCAGCAACATAGCCATTACGCTAACTGCTGGTTCCCCCGCTAGTCTTAATAAATTTTAAAAGACTGAAATCCTATTGAGCATCTTTCCTGATCACAATAGATGGAACTAGAAATCAAAAGCAGAAGGGAAGCTGGAAAACCCACAAGTGAGGGGAAATGAATCAACCCACTCTTTATTTTTAATAGCCAGAGGGCCTGTGGGCGGGTGGGAGTCAAAGGCTGTCTGTTCACAGCTGTGGATCTTGAAACTCAGAGAGGTTGCACCCCTCTCCAGAGGTCATGCAGCGGGAACTTGGCAAGATCTTGGAGCGGGTGGCTGTCTGGCTTTGAACCTCTCACCCAGGGAATAAATCTGGTTGGGGAAGGGAGTAAGGGGTGGAGGTGGGTGTAGTTTTCTTTCAGCCTGAGGGAGGGGCTCCAGCAAATGAAGACCCCTCTCCACTTCTGCTGGCTCCCAGCTATCGGCCAGAACATCTCCCTGGCTAGGAGAGAAAGTTAATAACAGGCTGATAGCCCGAGGCCAGGAGAGGAAATTAAATAGCCTGATGATTAGCCGCGGAGATGGAAGCCTCCCTCAGAAGGCCATGGAAGGGAGGGCACGTCTCTGCAAGAAGAAAGGATGTTGCCCACTCCTTGTGGGCGGCACCTATCCCATCCCAGGGGACAGACTGACCTGGGGGCAGAGGTGGGGGCCAGGCAGCCTGGAAAGGAAGATCAGAAATGCACCTCTGGGGCTCCCAGGTGTGGGCTTGGTCTGCTTTGGAGCCTTTCAGGTCCAAGGACCCCTGGGCTGATCTTGCACTTGTAGTCATGTGCATCTGGCTTATTGCAGCCCAAGGGATCGGCCAGGAACAGCGCCTGGTTTAGGCTGCACAGAGGCGATGGTGCAGCTGGTGCACGGAGCTCACGCTCTGTGAGAGCCCAGCAAAGCCAAGCCCCTCTGCTCGCGTCTCAGTCTCTCCGCTGGCAGGTGGAGCCTTTCACTCTTTGGGGCCGAGTGATGATTACATGGACATAACGTGTGAACGGGTGGGTAGGGCTCATGCACAGTAGGAACTTTACCATGATAAAGCCCCTACTCAGTTGTTCTCAAGTACTCCTTGTGTTCAGAGACTCTGTGTAAGCACAACCCTCTGAGGCAGGTTCCCAAATATTCCATTTTACAGATGAGGAAACCAAGGCACAGTTTTGTCGTCGTTGTTGTTGTTTTCTTTTAAGATAACCTAGCCTAAAAAATACAATTTAATTTAAAAAAAAATAAATAACCTACCCTAGGTTACACATGCAGAGATGGCAAGGGTCAGACCCAGGGCCCTCATCTCAAGATGGAGAGCACAAGATGGAGGTCATTTCAAACCAAAAGTCTTTGTAATCCTCCAGCAAAATAAGAGAATGTGGGGGCCGGCAGGTGGCATGGCAGATAAGGGTGCTGGACTCCCACGTGGCTGACGGCGGTTCGAGTCCTAGACCTGGAGGCTTGCTTTCTCACTTTCTCTCTCTCTCACTCTGTCCCTCTCTGGTCAAATTAAAATAAAAACATAAAGTTAAATAAAATAATTTTTTAAATATTTATTTATTTAATTTTATTTTTTATTTTCTAATTTGATGAGAGAAGGAGAGAGAGGAAGAGAGACATGAGAGAGAGAGAGAACAAGCCGCCAGGTCCAAGACTTGAACCATGGTCGACTACGTGGGAGTCCAGCACCTTAACCACCACACCACCTGCCGGCCCCCAAATAAAATATTTTTTAAAAAAATAAGAGAATGTTTACTGAGCATTTACTATGAGCCAAGTGCTCTGGCTAGAACATCTTACTTAATCCTCACAAGAGCACAATTATCCTCAACTTAAAGACAGAAAAACTGAAGCTCAGAGGACCTAGGTAATTTTCCCAAAGTCACACACCAGGAACGAACACAGCTGGGACTTGCACCCAGGTCTGTCTCATGGCCTGACCTAGAACTTGCCCTTCAGCCCCACCGAGTAGTGAGTCATCTGAAAACCCAAAGTGCTGGGAAACCTGGGAGAAGGAATTTCTTATTCTCTCCCAACTTTTCACCAAAAGAAACACAGAACAGGAAGCCGGGGGACCTGGGCTACCCAGACAAGACGCTGCCAGCTACATCCCATGGGGCCTTTTGGGAGAGGAGCCTCGAAGGTAAGAGTATATGGAAAACCCCAGAATAAGCACGCACTGGATGCTGCTGCTTGGTGGGCTGAGGTCACGTGGGAAGCCAGAGTTCAATTCTCAGCCCAGCCTCCAAAGCCGGGTCTGGTGGTACACACCTGTGGTCCCAGCCACCAGGGAGGCTGAGGCAGGAGGCTGGCAAGCTTGCAGCCAGTGTGGGCAATGTGGCAAGAGCCTGTCTGAAAGAGCTGGGTGTGGTGGTGTGTGCCCGGACTCTCAACTACGTGGGAGGCTACGGATTGTCATATAGCGAGACTGTCTGAAAAAAATGAAAAAAAAAAAACCCAAAACACAAAACACAAAAACACCCTTCATGCATGCGCACACGCACACGTGCACACACAGTGGTCAGGAAGCTTTTCTCTCTCTCTTGCATCCAGTGTAAGGGATGCTCCAACAACTGCTTCCATTCTTCCCGCCAGGGGGAGCTCCCTCCACAATAGACAGGCTCTCGGGGGCAGTTGAGAGAACAGAGTCACTGACCCCGGGGTTGAATCCTCAGCCACTCACTCTGGGTGACAATGGCCAAGTTTCCAGCATCACAGGGATATCTGTAAAATACAGAGGGGTGGTAACAGCCTCCCTCTCTCAATAGGGAGAGATCTGGGAGACAATGTCTAATACAACAGGGATTCGACACACCAGAGAGACTAAAAACAAAATTGTTTTAAGGTTTTTGCCATAGAGAGTCACAAGACAATGACACAGAGAAATCACTCTGGGGGGAGGGGGGTGTGGATAGTCACAATCCCTTTTCCTCCACTCTCCTGGGATTTTGAGCAGGCATACGCACTTGCCCGATGTGATTTTCTTTCTTTCTTTCTTTCTTTCTTTTTTTTAATTTTTAGGGAACAAGCTTGCTGGAGACAGAGAGAGACAAAAAGTGAGAAATCACACACACACACCCCCCCCCGGGGGATGGCCATGCCCAATCCCTTCTCCTTTATTCTCCTCTGGGGATTTTGGGCACACACACACATGTGTTACGTGACTTTTCAAGTCGCTGGTTCCAGACTTGAACCACTGTTGATATGGCAGTCCAGTGACATAACCATTTCACCACTTGCTGGTCCTGCCCGGTGCAATTTTCAAGCAACCAGTTCCAGGACTAGAACCATAGCCTCCCACTGTGGGAAACCAGCGCCTTAGCCACCATGCCACCTGCGGGCCCTAGACAGGGCACGGACTAGGCAGTCCACTGCCGGGCCCACAGCGGGGTGCCTGAGCTGTCAAGACACGGCCTATCAGAGGAGCCCTGAGGCCCGGCTCCACCTCCCTACACTTCCTACTGGCTAATCAGGCCAAGCGGCCTCCAGGGGAGTGGCCCCGCCCCACCCTTACACGTCAGACCTGGGTACACTGGTTCCGCCCATCTCCGGCCACGCCCACCTCCGGCCACACCCCCCTCCGGCCACATCCTGCAACCAGTCAGAAGCCAGCCCCGCCCCCTCGCCCTCCACCTGCAAATATTTAAACAGCATCAAAGGCGGCTTGATCTCAGCAGGGAGCCAGGGCCGGCAGGGGCCCATTCCAGGCCGGGAAACCAGGATCCATCGGTTGGGGGCGTTCCTCCTGTCTTCTCTTCTCCCACTTGCCACCTGTGTACACCAAGGATCCCTCAGGCTACCCACTTTCAACCCTGCCAGGCTCCTTACCAACTCGCTACTGCTCCTGACCCTGGCCTTCCCACACTGTGCTGTTCTTATCCCTGGATACTCCAGACGGGGTCAAGCCTTGAGAGACAGAGCCCTACTGAGGATTATCGGAGCACAGGCAAGGGGCTTCAAACAGGACCCAGCCAAGAGCTGGTGCCCTAAGGGAGGGGCCGGGTGAAATGAGTAAAAACAGGAGGGTGGGCATCAAACTCCAGTCATTTACCAGGTGATCCCGGGTCCCGGTTTCCTCGCCTGTGAAATGGGGACAATACCCACTCCACCTCGCAGCTGTGTGAGGTGTCAATGAGCAAAACATACACAGCGCCCAAAAAGGGGCCAGACACAGCCTGAGTGCTGGGTACGTGGCAGCACTCTGACAGCTGTGTACCCCAGACCCCTCACTCGCAGGTCGCTCACATGTCTCCTTGGGGCTCCTGGATCACCTTAACTAAAACTGGGCCTCAGGCACCCTACCCTTACTCTTACCCTGCTTCATACTGTTCCTTAGAGGTCCCGCACCCAGAGCACTCTACATGTCCATGGGTTTACCTGTTTAGGACCCATCTCCCCCATGGGGACCTGGACAGGACAGTGCCTGGACACACTGTGGGCACTCCACATATGCTGCTGATCACGCTGATGATATTAAAAACACTAACAGTGCGAGATGTTTTTTCCCCCCAGAGGGCTGTGCATTTGCCAGAGAGAGAGACAGAGGGAAAGTGAGAAAGCACTCCCCCTGGGGAAGATGGCGACGCCATAATCCCTCCTCCTCCATTTCTTCTTCTGGGATTTTGGGAACACAGGCATACATGCCCCGTGGTTTTTGTTTTGTTTTAAAAGAATTATTTTTTATTTAACTTTATTTATTTTTAATTTGATCAGAGAGGGAAATAGTGAGAGTGAGCAAGAGAAAGCAAGCCAACAGGTCCAGAGGTCCAGGATTCAAACTGTGGTTGGCCATGTGGGAGTCCAGCGCCCTTAACCACCACACTACCTGATGGCCCTGCCCAGTGTTTTTTAAGCTGCCAGGTCTGGGACTCGAACCATGCAGTTGGCCATGTGGTGTCCAGCTGTCTTAACTACCATGCTACCAATTGGCTCCCCAGAGCTATTTTTTTTTTTTTTTGAGAGAGAGAGAGAGATTTTTGCTATTGGGCATTTGTACTCACTGGAAAGACAGAGAGAAACAGAGAGAAAGAGAGTGAGAAATCTCCTCCCAGGGGGATGGCCACACCACAATCCCTTCATTCTCTTAGGATTTTGGACATGCATGCACACATGCCTGGTGTGAATTTCAAGCTGCTGGGTCTGGGACTCAAACCAGTCAGCCACATGGGAGTCCAGTGCCTTAGACACGATGCCATCTACTGGGTCCCAGGAGCTCATTCTTACCAAGCTCAGTCCCAGGCAGTGTCCTAAGCCCCTTTTGCTCCTGCTCACATTGCTGTGCTCATGGCCACGGTTGGCAAACTTCATAAAGTATCAGACCACAAATATTTCAGATCAACTGCAGGATGCTCAGTTAAATCTAAATTTCAGATAAATAAGGAATAATTTTGTAGTCTAAGTATATCCCAAACATAGGAATGTTGTATAGATTATCAGTTGTTTTCTCTGAAAATTTTTTTTTTTAAGATTTTAAGAGACAGAGAAAGACAGAGAAGGAAAGTGACAAATCACCCCCCCAGGGGGGATAGCCACACCACAATCCCTTCTCCTCCATCCCCTCTTGGGATTTTGGGCATGCATACACATGTACCTGGTGTGTTTTACAAGTCACCAGGTCTGGGACTCAAACAGCGGACTCAGCCATGTGAGATCCACAGCCTTAACCACCACACCACCTGCTGATCCCCTAAAATTCAAATTTAGGTGTTCTGAATTTTCACTTCTACATCAGGCAAATTCTATTTGCTAAAGCTTGAAAGCTGTTTTCAGGCCACCTACAATCCATGTCACATCATCGCTTTTGTTTTTATAATGACTTAAAAAAGGTAAGAAAGCAGGACCAGCAGGTGGCATGGTGGTTAAAGCGCTCGACACTCCCACATGGCTGACCATGGTTCAAGTCCCGGACCTGGTGGCTTGCTTTCTCACTTTCTCTCTCTCTCTCTCTCTCTCTCTGTGTGTCTCTCTCTGGTCAAATTACAACAAATGAATGAATAAATAAAATTAAGTAACAAATTATTTTTTTAAAAATCATTTAAAAAATGTAAAAAAGCATCCTCCGCTCAAGGGTCGGCACACCCAGGCTGGGTCTGGCACATAAGGATCCCTTGGGGCACACAGCAGGCCTAAATAAAAACTGCGGGAGCTGCCCCCTGCTCCCCTGAGGCCGGCTGCCTCTGCTGTGACTCAGAGGTGCTTTCCCTTTATGTCCTTCCCAGCTGGGGTCTCAGGCGTTGGCACCAAGGTGGGGTGAGTAACGCTGACCCAGCACCCCGCTTCCGAGGCAGAGGTCCCCACGCATCCTGACTCTTCCCTCCGTGAGAGAGTCTCAGTGGAGGTGGAGAAGTGAAGATGGTTCATCAGGATGCCCAGGAGGCCCTCCAGCAACTTTAAAAATAACTTTCAGCAAGTGGGAGAAGAGGGGAGGAGAGGGGGGTGACTCAAGGCCCCGGAGTAGCGGGGTGAGCAGAGGGCAAGCTGTACCACTCGCCTCCTCTCTCTCGGAGGACGAGCTGCAGACATCTTAGCAGGCGGCATCTCCAGCCGTGCCCGCCACGCTGCCCAGAGGCAGCTCCGGGAGCTCATGGCCACACCTTTGCTCGCCCTGTGTCTTCTGCCAGATGTCCCTCCTGTACACGCCACTCGGCTAACTGCAGCTTGGGCTGCAAGCTTCTACCAAGGTGTTACTTCCTCCTGGAAGCATTCCTAGATTCTCCAGGCCCCAACAGGGACACGAGTGCCTCTCCCACGTTTCCTTAACAGCAACTTGCCAGCACTTATCACGGAACCGAAACCGTCACTCACACACTCGCTATTTTTGTGTGCTTCTGGCGTGTCAGGCACGGGAAGGGGGCAGGCAGACGAGGTCCCTGCAAGATGAAAAGACATAAACTAAGCCACATGAAGGGGTAACTAAATGTAGCATGAGGCCAGATGTCCGCAGCAAAAAGAACTTGGTTCTAGCAGAATAAGGAAGACATCGGACCTGACAGGGCAGAGGGGAAGGTCAGGGAGGGCTTCCTGGAGGTGGTGATGGCATAAGACAGGAAGAACAAGTAGAAATGAGCTCCTGGGGCCTCCATCTCCCTAACGCTGAGGTAGAGGGGAAAATCTCCTGTACAACTGTCCCCATGGAGCTGCCTTGAAGCTCAGAGGAAGGAACAGATGCAAAGGCAGTGTGACAGGGAGAAGCACTACACAGAAATAGCCAGCGGCTTTCACGTTTTTAATACATTATGGGCGAGGCACGCAGGAGGTGAGAGCGGGGAGGAGCTGGAATAGGGCTGGTGGGGACAGGAGTATTTTGGGGAAGCTCTTAAGCACAGGCTGAGCAGATTTGGAGGGGAGGCAGGAGGAGCAGAGGAGAGGGAGGGAGCCTCCCTGTGAACCTGAGGGCTTCCAGCCTTCCTCCCTTGTCCAGTAGCACTCCTTCCCCTCCCACCTCGAGCTCTGGCCCACGTGCCAACCTGTGTGACTCTGGCGGCACTTAACACAATCGTTGTCACATAGTAAGTGCTTTATACACACGAGTGATGACCAGCATTTATTTATAAAGTGCTCACTGTGTACCTGGTACCGTGCTTAGGAGCACAATCTCTCCTTTTTTTCTTGTTTTTGGAGAGGTTTTTGCTGTAGGGTGTGTGTGCTCGCCAGAAAGACCGAGAGACAGAAAGTGAGAAATCACCCCCCAGTGGGGATGGCCACACCGCAATCCCTTCTTCTCCATTCTCCTCTTGGGATTTTAGGCACACACACACATGCACCCAGCATGAGTTTAAGCCACTGGGCCCGGGACTTGAACCGCGGTCGACTACATGGGAGTCCAGCGACATAGCCATTATGCTAACTGCTGGTCCCAAGGGGTACAATCTCTCCTGATCTCATGCTAATTCAGTGAGTTGGTTACGATCAGCTTCTCCATTTTACAGGTGAGGAAACTGAGTCCCAGTCAGCTTAAATGGCTTTCTCCAAGCACAGGGTTTAGGAAGGGAAGGGCAAGAATTAGAACCCAGGACTATCTACCCTCCACAGAGCCTGGCACATAGTAGGTCCATTCATTCACTCAACAGACACCTACAAGTGCTTCCCACAATGGGTCTTTGAGCCCGAAGAGTCGCAGCATCCAGGCCAGCCTCACAGCCCGGCAGTTAGCTGGATCCCACCTGGCTGGCCATGGTTTGAATCCTGGCTCTGCTGTCTTAAAAAATCCACCAGGAACATTTTGTGTGCATGCCCCAAACCCCAACAGGATGGAGATGGAGAAGGGTTTGCAGCATGACCGCACCCCATCAAAGTGCTCTCTCCCTTTCTCTCTCTCTCTGGCAAGTGCACATGCTCTCTAGCAATTAAGAGGGAAGATTCACAACAACCATGCAATCTAGGTGTCACTGTCATGACGCCCGTTTTCCCGGTGAGGCTGCTGACCTGGGAGAGACAAAGACTGTCTGGCCTGGGAGGAGACCCGGATTTGAACCAAGGTCTCCTGCTCCACATTGTGACAGGGACCCCAGTGGCAGGGTGGCCAATGTGCGCCCATGCCCTCGGCCCACTGTGGCCCAACCTTGCCATCTCTCCTGGACCCTGGACCTGGCAGCCTGCTGGCTCCGCCTCACCTTCAGCCACTGCTTCTCGCGGTCCCCCTCCCAGTGTGGGCCCCCTTGCACCCACAGGTCGGCTCCCGAAGGAGAGTCGTGGCAGCAAAAAGAAATGCCCAATTTTCAATGCCTCTTACTAAGTGAAAGAGGCCGGTCTGACAAGGCCACACGCTACAGGAGTCCAGCTGACACTCTGGGCAAGGCAGGACTAAGGGGACAGTGGAAAGAGCGGTGGACACGCCAGGTCGGGGCAGGAGGAAGCCTGATGAACAGGTAGGGCGCACGGGATTTTTTAATTTGCCTGAGGGTACGTGTGCTCGCCAGAGAAAGAAATCACACCCATGGGAAATGGTCACACTACCATCGCTTCTCCTCCATCTCGCCCTCCTCTTGAGCTTTCGGGCATGCATGCAAATGCACCCGGCATGTTTTACAAGCAGCCAGATCTGGGACTCAAACTGCGCAGTAGGCCGTGTGGGATCCAGCCACCTTAACCACTGGTCCCACAAAGGATTTTTAGGGCAGTGCAAATACTCTGTGTAACGCCGCAAGGGCGGGTAAGTGACATTAGACATTTGTCTAAGCCCACAGACTATGCAACACCATCATTGCTCTGGATGACAATGACATGTCCGTGCAGGTCATCAACTCTAACAGATGTGCCACTTTGGTGGGGGTGTGGCCAGGGGATCAGGTGTGCATCTGCAAGGGGCAAAGGGCCTATGGGAACTCTGTACCTTCCGCTCAATTTTGCTGTGAACCTAAAACTACTTTATAAAGTCTATATTTTTAAATGCCACTTTTAAAAATTATTTATTTTATTTTATTTATCATTATTATTATTTTTTAATTGCTACAGGGCATGTCCATTCACCAGAGAGAGACAGAGAGGGGAAAAAGGCAAGCCAGCATGTCTGGGACTAGAACCACTGACAACACGTAGGAGTCCGATGCCTCAACTACCATGCCCCTATCAAGTCTATTTATTAAAAATGAGGGAAAAAAGAGATGTCCTTTCCTTGCTGCCACTCAGGCAGGATGTTGACGGGGACCCCAACTTTCAGTAAATAAGTGAAGCATCTCTCGTCTCCCCCCTCCTTACTCCCTGCTTCCCCGCTTATCCCGAGCGCTGCAAGCTCCCTCCTGCCTCAGTGCCTGTGCACTTGCCACTCCGGCTGCCATGCTCGGTTGCTGCACAGTTGCACCTTATCATCATTAAGATAGCAGTTCAAATGCCACCTCCTCAGAGAGGCCCACCATGACTGTCCACCTAAACTGCCTCCAACCCAGCCTCTCTCTTCCCTATGGCGGGTTTTTTATTTCTTTTTTTTTTTTTTTTTTTCCTTCCTCCCCAAACCGGCCCCCACCCCAGCCTCTCTCTTCCCTATGGCGGTTTTATCATCCCTTTCTTTCTTCCTTTCTTCCTTCCATTCTTTCGTTCTTTTCTTTCTTCATCCCTTCTTTCCTTCCTTTCTTTTCTTCCATTCTTTTTTTTTTAAGATTTTTTTTTTGCTATAGGTTGTGTGTGCTCACCAGAGATACAGAGAGAAAGTGGGAAATCACCCCCCAGGGGGTATGGCCACATCACAGTCTCTTCTCCTCCATTCTTCTCTTGGGATTTTGGGCATGCATGCACATGCGTCTGGTGTGAGCCGCCAGGTCCAGGACTCAAACTGTGGTCAGTCACGTGGGAATCTAGTGCCACAATCAGTATGCCACCTGCTGGCTCCTCTTTTTTCTTTTTTTTAATTTTAAGTTTATTTCTTCCTTCTATGTCTCTTCCTCTCTAGACTGGCAGCTCCCAGAGGGCAGAGACCTTCCCCTCCAGTGCCCTCTGCTGCCTCTGGAGCCCAGCACAGAGCCTGGCACCCAGCAGGAAGTGAACAAATGCCAGGACACGGACCGAGGCTTCCTTTTCCGACTCCCTCTCCCACGCAGTTCCAGGACAGACTCACCCCTCCCCCAACCCCATCCACTCCCTCCCATCCTTCCTGTCACTTCCATATGGCACAGACAATGAAAGTAAAACCATAGGGGTGGCAGTGGCCCGTGCCATGGCTGTGAGCAGGCAGAGTAGGGGGACAGGCAATGAAAACACGGTGGCATGTGGATCTCTGGAGTGTAGTTCCTCCCCCTTGACCTGCCCTAACTGTGGCTGTCGGGGCTTATACGGAAGCAGATGCCTCTAGCCCGACCCCTGCCAGCCTGGCCCCAGTTAATAGTTTACCAGATCACTATAAATAGTCCCAAGGCAGCGCTCCCCAACAGTCTGAGGGTCAGTCGGCTCATCCTGACCTGAGGGGACGCTTGTTCCAGGCCTGAGAACGGGGTTCCTGCAGACAAGCCTCCCTCTCCTGCCCTGCCCTGCCTGGGTCCTGCAGATACCCCCGACAAGGAGCATGCAGCAGGGGCCTCTGGACAGAAAGATCCTGCGGGCCGACTCCCCCGTGTCCAGCCACTGGAGGGGAGGATGGCGCTGTGCAGACCCTCCCCTAGGCTCTCCCTTGCCCAGAGAAACCAGCCTGCGTGTTTCACATTCCCAGCCCACGCCTGGAGACCGGCCAGCTGTCTCCTGGGTATTCTGCCTGCTGGATGAGGCTGGGCCCCTGGCAACACGCCCCTTCCACAGGCCCCACGATCCTCAGGGAAGAGGCAAACGCACACAGACTCCAGAGACCACCTGAACTTTGGGGAGGGTTTGTGGTCTGGGCAGCCATGGAAAAATAAGAAACAAAATTCCCAGATGGCTGCTACAAACACACAGGTGTGAGGCCGGACAGGGGCGACGGTGGTCAAGCACGGCGCTTTGCAAGGCTGACCAGCATGGAAAAGCCCCAGGTTCCTGTCCAGGGACTTCTGTGCGTGCCCTGTGTAGGCGTGTGCCCATGGGGGGCTGGCTGAAGCTAGACTGGATCACAGTGTCAGGGCCCTCCCTGTTGAGGGCCTATCTCTGTCTCTGTCTGTCTCTCTCTGTCTCTCTCTCACTCATGAAAAAAATAAGTAAGCAAAAATACACATATAGGATTAAACCAGAAAATGAATTAACCGCCTCTTTTCAACTTTAGAAGAAAAGTAGTCCAATATGGGTCTAAGGGCTGACTCCGAATCCTAGCCCTGCCTCTTACTAGCTGTGTGATCTGGGACAAGTCACTTCACTTCTCTGTGCTTCTGTTTACTCATCTCTGTAAAATGGGACAATAACTAGTACTTAACTCTCTGATGGCTGAGCTGGGTTGTTTTGTTTTCTTTTGTTTTTTACATTAAATATGTTAAGTATCTAGTATAATATCCAGAACATGACAGAACTTTCTAGAAATGCTTTATATCTCTGCTTATAGGATCCCTAGCTATAAGTGGCTATTGAGCATTTGGTTTTAGTTTTTCATTTTTTTTTAAAGAATTGATTTATTTATGCATTCATTTATTTTCATTTGACCAGAGAGAGACAACAGAAAGCAAGCCACCAGGTCTGGGACTCGAACTGTGGTTGGCCATGTGGGAGTGTCCAGCGCCTTAACAACCTTGCCACCCGGTCCCACTATTGAGCATTTGAAACGCAGCTAGTGTAATGGAAAAGTTGCATTTTACATTGAACTTAGCTTAATTAAGATGTAAATGAGCTTGTGACTAGTGGTAGGTTTGGAACATAGTGGGTACGCAGAAAACGTGAATGATGTGGCCAGCGGATAGTGGGGTGGTTAAGGTGCAGGACTCCCACATGGCCAACCGCAGTTTAAGCCACCAGACCTGGTGGCTTGCTTTCTCACTTTCCCTCTCGCTCTCTGGTGAGCACACATGATAGCAAATTAAAAAACAATAACAGGGGACCAGCAGGTGGAGTGGTAGTTAAGGCACTAGACACTCCCACAGGGCTCTCCTGGTCGATTAAAATAAAAGAATAAATAAATAAAATTAAATAAATGTTCTTAAATAATAAAATTAATTTTAAAAAAGAAAACGTGATGATTTTTATTGGGGGCTGTCATCATGGCTGTTATCAGAACACCCACTCATTGAGAAATCGGGAGGGCCCGGTCATTTCTGCGCACACCCAGGACAGGCTCTTCTGCACTCACCCCTCTGTCATGCCATCTTGCAGGGTGTCACGGGAGAAGGTCTCTTCCCCAAGGCTCATATGTTGAAATTCTACCCCCAAAATGATGGCATTAAGATGTTAAGCCTTTGGGGGTAATGAAGTCATGGGGGGGGCACCCTCTTGAATAGGACTAGTGCCCTCGTAAGAGACCCCGGAGAACTCCCCTTTCCACCACAGCGCGAATCAGCAGCCTGGAGTCCTGCAGAGGGCCCTCCCCAGAGCCCAAACATACCCGTACCTTGACCTTGGGCCCGCAGCCACCAGAACTGCGAGAAATACACTTCTGTTTTTTGAAAGACTCCCAATCTATGGCACTCGGTTGTTTCAGACCCACCCACCCAAGACACAGGGTGATTCCAAACCATATTTGGGTATATGGGCTGTGCACCCCTTAGAGGTACCGACAGCTGGAGACCCTCTCTCCATACACGCTACACCCCATCTCAGGGGTCTGCAGACGCCTGAGCAGAAGTCCTTGATCCAGCAGACACTTGACACACAGCAAGTCCCCGGGCACTGGGGCCTTGGGCAGGTGCAGAGCCCGAGAAAGGACACCTCCGAGGCTGGGCCCCAAATGCAGGTGCCCTGGCCCCTTAGACGTGGACGCCTGTGGTGAGCCTGCCTGGTTTCCATCTCCCTGTCTGGTTGTTTCACAGTGCCTCTCCTCAGGTGCCCCTCCCTTACTCTCATGGGGCTGACTCCTTGACCAATCAGAACAAACCATCCCACTGGGATTGACGCAAAAGGGGCACGTGATGCCAGCCGGTCTGGTGAGCCCTAAGACTTCGGCTAGAACCATTGGGAAGGGGAAGCGCTCTGCTATGCCAGGCTGGCAGATGGTGCCCTGAGAGCTGCTGGGCAACACTTCTCCGCCCCACGGAGAGAGACTGAGCATAAAGCCCACACAGACAAAAGCAGCACAGAGAGATGGACAGAGACCGTGTCCAATGACATCATTAGAACCCCTGGACGTAGCCGCGCCTGAAAGCGGAATCACCCCACACTCCCCGAACACTTGAAGCTAAAAATGCATTTTCCAGCCTCTCTTTCCGTATATGTTGACATACTGATTTATCATTCTAGCTCGTTTTAGTAGGGTTTATCCAACTTGCAATGGGTAGAGGATGGAGCTGGCTAACAAACCTCTGCCGTTTCTCAGCTGTGTGACCTGGGTTCAGTTCCTGGACCTCTCTGAGCTTCGATTTCCTCATCGGTAAAGAGCAGTTGCTACCCTACAAGATTACCTTGTGCATTAAATGAGATAAAGCAAAGCATTTGGAGGCTGCTTGATGCTGGCAGTTGGTATGATTCTAACTTGCTAATTAGCATAAGTTAATAATAATTAAATGGGGATTCAATGTCCTGAGTTATCACCAAATCTCTTAAATTCTCATGGCCTCTGCTCTCTGACTTTTAAGCGGGGCTCCCGATAAAAGGACCTGTTGTTGTCCTTTATAAACACCCACAATCAGCTTTCCTATGGAATTGTTAAGAAAAGAAGGCACGAAAATCTTTTCACCTCCCATGTTCTCCTACCAGTAGGAGAAAGAAAAACACAGTGTCCTTCATGGGGGTTTGGCACGCCCAGGCTCATGAGACTTGGACCTCTGTGGGCTGACTGATGGTCTCCATGGGCAACCCCACTCAGAAGGAAGAACCCGCTCCCCAGCTCTCCACCCCAGGAGGGCGATACGTCCAGCCCACACTCAGCCCTCCCACTCCCACTTGGCCCTCCCAACTCTGCTTGGGATACCTTTAGGTCCCAATAATTTTATTTATTTATTTATTTATTTTTGCCAGAAGCTGTATGTATTCACTGGAGACAGATGGAGAGAGAAGGGGAGGGAATAAAGCACCCCCCAATGGAGTATGGTCACACCACAATCCTTTCTCCTCTATCTTTCCACCCTGCCAGGATTCAGAGCCTGGCATGTTCTTCAAGTCACCAGGCCAAAACTGAGACCACCACGTGGGTGGGCCATGTAGGACCCAGCTGCCTCAACCACCAGCCATCAAGTAGGCCCCGTTCTCATTCATCCTTCAGCCCTACTCTGAGGGCTGTCAGTACCTCCAGCCCATAGCTCACCCAGGGAGAGCAAGATCCCACACTAAGAGCGTCTGCAAGTTCAGATGGGACCAGAAAGGGCAGCAAGGTGTCTAGTGACAGCACAGCAGCACAGCTGTGTGACAGACGTCCTCACTGTGTGACATGCCAGAGAACTAGCATCAGAGAGGTCCCCACAGCTGCCAACTCGCAGGACCCCAGCCGTCTCATTCCCAAACTCGCCCCTCTCCCCTGCTCCCCAAGCCCAGCTGGTACATCACCACGTGTGGGATATCAGTTTTAGCTCCAGGACAACATGGGGCAGGGTTCTGGGGCCCCACTCTCAGGCCGGACGCCAGCCCACCTTTGTGATCTACAGCCAGGTACTTGCCGTCTCTGGGCCTCGGCCTCCTCGTCTCTAAGAGATGGGGTCCTGCTCACTTCATGGGGCCTGGGGATAACAAAATGAGCTCACCATATAAAATGTTCTTGGTAGACACTGTTGTTTAGTGTGTTCCATTTTGTACAAAATTACTTTTCTATTTATTTGTTGTGATTTTCAAGATACCAGGTCTGGAACTTGAACTGCAGTTGGCTATGGGAATCTGGCCCCCAGCTAGCACTTTGTTTCGCTTTTTTTAAGAGAGTTTCACTGTGCCGCGATCCTGGTGTCTCAGCCACTGGAGTAAACGGGACTACGGCGCTCCACTGTCCCCAGGTGGTTTTGTTTGTTTGTTTTTTTAATTTGCTCATGGAGAGACATAAAGAGAGAGAGGGAAAATGAGAACTCACCCCTCAAGGCTATAGTCCCTTGTCCTCCATTCTCCTCTCAGGACTTGGGGTATCCACTCACATGAGCCCTAAAATCATACAGTTGGCCGTGTGCGATCCAGTACCGTAACCTCCACCCCACCAGCTGGCCCTTGCCCCAAGGTTTACAGGGCTTTTAGGGACTCGAACATGGGCCTCCCACGTAGCTGCAGCCCACCCCATAGCAGCATCAGCCAGCATGCACCTGCAGCAGCTGGACTCACGTATATGCTGCATTGGTTTGTGTTTGCTTGGCTCGTCATCTTTATCCTATTAGAATGGCTTGAGGTGAACCCCGATCTTCCCTGAGTGGAGAGAAGGCTCCCCCAAAGTCTTATCAGTTACGGAGTGTTTAATCAGTCTTGAATCCAGACTAGGCAAGTCAGAGTAGAGACGACACGGAAGACTTGGCTGTCGGAAAGTGACACCAGCCAAATGAGATGGGATGAGGTTCTTAGAAGCCTGGAGGGAGCTGTCCAAGCTCGTCCACTTAGAAAGCAGAAAAATGAGGCTGTGAAAAAAAAAGACCTGCGAGGAGACACAGGCGTCGTCTGGCACAGAGCTAGAACGAGCACTTGGGCCCCCTCACGTTCCATCCTGGGTTCTGCAGCCAGCAACCGCAGGACAAACGTGCCCTTCCCTGCCTGCTCTCCATCAGCAAATACCACCCCCGCTCCTAGGGACCTCGTGAAGCTGCTGCAGGGGGGAATCCAGCCGGACGGCACAGGAGATACAACCAAACAAGAAAGCCAGGCCCCTCCAGCCACCCTCCTTGCACTGAACCAGGGCCAAGGCTGCTGCAGACGCCTGCCCGTCACATTCAGAAGCTCCCGGAAGCCACATTGCCAGAGGCCTGAAAAAGCACAGGCACACATCGGAGCTCGCGTCTGCATTATTCATGAGGAGAATTTCTGGTCTCTTATGGCCACAGACTCAAGGCACACGAGCTGATTTGAGTCAGTCCTGCAGGCTCCAGGAAGCCAAAAAAATATCCCACCTGGCATTTTTTTTGGGTGGGCACTTCAGGAGACTCTGCTCAGCACAGCAGGGGATTCGAGGGTGGGGGGCTGTGATTTCCAGACCAAGAACTGAAACTTCCGGCAAAGCCCAAGCAGAAGTTACCTGTCTTGTCTGGTGACCTGGTGTCTTTGCTTCCTCCCAACTTGTCCCCTAATACTTAAATTTTCCTTCCCTGCTCAAAACCCCTCTACGGCTCCCACCTTACAGAGTAAAAGCCAAAGGCCCTGCGTGCTTGGCCTTCTCATCTCTGCCCTCACTTGCCATGCTCCAGCCTCCTTGGGCATGGAGTAAGCCCGTCGGAATGAAGACTTACTAACGGTATTACACAGTTCAGTCTCTCTTCTACAGCCTATGTCTACACACAGGTTAAACAGGCATTCTAAGGGGCCAGCAGGTGGCAGGGTGGCTGGAGCGCTGAACACCCACCTGGCCAACCACGGTTCAAGTCCCAGACCCTGTGGCTTGAAACTCACGCCAGGGGCATGTGTATGTGCATGTGTGCCCAAGGTCCTGAGAAGATGATGGAGAAGGGATTGCAGCATGGCCATCCCCTCCTGGGGTGGGTAGATGTGGCAAAATTCTCTAAAAAAAAAAAAAAAAAAAAAACCACACAAAAAAAACAGGTGTTCTAGAAGATTGAACCCAAATGGCACTGACCCTCACTCTCCTTCCTTATCGCAAATACGTATATGAGACAATTAAAAAGAAGTGAGGATGAGGTGCCGGAGAACAGTTTGTTCCATGATTATGGCTTACAGAAGTGGAGGGTAGGCGGGTGCCAGGTCAGAGCTTTTCCAGCCCTTCCAGCACCGCCATCCTGGCTGGATCGTCTTTGTGGTGATGGCGGGGAGCCGTCTCGTGGACTGCAGGAAGCTGAGCAGCATCCCTATTCTCAGCTCAGCAGACACACGGGGCACCCTCAGCTGCGACAACCCAAGATGTTTCCAGACATTGCCAAATGTCCCCTGAAGTAGGGCTGCCAGACTGAACAATACATGCTTCTTGCAGAAACCGTATTCATTTTTTTAAAAATGTTTGCCACAGGATGAGTGCCCTTGCCAGAGAGAGAGAAAGAGAGACAGAGAAGGAGAGGGAAAGTGAGGT
>NW_006159701.1:325899-331353 GCF_000334495.1 Tupaia belangeri chinensis | reverse complement strand
CCCAGTGAGGCACGGCCATGTCGCAATCCCTTCCCCAGTTCTCCGTTTCTTTGGCATTTGGGGCAGCCAGACACATGTGCCCATTGTGTTTCTCAAGCTTCAGGGGCCAGGCTTCAAACCCCGAGCAGGGCTGGCCATGTGGGATCCGGCTACCTTAACCATTAAGCCACAAGGCTAGGTCATTCACTGTGTATCTGAGGTTCAAATTCAATGAGGCAGTTACATTTCATCTAGCAACCTGTGTGCAACCTTGGGGGTTGGTCAAAACTGTACCGTCTCCTTCGTTAAGAACTACTGGGCTGAGTCCTATAGTGACAGCTGTCACCTCATTTTCCTCTAACCTGAGTATGTCCCTCCTTCCAGCCCATCTATTTGCCCCCAATTCAGGGCTAGAGATTCAGTTCTTCCAACATGCCCCTCTGGGCAGCTATGACGCTAGCTCCATAGTTCAGCCGTGCCACCAGCTCCCGTTTGCAGGGCTAAATGTGCTTCCCCGCCAGGACCCGCCTCATTCCCCTGCCTTCTTCCCCGGGTCTCTCATCTGCTGCCCACGAGCCCTGCCTTCTCCCCTCCAATTAACAGGCTTCCCAGGCCCAGCCCGCAGGCAGGAAAACAAGGCAGTTAGTCACTTCGCTTCCGTTATCAACCCACATCACGTGGCTGGCTCCTTTAATGGCAGTCGTCATGGCAACAGGAAGCCAGTCCCTGCTCTCTCTGGGAACCAAAACAAAATTAAGAGGTGGCTAGCAGGGCAAAGCAAGTCAGGAAGGAGCCAGGATGGAGCTGGTTGGATTTAACTGGAGGAAATCAAGCCGAGGCCACCCTGCCTGCAGTTTGCCCTTGCTTGGTGGCACTGGGGGGAGAGAGAAAAATAAGATGGCCTGAGCTGGAGTGCCCCAGGCTGCCATGGTGGGTGTTTGCACACAGCTTCTCCTGCCAGGTGAGTAATGTTCATATCATGACGAATACACTGAAACCCAGACACTCGTGAAGGGAATGACAGAGTCAGTCTAAGATCGTGCAAATTAACGAGCCATCCTTTCAGCTCCTCTCCCTCCGCTCTCCATTCCCCAGGACCTCCCATTTCTTTCTCTGGGCTTTTAGGGTACGACCACATGCTCTATCTCCTCTGCATCCAGCACCATGCTTGTCTCTCTGCTCCAGCCCCAGCCACTTTAATTCCTTCAAATTCACATGTGGTCTGGTAGTGCAGGCATTGGACTCCCACATTTGCCAATTGCGGTTCGAATCCCAGATCTGGTGGCTTGCTTTTTCACTTTCCCTCTCTCTGTCAACATCTGGTGAGCACACGTGCCCGATAGGAAATTAAATCATAATACATAAATAAATAAATAAATAATTCTCTTTTCTCTCTTTTTTAGAAGTTATTTTATTTACATCATTTTGTTATTTTTTTTTCTTTTTTTGGAGGGCACATGCACTCACCAGAAAGACAGAGAGGGACAGAGAGACAGAAAGTGAGAAATCACACCCCCACCCCAGGGGGATGGCCATGCCATAATCCCTTCTACTCCATTCTCCTCTCAGGATCTTGGGCATGTATGCACACGTACCCAGCGTGAGTTTAAGCCAAGGGGTCCTGGACTCATAACATGGTCGACTACATGGGAGTCCAGCGACATAGCCATTACACTAACTGCTGGTCCCTATTATTATTTATTATTTGACCAGCGCCTTAACCACCACACCACCTATTGACCCTAATAAATAATTCTTAAGCTTCCTCCAGCCACAAAGCCTTTGCATATGTGGGTTCTACTGCCAGGAATGGTCTTCCCCCAGCTCAATCCCAAACGTTCACCTCAAAGGCCTACCGGTCTTCCATGCTTCTTCTCAAACATCATGTCCTGGGCTCCCTGTGTGTGATCAGTTTCCTGTTTTGGGTCCCTGTGGCACTGGGCGCCTCCCCTCCAGACCTGTATGCACAACCTGTAATTATCCTTGTGATTGCATCTGTCAGGGTCTATGCCCCACCTCCTACCCCTGTAATGCTGGCCACAGGAGGGACGGGACCTGACTTGTCCACTGTTGCATCCACCGTACCTAGCCGAGAGCCTCACGTATGACCCTCAGTAAAAAAATGCACCCAGGATACCAACTCAGTTCTGGCTGAACCCAAAGCTCCTGCTGACCCACTGTTACCGTCTGGATAGTGGTCTGTCCCCCAGAAGCTCATGTTTTGGAATCGGATGGGTAGCGATTAGATAACCCCGAAAGTCCAGGCGTTGGGCCTTGGTTGTGTAGTGAAGGTGTTAAGCAAAATGTAATTCCTTCATGGTGTCCGAGGGTGGGGCCTTTAGGTGTGATAAAGTCAATAGGTCTCCATGATCAAGCTCTGGTGGGTATCTAAGCAGAGGGAATGAGACCAGAACGAACAAAGGGATGTGGACTACGCTTTGCTCCACTAGGACTTCGGACTTCTGCCATTTCCCAGCCACCAGCATGGTGAGCGGGACAGATAAGCCTCTGCGTTCTTTATAGATTCTCCCAGTCTCAGGTATTTCTGCGGCAACACAGCAACGGCTAGGACACCTCCCTCATGCGTGCTGGGTCTCAGGCCAGCACAGGCCAAAGCTTCCAGCCCCACAGCTCCCGCTGGCTGGCCTGTGGTGGCTCCCGTGTAGCTTGCAGAGATGCATGGCTAATCCAGAGGAATTGTGGGAAACGGACAGGCACGGATGCAGCACATCTGAACCCAGAGGGTGGGGAGAGGAGAGACCGACTTGACTCTCGTTTCTCAAAGAGCTGTCCTTACCATTTCTCTTGGCATTGGGAGAGATGTTCCTGAAAAGGTCAGCTTGGGGGGTACCGACTTGTCGCCATGCTCTTAGGAGATGAAAAGGGGGCTCAAAACAGAAGACCTGGAGCCAGCAGGTGCTGTAGTGGTTAAGGCACTAGATTCCCATATGGCTGACCACCAGTTCAAGTCCCAGGCTTGAAAAATCACACCAGGCACGTGTGCGTGTGTGCCAAAGATCCCAGAGAAGAATGGAGGTGAAGGGATTGCAGCACAGCCATCTCCCTCACTTTCCCTCTCTGTCTCCAGCAAATGCACATGCCCTAGGGCAAAAACTTAAAAATAAAAAATATGGAAGACTTGAATCTGGTTCCCTTTACCAGTTCTACACCCTTGAAACGTCACTTACTCTCGCTGGGCTTCAGTTTCTCATCTGTATAATGGAGTCTGTGTCACCCATGCATCCCAAAGTTGTGGCACTACAGCCACAGATAAGCACCAATGGCAGGCAGACCTGGGAGGGGGGGTCCGCAATGCTGCCTCTACTTGGATAGCTGACCTTGAGCAAGTTGTTCTGCTTCCCTGGGCCTCAGTTTTCTTGTCTGTAAAGTAGGTATAATCCCACCCACTTCACAAGGTTACTGTGCCCACAGGGCCTGGCACATGGCAGCCTCAGTAAATGCAAGCTCTGATACAAGAATGCAAGAATGCTTGGGCCCAAGGTGTGCAGAATTTAGAACTGCCACTGACTGGCAACTGTGTATCCTGGCTTCTGACTGGAGACCTGAGGTTCGATGGGTGCTCGAGGTCCCTCACCCAACCTAGCCAAGTTCTGTCCCTGATCCCCTGAGGCACCACGCAGTTGTCAAGAGGTCCCTCTGATCAGGCAGCCTTAAATCAGACAGAAAGCTCCTTCCCACCCTAAGGGAGAGAGAGAGCACAGGCCTGGTGGGCCTGCCCAGTAACCCAGACTAGACTGACATACACTGGAGCTCAAAGGACATGCTGACCAACCATCCTACAGATGAGGAAACTGAGTCCTAGAGAGGGGAAGAGACTTGTGCAGGGCACTGAAGGAGCAGGGTGCAGAGTTGGGACCAGGACCCCAGCCAGAGCCTCCCAGACACCTCACTACACTCTTCAGCCTGCAGCCCCCTCCCCAACTGAAGCAACTAACCATTTCCTTACAAAAAGAATCACCTCAGGCCTACACATCTGGAAGCACACATTATATCTAGGTGTGGTTAAACATGAACCAAAAGACAGCTGCTTTTTAACCTAAAGGCTTTCGTGGGTGCCATACACACCCCTCTCCTCCCCTGAAACAGTCATGAGACTGTTGTAGGTCTGTGAGTTTTGATGGAAAGAGGGTCTAGACAGAGCATCCTTCAGGTCCCCACAGGGGTCTTTATAAATGGGCTGAGCTGAAAAACCTCTGGTTTCCTGAGGGGTCCATTGTATCCCACATGTCTCCTTCTTCAAAAATGCTAGCATGTACAACCAGCTCTGGAACTGATTCTTTAAACATGATGGGACATGGTACACACAAAGACATATACACACACACATGCTCCCCGAGGAGCAAGCAGCAGCAACAGGTCCCGGCTCAAGGCTGCCCTTGGTGGCTGTCTACCACTGCACAGGGAAGGGCTGCAAGGTGGTGCTTGGCACTGCCCCAACATACATACATACGTACGCACAGGCACAGAGAGCCAGGCACGGGGACCAGGCCAGTCCACAGGGTTTGGTGCCTTGCAAAGCCTTAGGCTAAAGGCTTACAAGGATAGGAAGTGACACAAATGTGGCAGCAATGGGATCACAGGCTAGGGATGTGGGGGGTGGCATGTGGAGGGCAACCGATACATACACACGTGTGTACATGCACACATGGTCATGACCTCACTCACTCATACAGACTCTTGTATCACACAAACACACATATGGCGACCCATCCTCACAAAAACAGACACACACAGAGATACACCCACACACGCTACACGGGGACACACTGGGTATCTCCAGACAGATGCACGAACCAGATGTTCTCACATACGCATACTCACAGCCACATGTGCACCCACACAGGCATGTGTGCATGTGTGTGCGTACACACACAGTCCAGGCATTTAAATGCTACCCCAGGGCCCCCCACTATAAACTCTCCCTCTAGAAGGCTCTGGGGAGGCCATTAGCTGTTACCCCTAAATAACCTGGCTAGACTGGGCCAGCTTTATTTAGGGGTAACAGGGAGAGCGGGAGGGGTGGGGACGCCTGTCTAATTCTCACCCTCCTGGGTGTGGAGTGCCGATAGGGGGTCAGGGACCCTGCCTGCCAGGGGAGCGGCCTGCTGACCAGGGACTGTCGGCTGGTCCCCCCTTCCTCAGACCCACTCAGTTTCCCTCCCAAACGTCCTGGCAGCCCCCCAGGAGGTGGCCTCACTGAGACCCACCCAGCTGCTCCTCCACAAGAGGGGGGGTCCTATCCCGCCACAGCCAGGTGAGTCCGACACCTGCAGGGCCCTCCCGCCGCAGCCGCCCAGCGCCCGGCTTAAAACCATCCGAGGTCCCCCAGATCTCAGCCCCTCGGCCCCAAACTCATCCGCCTTGCCTCCAGCCCGGAGGGAGGGAACTGCGCACCCAGGTGAGCCCCACACCTGAGGTGGCCGCCCCTCCACGGAGACTCTCCCTCACGTGGCT
>NW_006159701.1:293479-325712 GCF_000334495.1 Tupaia belangeri chinensis | reverse complement strand
CAGGGCGCCGACGTCAGTCCCCGCCGCGCCGCCGCCCCGCCCCCGGGGTCCGCGCCCCGCCCTCAGCTCTCGCCCCGCCCCGGACCACGCCCAGACCACGCCCACCTGGCCTCTGCCCCGCGCATGCTGGGCTCGCCCCAGCTCGCACTCCTGCAGCCAAAGGAGCTCCCGCGTTCTGGCCCAACGCCCCAGGCCGCGCCTCCGCACCTGGGGAGAGAAGGAAGGCGTCCTCTGTTCATTGCCCGCTGTGTGCCAGGCTCCAGCGAGTGACGCGAGGTGGCGGGCTGCTACCAACATTGTCCCAGCTTCAGCTCTCTCATCTTTAAAGATAGGCATAATATGGGTGTTATATGGTTTTTTAAAAATGGGTGTCTTAAATCTCAGAATAAGACACTTTTATGAGATACCGCGCGGCTCAAGGCTTGCCGGATCTATTGATACATGGGAGATCGCAGGTATTCCCCTGACGCCTGCGCGCTTGGGGCTAGCTGGGAAGGCTGGCCAGGAGCAAACACTGGGTGACTCTGTTAGACTGTTTTTCTGGGGACCAGCAGGTGGTGTGGTGGTTAAGGCGCTGGACACTCCCACATGGCTCACCATGGTTCATAGTCCTGGACCTGCCAGCTTGCTTTCTTACTTCCTCTCTCTCTCTCTTTCTCTCTGGTCAAATTAAGATAAATAAATGAATAAGTAACTTTTAAAAAAATACTTTTCTCTCTCTCGTTTCTGTGTGTTTCTTATTTTCATAAAAGAAAGAAACTTCAAAAAACGAGATACTGGATGTAAAGCACTTAATACAGACCCAGGATAAAAAGACCAACAACCATAAATGGTAGCTGTTGTTATGATTATAGTAATTATTATTGGGAGTGTCCCTAGATATACTGGTACTCTGTCCAGGAGAGGCCAGGACTTAAGTGGCTCCCTCTCCACATGCAGGTCACCTGGGAATGGGATCCAACAGGAGGCACCTGTGTGCCAGGATCTCCAGCGCTGGGCAGGCAGTGAGCTCAGCCAGAAACTTGCCCCACGACGCCCGATCTCCACCTGCCAAGGCCCTGACTGTCTCCACCCAGAATACAATGTAGAGGGACACATGTTTATTGAGCACCTGCTTTGTGCCAGGTGGTTGTGCTGGAGAAGTGAAAGTGAGCAAGGCAGACAGAAGTGAGCCAGCTCCTTGTGGAACTTAGGAAGTAGATGACAAAATGAAGAAGAAGCAAACGATACAGTATGTTGGAAGGTTCTGGAGAAAAGTTAAGCAGGCAAGTGATTCCAGGAGGACCCAGCTGGGTGGGATTTGTAATCTGGAACTGGGTGGTTGAGGGAGGCACCACTGAGAAGGTCAAAAGGAGGAGACCATGGGGATTTCCAGAGGGACATTCCAGGCAAAGGGAACAGTGAGCAGAAAGGCCCTGAGGTGGGAGTATGTCCACAGAGGGTGTGAATAGCGAGAGGCTGGGGGCTGCAGTGCAGGAGCAAGGTGGAGATCCTGCAGGGCCTTGAGGGTCACTTTAAGGATTCACACTCTGCCTCCTAAGGCCCTTCAGAAGGACTGGGGGACAGTCGGTGTTTCCCCTCTTGTCCCGTTGTCAGTGCCAGGGATCTCTAAGCCACAGACGCTGACGTTAGCCTACTTAGGCAAAGGGAATCAACTGCAGAGACAACACCTGTTCCTGGGGTTCATGGGATCTGAGAACTCAGGAATGGGACAAAACTGAGGCAGCTCCAGAGGGCAAGAAAGGAGGACCCTTGGGAATATCCAGCTAGCAAGGAGAATGTGGTTAGGATCCCATCACTCTGTCGAAAGAAGAGTCATGTGTTCACAGCTCCCATTCCAGGAGGGACCATCCGATTGGGCTGGTGAGGAGGGTGGAGTCCTTGTCACAACCCCACTACCCTCCCAACCATCTCCACTGAGGTTGTGATAGGTCTCTGGGAGTCTGGAAACTGGGAAATGAATGGAGCTCTAGAAAATGGTTACTTAGCAGAAGAACAAAACAAACAAACGAACAAGAACAGTCTGAAAAACCTACATATTGAGGACCTACTATGTGCCAGACACTGCACTCGGGGTTTTGCTTCCGTGACTTTACTAACTTCTCATATCCTATAACCTGATCATCTTCATGTTATAGACAAGAAACCCAAGGCTTGAGAAGGTTTTTCTTTTTAGATTTCTGCCATAAGGCATGTGCACTCACCAGAGAGAGAGAGAGAGACAGAGAGAAGGAAAATGAGAACTCATCCCCCAGTAGGGATGGCCACACCACAATCCCCTGTCCTCCATTCTCCTCCTGGGATTCCGGGTCCACACACACACACATGTACCTGGAGTGATTTTCAAGCCACTGGGTCTGGGACTTGAACTGCACAGTTGGCCATGTAAGATCAGCACCTGAACCACCAAACCACTTACTGCCCCCCAGGTATGTTTTTCTTTTTCTTTTTTTTTTTTTAAGTTTGTTTACTTATTCCATGAGTGAGAGACAGAGATAGCATTCTTAACAGGGCCGCGACACCGTGATCCACCTCCAACTTCAGCCACCCAGGTCATGAGGATGGGCATGCCCACTGGGGCAGGGGTGGGGGGCCCTCTGGACACTTCCCTTGTAGGTCAGCCTTGAAATGTGGCATCTCACTGTTGTGCCACTTTCCAGCCTCTCAGGAGGGTTTTGTCTGAGTTCAAATAGCCGCTGAGTGGCAGCCAGAATTCTGACCTCCAGGCCCAACAATCGATCCAGTGGTTCTTCTCCTTGGCTGTACCCCTAAGTTAACTCAGATACTTTAGAATAAAGTTGGGTGCCTGAGTCTCACTGTAAGAAAGTATTTTTCAAAACCCACATTTCCTCCTTTCCCTGCCAAGAACCAAGCCTGGAGGTTGATCTGTGCTGGTCCTGCCTTGAAAAGCTGGAGTTTTTCTCAAAAAATAAAGGACTAGATGGTGTTTAGCTCCATAGCAACCGCAAGGTAGGTGTGGATGAAACCAGGGAATCCCCCGATTTGGAATCCTGGGCCTGGTGCATAGTGGCTAAGGCACTGGATTCCCATATGGCTGATCACAGTTCTAGTCTTGGACCCGGCAGCTTGAAAATCATACTGGGTTCATGTGTGCGCATGCCCAAAATTTCAAGAGGAGAATGGAGGAGAAGGGATGATGGTGTGGCCATTCCCTCGGGGATGATTTCTCATTTTTCCTCTCTCTGTTTCTGTCTCTCTGATGAGTGTACATGTCCCACGGAAAAACCTTAAAAAATATTCAGCTGCAGTTGAACCATTCACCACCAGGGGCACCATCGCCTAAAATCACCTTATGAAGAACGACTGGAACCTCCTTGGGGTCAGGGCAGAAAAACTCACTTGGGTCCCAAAGCCTTCTGCGGTTTCTGAGAATCCCATCACCTACCCAGGCTGCACCTCCTACCCTCACCTCTAAACAACCGCGCCACACTGGAAGAGAAACCGATTCCCCCTGCGATGTTCTTTCAGCGCCCTCTACCGAGAAAGTTCGGCATTACGCTCAGTACAAACGCGAAATGCTATCGCTTGGTTGCGGGGCAAATCTTCACCAACCAGCTCAAGGGAGCAACTGTTCCCATCTTTTAAATTCCCTTCCTGCCTTAGCCCCCAGACATTCGTCGTTTTGTGCTGTGGTAGCTGAGGTTGGTACAGAACTTTAACGTTTATAAAAAGCATTCACAGTCAGCACTTGACGCTCACATCGACCTTAGGATGTAAGTGTTGCAACAGTGTCTCCTGTCCTACATTGAAAGAAGTTGAGGTTAATGATAACTGATCCACAGACGGACTGCCTGGAAGTGGCAGATCTAGGAATGGTATGAAAGACAGAGGAACAACATATGAGAGACTCAGAGGCGACCAGCACAACTCTTAAGTTACTGGGTAACTTGGAGGAACTAATCCAATGTCTAAGTTCAATACAACCCTGAATTAACAGGACACCAGAATTTATTCTGTTTGGGAACCCAACCCAATAATCCTAAAGTTCACTGGAGAGAACAGCCAGAAATTTTCAGTGCTTAGCAGATGTAGGCTCTTCTAGTCTTTAGAATACTTTTTTAAAAAAGAATTATTTTATTTAACTTTATCTATCTATCTATTTATTTATTTTTACATTTTTGACCAGAGAGGGGCAGAGTGAGAGCGAGAGCGAAAGTGACAGAGACAGTGAGAAAATGAGAAATCAAGCCACCAGGTCCAGGGCTTGAACCATGGGTGGCCATGCGGGAGTCCATTGCCCTTAACCACCATGCCACCTGCTGGCCCCTTAGAATACTTTTTTTAAAAAGAGATTTTTTTGCTATAGGGCATGTGCACTTGATGGACAGAGAGAGACAGAGGTAACAAGTGAAAAATCACCTCCCCAGGGGGGATGGTCACGTTGGAATCTCCTCTCCTCCATTTTCCTTCTGGGATTTTGGGCATGCACACACATGCACCCAGCATGAGTTTCAAGCCTCCGGGTTCAGGACTCAAACCAGAGCCTACCATGTCAGAGTCCAGCAACATAACCACCATACCATCTGCTGGTCCCTAGAATATTTTTTTTAAGGTTTTTCCATAGGACATATGCACTCATCAGAGAGACAGAAACAGAGAGAGGAAAAATGAGAAATCATCCCCTAGGGAATGGCCACACTACGATCTCTTCTCCTCCATTCTCCTCTTGAAATTTTGGGCATGCGCACACATGAACTCAGTATGATTTTCAAGCTGCCAGGTCCAAGACTAGAACTGTGATCAGCCATATGGGAATCCAGTGCCTTAGCCACTATGCCACCTGCTGGCCCTTAGAATACTTTCAAGACCCAGTGAACCACAAGGGTGTACAACTGAATTTTAGAAATAGAGTGGGGCATGTTCACAGGTTTCTAATAGAAAACGGCACAATTTCAAAACAAGAAGTAAGATAAACGCAATTCAAAAAATGTGTCAGATAACTATTGTCGTTAAAATAGGTATTTAGTGGGTGTATAAAGGATTTAAATACAAAACAATGCAACTATAAAAATTATGAAGGAGGAGACAGCTGGTGACATAGTGATTAAAGCGGCTGAGTTCCACGTGACCAACTGCTCGGTTCAAATCCCAGTCCTAGCAGCCTAAGAAACATGCTGGGTGCACGCGCATGTGTGCCCAAACTTCTGAGAAAAAGGAGTAGGGGATGTGGCGTGGCCATCCTGGCTGGGGCAGTGAATTCTCACTTTCCCTCTCTCTCCTTCTCTCTGTATCTCTCTGAGTGTATGCTCCCTATAGCAAATTTTAAGTATATAAATAGATATATGTTAAAAGAAAGAATTGGTGACTTAGCAGAGAAACACAAACTTTAAGTGGCAAAAAAAAAAAAAAAAGACTAATAACCAAAGAATGACAAAAACCTGGAAGCAATCGATAAAAAGATTGCTACGGCATATACCATCTTTCAAAATGACCCCAAATTCTTAAAAGTTTACAAATCACAGCGGATCCACTTGCAGTTATCTGTGCCAAGACGGCTCGAATCCAAGGACGGTCACATCAGCTGCACTTAATTATACTGGCAACAGGAGGAATTTGGTTAAAACTTTTAAACGCTGACCGGTGACCCCGACATTTTGGGGGCCCCAAGTGCGCATCGTTTTGCAAGGTCACCTGGCAGGTAAATCAGTTGGGAGACAGTTAATGGGTGAGACAAGGTGGGGCGGAGCGGAGAGAGCTGGCTTCCCATCCTGCTGAGGTTTCAGAGAATCTCTGAGCTCTCAGCTGCAGCTCAAGGTCGGCCTCATTTGGGCCCGGATGGAGGCGCCTCCGGAAGAGGCGGGACCCGCTAATTGAAATTGGGGCGGTGCGGGTTGGGCTCCTGCCCTGCGGAGTGTCTGGCTCGGTAGGCCCGGAAGGGCTGGTCCTTCGATTCGACGTCCTCCCCTTTCGTGAGTGCTGAGGGGCTCAGGGCTGTGTCCCGGGAAACGCTGAGCTCCTGCCCCGGGCGGTTTCCCTCTGGGACTGATTTTTGAGCGTCTGACTTCGCAGAGATCCATGCTCAGTCGGTGCGGGGCTGGGCTAGGGACCCGAGGGCGCAAAGCAGCCTGATTCCTGGGGAGGAAGGCAGAATCAAGGGAGGAGAAGAGGGTGCAGAGGCCCCGGAGTATGTGTGGGAAGGGGGTGGGAGGCTCAGGGGACTCCCGGGCATGCCACGTGGAGACCTGGTAGGTTAATATCCAGCCGTCACCTGACACATCGGAACCCATAAGCAGTAAGTGGTAACTGCGTCCTGCGAGTCTGTATGGGGAAGGGACTCGTAGTCAACAGCGTCCTTAAATCTCTGGGAAGGTTGACCAGTCCTCTGTCCTTTACAACAAGGTACGTCTCTATTACAAAGGCAATCCCTCAATTTATTGGTGCGATTGCGACTTATTAGTGACCGAACGCGTCACAAGGGACCTTCAAAAATGTCATCAGACATGGCTGTTACAAAACTACGTCTGGATTTCAAACATATTTGCACCAAAATAGACTGGTACTTGAATTCCACTTTTCACACACTTTTTGAAGGCCCCTGCTATTTGAAGTAAGGGGGTACGGGAGAGGAGAGGAGGGCCCAGGCAACTTCAGAAATGTCTGATTTAACTGTGTTCCTGAAGGGCCTCTGTGTTTTAGAATCATCGCCTTGAGTACCACGATGCCAGGCAGGGCCACGCCGGGCAGGGCCAGGACTCGAGCCCGAGGCAGAGCGCAGAGAGGGGTGATCTACCAGCACGCCACAGCAGCCCCAGGAGCGACCGCCAGGAGCCCTGTAATGTTCTTTGTTTCCTTTGTGCAAAAGCCCCGTAAAGTGGAACTGGTTGTGGCACTTCTAGGTCAGGACGGAGTTCTCTCCCGCCAAGTGCCGATAAATCAAAGGTGGATTTTATGGACAAGGGGACCAGAGGCTCTAGTTCCCGGATATGCTCTTCATCACTTCATTACACGGTTTTTTTCTATATGCAAACACTGGTTTTTCAGCTCAGAGTGGATGCCAAAGTTTATTATTATTATTAATTTATTTATTTATTTTAGGATTTTGGCCATAGGTTGTCTGTGCTCACTGGAGAAAGAGAAAGTGAGAAATCACCATTTCTCCTCTCCCCTCCTCCCAGGGGAGGTGGCCTGACATTACAGTCCCTTCTGCATTTTTGGGATCACGCCAGGCATGATTTTTTTTTTTTTTTTTTAAGCTCCCAGTTCCAGGATTTGAACTGCGGTCAACCAATTGGGAGTCCAGCACTTTCACCACCACACCACCTTGCTGGCCCTGCAAACCAATGTTTTTTTGAACTTGAGCACTTCAGTCAATGACTCCTTTTGGGGAGTGATTTAGGAATAAGGAGCTTCGTCAGAGGATTTGCACAGCCTGAGCTAGAGAATTTCCCATCTTGCTAACTTGCTATTCCTGTTACGCGGATACACGCGGTCTTCTCTTGTGGCCTCTCCACTCTGCGCTCACCCCGCAGAACTCGCTGCCAATGAGAGGTCTCGTCGCATGACCCTCTGTGTGCATACTGCCTGATGGCACACCACCACCCGGGGCCTCTCTGCTCGGTGTTTGCTCCTCTGTCCTCTTCTGGCCTCACACCTCAACTCTGCCTCAGCAGTCTTACTCTCAGCCTTTGACTTCATCCATGCCTACTGTCCCTGAGACGGATAAGGCATCTGACCAGAGCTCAGCAGCGCCCCCTGTCTACTCACCTACAGTGTCTAAACCCCTGTTCTCGCCTGAGACCCCAGCGTACTTGGTCTGCTCCCACCTAATGCCAAGTTTCTCCTCTCACCCCCAGCGCCCCTTCATGGATTCTTGCCCCAGAGTATCTCCCCCTCTATCCTCCAACTCCGCATACTTTTGCTTTTTAAAAAATCATTCCCATCTGTCCCCTTTTGCTGGGTCTTCCTCCTTCTCCTCCTTAGTCCTCTCCTTCCCTTTCTGTCAGGTCTGGCTAGGTGGCCAGGCAGGCTTAGAATTCACAATCTTCCTGGCTAAGTTTTCTGAGTAGGTGGGATGACTGGTGCCCTGCCCTCTTCATAGACCCAGTGGCTGGCCCCTGGACCTTTTGTCTTTTTCCTTCCTGTATATGCGGGGACTTCAAAAAGTTCATGGAGAATGAAATTAAAGTATGCATTTATTTTGGTGAAACAGTAACATCCACACAGTTTTATATAATACGCGTGTCCTGTGAACGTTTTGGAGACCCCCGCCCCCATATGCACTCGCTCCCTTGGCTGTTATCCAGTGTCACGGCTCTCAATGATACATGGCATGTGGACAGGTCCCCATAGTTATGGCTCCAGCCAGCCTCCCTCCTGCATTGCACAGAACCCCCATGGGTGTCCACGGGCCCCTCGCATTCCCTATCTCTGGATCCCCCTCGTGTGGTAAAGCTCCGTTCTTTCACTTGCTCAGGCTAAAGTCTTTGCAAACTCATCTGAGACCTTTCTTGACCTCAAACCCTTTGCATAAACAACCCAGAAATACTGTTGTCTCTGACTCCGCCCCCCCACCTCAAGTTACCTGGTATCTGACAACCTCTCAGTGCCTCTGTCTCTACCACCTACCGCCCTCATCGGACACTGCAATGGCCTCCTAGCTGGTCCCTTTGCTCTGCCCTGCTTTCCCGCTCAGCCCGTTCCCGGCAGAGACCAGACAGATCAGCTCATGGGGCTCCTCCACCTCACACCCTGGAAGAATCAGGCACGCACCTTGCAATGGCCCCTCCCGGGCCCTTGCTGGCCCTTGCTCCTCTCCCCCTGCTCGTCTTCCTCCTCCACGCTGCCCTCCTCATTCTTCCTTGAACATTCCTGCCTGGGCACTGCATGTTCTGTCTTTGCCCTCTGCCTTTGGCTAGTGTAGCTTTAACTTGCTCACTTCCTTCAAGTCTGTGATTGCACGTCGAAGGCTTGAGGCCCTTGGTCTCATGAGTTAGTGCAACCTGCCCTCTTCACATGCTCCCTTTCCAGTAGCTCCTGTTCCTCTTCCTGATGTGTTCAAGTTTTTCCTTCATCCTCCTACTAATGTCCACACAAAGCATTGTATAAATTATTATTGTTAGTCTAGGGCATGTGTGCTCCCTGAAAACAGAGACAGAGAGTGGGGATGAGAAAGCATCCCCTAAGGGGATGGCCACATTGCAATCCCTTCTCCTTTTGAGATTTTGGACACACACACACACACACACACACACATATATACACATATATACACATATACATACACAACTGGCATGATTTTCAAGCTGCTGGGTCCAGGACACAAACCGCGCAGTGAGCCATGTGGAATCCAGCCACTTTAACCTCCACACCACCTGCTGGACCTATAAACTATTTCTCAACTTTATTTTTGTCCCTGGAATGTGAATTTTTCAATGGAAGGTCCTTTTCTTTTTAGAATTTTTTTTAAACTTCCTTCATTATTAATTTGATATAGGGCATGTGTGCCTACCAGAGAGAGACAGAGAAAGAGAAGAAGTGAGAAAGCAAGCCTCCAGGTTTGGGACTTGAACCATACTCAGCCACACGGGAGTTCACCATACTACGTGCTGACCCTAGAAGGTCCCCTTCTTTATGCCCTGATAGCTTCATGTAGATGAAAAATGAACACAGAGAGAATGCTACTCATGGTTTCTGTTTCTGAAAACATCCAGACCCCACAGCCTCCTCAGATCCAGCCTGGACCTCAGCCTCTGCAACCTGGGCAACCTCAAGGAGCAGAAGGACCCGCTCAGCCTCAAGGTGAAAGGAGGGGCACGTGATGTGTAATGTGTGAAGGTCCATGACGGCCATAGAAAGTTCTAGACAGAGAGCATCTCTGTATCCCCATGACGTCAGGCGGGATGGGAAGCACATGCAGCTTGCAACTACCCCACTTCCTGCGGTGGATTATCTAGCTGGCAGTGTCTTACCTGCTTTGTTGTCCGAAGCTTATGGAAAAGAAATGGAGATGCAGTTCATTGGCCAATGCAACATAATTACTGTTCAAGTTTAGATAGTATGTTTGTATAAGATAGATCTCGGTTAACCCGGAATCCTAGGGATCTGTTTTCTTGGCTCCTTAGTCTCCCGACCGCGTCAGCATTTACCTCCATTGCATCCTCCTCGCAGTATCAGGTTAACTTTGTCACGCAGACAGGCACGTGGACTCCAATGATGGCAGTTCCCAAGTTTAATTTCTATTAAGTCCAAGTAGGAAAGGATTGTACTCCATGATTACTACATTCTAAGATTCAACTGGATTTCACATTGATTCCTTTTTTTTAATAGAATTATTTTATTTAACATTTTTTTAAAGAATTATTTTATTTAACTTTATTTTCATTTGACCAGAGAAGGATAGAGAGAGAGGGAGAAAGCAAGTCACCAGGTCCAGGACTTGAACCGTGGTCGGCCATGTGGGAGTCCAGCATCTTTTAACCACCATGCCACCTGCCGGCCCCAGGATTTCACATTGATTTGTAGTCATCGTTTGTATGACAGGGCCGTCTCTCAGTGAAAAGCAGCACATTAAACTTCTGTGAAACTTCAGACCTCACTCCCCACTTTGCTTCTTATAGCAAAGTAGCTTGTGATGGGTCAAAGCTTTAAACATAATAAGAATCATAATAATAAGGGAGCCAACAGGTGGCATGGTGGTTAAGGTGCTGGACTTCCACATGACTGACCGTGGTTCAAGTCCTGGACCTGGTGGCTTGCTTTCTCACTTCACCCCCCAACCCCATCTCTTTCTCTGGTATGTGCCTGTGCCCGGCAACACATTTAAACATAATAGAAATAAAATTAAATCATTCTTTAATACAAATGTAGGCAATTTTTTTTTTTTTAAGTTTTGCTATAGGATGTATGTACCTTGCTAGAGAAATGGAGAGAGAGAGGGAAAGTGAAAAATCGCCTCAGGAGACTTCCAGGCCACAATCCCTTCTCCAGTCTCCTCTTGGGGTTTTTGGGCATGCACATATGCACCCGGCATAACTTTCAAGCCCCCCCCCCACTGTGTGTGGAGGGATGATTTCTCCTTCTCTTCTCTGTTTCTCTGTCTCTCTCCAGTGAGTGTATGCACCCTATGGGAAAAACCTAAAAAAATTAAATAGTTTTTTTTTGTTATAGAACGCCAGACTTTGTAAGGTCATCATGAACTAGGAATGAGAGCTTCCAGACGTAATACTTTGAGACAAACCATTTTTGTAACCCAAGGCGGGAACTGCCCCAGTCATTCGGAGATACGGAGTTGACACATGTGAGCACGTCTTCTTTATTTCACAGTGTACTTCTCCCTGACAGACTGCTTTGCGCTGTCCCTCAAATACTGGCTGTGGAATAAATGCTTAAGTCTATTCGGATCTGGGAATGCAGTACAAATGGCACGATCCTTTTTCTTGATTAAGAGATTTTTGTTTTAGGGTGTGTGCACTTGCCAGAGAGACAGAAAGGGAGAGATCACCCTTCCCACCTGCCCCCTGGGGGTGATGGCCACACCACAATCCCTTCTCCTTCATTCTTTTCTTGGGATTTGGGGGACACATACACACGTGCCTGGCATGAGTCTCAATCTACCAGGTCTGGGGCCCCAACCATGGTCAGCCAAGTGGGAGTCCAGTGCCTTAACCAAAATACCACCTGCTGGCCCCGCGACCCTTTCATAGTAGAAAGACTAGTTCTGTATCAAAATCGTGGATTTTTTTTTAAAGAATCATTTATGTTATTAATTTGACCAGACAGGGGGAAAAGAAAGGGAAAGTGAGAAAGCAAGCTGCCAGGTCTGGGCCTCTAAACCATGGTTGACCATGTGGGCGTCCAAGCACCTTAACCACCGCACCACTTACCAGCCCCCAAATCACGGATATTTACAGATCTGTCATTGCGCTGGCATTTTCTGACACCCACTAGGGGGCAGTGTGGTGCCAGGCACTGAATTAAACAAAGATGGAGAATCTTAAACTGTGACAGCTCCCTGACAAAACGGGACAGATAGCTTATACAAAAAGCCAAGGTATCCCCTGATGTGGACAGGGGACTGGTTGGAAAAGGCTCCTGAGTAACATTTCTCTGTTCTGGCAACTCAGCCCGGAAATAATACTTGGATCTTTTGATGTCATCTTGGTTACTTCAAACAACTTCGAATGTCTTACTGAAGAGAGTTGGGCGTTAATGCTGCCCGTTCTAATTCTGTTTCCCGTGTTACTGTATCCATTCATGGCTTTACACTCTTCATACACAGAACTTCAGCTCTCTGCTGGATTGCGGGCAGTATCGCTGAAGGCGAGAGAGAGTGGAGTTTTTCAAGACCTCGTGGTGAACACAAGGCAGAAAATGACTCATGTCCAAGAGACAAAAACAGGTACACTGGCCTCTAAGAGTTTGATTTTTATGGAGTTCATTTTAAATTTGATAAGATCTTGGGGATGGCAGGGGCCTTGGTGGTTAAGGTGCCACGTGGCCAAATGCAGTTCAAGTCCCAGACCTGGCAGCTTCCTTTCTCACTTTCCCTTTCTCTCTGTCTAGTCAAATAAAATAAACATAATAATAATAATTATAATAATAACAAATAAATGTAAATGAATAATTCTTTTTTTTTTTTTTGAGAGGTTTTCGCTATAGGGCACGTGCGCTCACCAGACAGACAGAGAGAGACATAGAGACAGAAAGCGAGAAATCACCCCCCAGGGGGGATGGTCACGCCGCAATCCCTTCTCCTCTGTTCTCCTCTCGGGATCTTGGGCACGCACGCACATGCGTCCAGCGTGAGTTTTAAGCCACCGGGTTCGGGACGCGAACTGTGGTCGACTACGTGGGAGTCCAGCGACATAGCCATTACGCTAACTGCTGGTTCCCAATGAATAATTCTTTATTTTGCAGAAATGCCAATTTGTGGTAGAATCTTGGACAGACTCTCAAGTCTGTCTTTTCCTTTTTAAAATTTTTTACTTACTTAAATGTTATTATTACTATTTTTAAATTTGCTATAGAGCATATGCACTCACCAGAGACAGAGCAATAAGAGAGAGAGAAAGGGAGAAAGAAAGCCACCAGGTCCGGGACTTCAACTTCGCCATGTGGGAGTCCAGCACTTCAGCCACCATGCCACCCACTGGTCCCCTGTCTTTTCCTTTTATAGCTTTGAAAAGACAATGGTTACTAGACCAGCAGGTGGCGTGCTGGTTAAGGGTGCTGGAGTCCCACATGCCTGACCGCAGTTCGAGTCCCGAACCCAGCAGTTTGCAACTCAGGACAGGCACGTGTGCCCAAAATCCTAGGAGGAGAATGGAAGGGAAGGGATTGTGGAGTGGCCATCCCCCCAGGGGGTGATTTCTCACTCTTCCTCTATCCCCCTCTCTCTGGCGAGCTCACGCATCCTATGACAAAATCCTTAAAAAGAAAAGGAAAGAAAATAGTTTAAGACCAGCAGTAGCATGGTGTTTAAGGTGCTGGATTCCCACATGGCCCACCACAGTTCAGGTCCCAGTCTTGGCACTTTGAAAATCACACCAAGCACGTGTGCATGCATACTGAAAATCCTGACAGGAAAGTGGAAGAAATGGGACTATGGTGTGGCCACCCCTCTTGAGGGTGATTTCTCATTTTTCCCTCTCTGTCTCTCTCTGGCAAGCATACACACCCTATGGCAAAAACAAAAAGAAGGAAAATAGAATGCTTCAGTTCTTTGGTTGCCCTGAGACTTTGTTGTAATTTAATTTTCTAATATACCATGCTTTTGCCCCTTTTGGAAGCTACAAACGTTTTTAAAATTTTTTTAATCTACTTTCACTGTAAATACTTCTTATAGGATTCTTTTTTTGATATTATTTATTATTATTATCATTCAGTTTGATCAGAGAAAGACAGAGAGAAAGAGAGGAAGAGTGAGAAAGCAAGTTGCCAGGTCTGGGACTCGAACCACGGTAAGCCATGTGGGAGTCCAGTGCCCCAAATACCACATCACCTGACAGCCCTCACTGTTAAATAGTTTAATCTTTTTTTTTTTTCTTTTTCCTTTTCTTTTTCTTTTAAGTTTGCCAGAGGGTGTGTGTGGGTGCCAGGGAGAAACAGACAAGGAGAGAGAGAAAGTAGCCCCCAGTGGGACGAGGTCACTTCTCCGTCTCTCTTTTCTTTGGGGATTTTGAATACAAAGAGAGACAGAAAGCAAGAAATCATCCCTCAGGGGGGATGTCCCTTCTCCTCCATTCTCTTGTCGTGGATCTTGGGCACACACACACACACAAACACACACACGTACCCAGAGTGAGTTTGAAGCCACCAGGTCCAGGCCTTGAACTGTGGTCGGTCATGTGGGAGGCTAGTGATGTAACCATTACGCCCTCTGCTGGCCCCAATATATACCTTTTATATTTCTCAAGTCGTAAGTCTGGGACTCAAAGTGCCCGGTCAGCCTTATGGAATCCAGTTCCCTTAACTGCCAAGCCATAGAATGGCCCAGTCTTACTGTATTTCAAGTTTCTAACTTCATGCTTGCATAAGAGTTTGTTTAAATCAATAATTAGCCATTCTGGATGTCGGGCATTTGCAAAGGTTTGTTATTTATTGCTTGGCTCTTTTTCTTGCCCTAACTCCGACACTTGTTGTGGTGTCCAGACTTTGGGGTCCAGTCAGTCACTTAGTTTTTTTTGTTTTTTTTTTTTTGTTAAATAGTATTTTTTTAAAAGAATTATTTTATTTGACTTTATTTTTTATATTTGGCCAGAGAGGGACAGAGTGAGAGAGAAAGTGAGAAAGTAAGCTGCCAGGTCCAGGACTCGAATCACAGTCGACCATGTGGGAGTCCAGCACCCTTAACCACCATGCCACCTACCGGCCCTGTGTCACTTAGTTTTATTATTTTTTATTTTATTTATTTATTTTTTTGAAGAGGTTTTTGCTATAGGACGTGTGCACTCACCAGAAAGACAGAGACAGAGAGACAGAAAGCGAGAAATCATCCCCCAGGGGGGATGGTCACGCCGCAATCCCTTCTCCTCCATTCTCCTCTCGGGATCTTGGGCACGCACGCACACGCTCCTGGCGTGAATTATAAGCCACCGGGTCCGGGACGCGAACCATGGTCAACTACGTGGGAGTCCAGCGACATAGCCATTATGCTAACTGCTGGTTCCCACTTGGTTTTATCATTGACAAGTGGCTTCTTCTTTCAGGAAAAGCAGGTGACACAGTAAATATATTCACCAACCATTTCCGACTGACATCTTGTCCCCAGTGGGTCGCATATAAGTACAACGTTGACTATAAACCAGACGTGGAAGATGGAAATCTGCGAGCAAGTCTGCTTTTCCAGCATGAATCAGAATTAGGGAAGTGCCACATATTCGATGGGAACTCTTTATTATTACCTCAAAGACTATCAAAGTCAGTAAGTAATGTTGATATTTGTTTTTCTTTGTTCTCTTTCTCTCGTATTTTCACTTTATTATTTGTCACAAGACTTCCACTGTGTCTGTGCAACAGTTTGTAGAGACATCCTGAGGCTCTCTTACCCATGGAACTTGTAACAAAACTTATGTGCCTAGGCCAGCAGATGGAATGGAGGTTAAGGTGCTGAATCTGACATGGCCCGACTCCGTGGCTTGAGTCCCAGATCCGGTGGCTAGAAAATCACACCAGGCCCCTGTGTGTGTGTGCCCAAAATCCCACGAGGAGACTGGAAAAGGGATTGCACTACGGCTATCCCCCATGGGGATGCTTTCTCACTTTCCCCTCTTTCTATTTTTTTTTTAAAGAATTATTTTACTTAACTTTATCATTATTTTTGAACTTGATGAGAGAGAAAGAGAGAGAGAGGGAAAGTGAGAAAGCAAGCCACCAGGTCCAGGACTCGAACCGTGGTTGGCCATGTGGGAGTCCAGTGCCTCTAACTGCCATGCCACCTGCCTGTCCTATCCCCCTCTTTCTATATCTCTGATGAGCATATGCACTCTATAGTAAAAACTAAAAAAAAAGAAAAAAGAAAAAAAAGTTGCTTTTGATTATTATTGATATTTGATAATCTTTTGTTTATAGTGCTTAAATGGAATTTTATAGCAGAATATGACTCAAAAAGACTCATAACAAAATTTCAAATAATTTATTTCTTCCTATTTTCTCTAAAACTTTGCAAAAAAAAGGCCTTATTATCTATAAATTTCAACATTATTAACCAAAGATATACTGTATGAGAATTAAAGTACAAAATTATTTCACTACACATATTTAATTCTGACTCTTCATTTCTATCTTATGAATCATATATATTTTTAAAGGTTTTTGCCAGAGGGTACATGGGCTCGCCAGAGAGAGAGCTAGAAACAGTGAAAGGGAAAGTGAGAAATCACTGCTCAGGGGGGATGGTCACACTGCAATCCCTTCTCCAATATCCTCCTGGGATTTGGGGCACTCACGCACACGTACCTGGTGTGATTTTCAAGCCGCCATGTCCGGGACTCGAACTGCAGTTGGCCATGTGGGGGTCCATCACCATAGGCACCATACAACCTGCTGGGCCTATAAATCATGTGGTTGACATGCACATACCTTTGAGAGAAAGGCTGGTCTGCCATTGGGGGTATGTTGGAGAACCAAGTGACAGGTTGATGTGTCACTAGGGAGCTTAGTTTTCTTAGAAGGACACCTGGGGTTTTTTTTTGGTTTTCTTTATCTCAGAAAATGGAAGTGGTCAGTCAGACCAGTGACAAGACGTCTGTGAAGATTACACTGGAGCTTTCCAAAGAACTCACGCCCGCCTCGCCAGAATGCCTTCGCTATTACAACATCCTGTTCAGAAGGTACCTGAGACTCAGTTTCAGCATCCAGTTGTGTTTCACTGTGTGTCAGAGATGTGGAACATAGCCTTTTGCTTCTGGCGTTTAGTGGTCCTTATGGTCCCTATGTATGGAGAGTCACAGGCCTTCGAAATGACGTGGTACCGGAGCCTCACTAGAACGTGCAAGTTCAGTGTCATTCCCAGCACTGCTCTCCCTGTTCACCCCTACTTTTCACGTCTGGCGTCTATCCCACAGGGGGAATAGACATCAGCTGTGTGTACACATGCATGTTCCGCTGTGGAACAATGACACCTGTTTTCCAGTGTAGGAGCCAGCAGACGGTGTAGTGGTTATGTCGCTAGACTCCCACATGGCTGGCCACAGTTCGAGTCCAGGACCCAGTGGCTTGAAACACACTGGGCATATGTGTGTGCGTGCCCAAGATCCCAAGAGGAGAATGGAGAAGGGAATGTGGCATGGCCATACCTTGGGGTGTGATTTCTCACTTTCCCTTTCACTGTCTCTGTCCCTCTCTCTGTCTGGTCAGCACACATGGCCGATGACAAAAAAAAAAACCTTAAAAAGAAAAGAAAGAATAAGAAAAAAAAAATGGGGGATGCGTAGTTTATAAAAGTTTAGTTCTGGGAATGAAGGGCATTCTGATAGCCATTCCCCAACATTTTATTTGACATGATGAGAAAAAGAGAAATTGAAGTTAAATGAAAATGAGTATTCATCTAATAACGTCGATTTACCTATCAGGCACTGTGTGTGCTAATTGATAGTATAAGCAAAGTCGTTGACATCATTGTCCTACTACATCTTTATGTGTGTTTCCAAATGCTTAGTAATATGTATGTGCTCTCAACAAAACCTTTTCTTCTGATTCCTAGAGTTTTGAGGTTGATGGATCTGAAGCAAGTTGGTCGCAACTATTACAACAACAAGGAGGCGATTGAGTTCCACAAACATAAGTTTGTATCAAGTGAAAAATTTCACGTTCTTGCAGACTTAATCACAGAATTTCTGAGAAAGTTATAATCATTTGAAATTTTATGATTTAAACATCATGGCCCTTTAAATGATACCCACTGACCACAAGCAATTAAGATTTTTGATTTAATGTAAATTTTAAATTAGGTAAAAAGACCCACCTTAAAAATCTTTTTTTTAAGAATTATTTTATTTCACTTTATTTTTTTTTGCTTATTTTAATTTGACCAGAGAGGGATAGAGTGAGAGAGAAAGGGAAAGTGAGAAAGCAAGCTGCAGGATCCAGGACTTGAACCAAGGTGGACCATGTGGGAGAGTCCAGCACCCTTAACCACCATGCCACCTGCTGGCCCCAAAAATCTTTATATTTTTTAAGAGAAATTTTTGCTATAAGGCACGTGAACTCCCTGGAGAGAGAGAGAGAAACAGACAAAGCGAGAAATCACCTCCCTGGGGGGTGTGTGGGGGAACATACCACAAACCCTTCTCCTCCATCCTCCTCTCAGGATTTTGGGCATACACACACACACACGTGCCTAGCATGAATTTCAAGCCGCCGGGTCCGGGACTCGAACCTCAGTCAGCCATGTGGGAGTCCAGTGACATGACCATTACGCCGCCTACTGGTCCCATCCACCTTTAAAAAATCTTAGTATAGAAGCCAGCAGGTGGCGTAGTGGCTAAGGAGCTGGACTCCCACGTGGTGAACCGTATTTTGAGTCCTCAACCGAGCAACTTGAAACTCACCCTGAGCGCATGTGTGTGCATGCCCAAAATCTTGAGAGGAGAATTAAAAAGGGATTGCAGCCTGCCACCTCCCCAAGAGGTGATTTCTCACTTTCTGTTCCTCTGGCAGCACACACACCCTATAGCAAACAAAACAAACCTTAGCATAATAAGCATAAACCTTAAAATATTCAATTGCTTCATAAACCTCTTAAGAGACCTAAATAACCCTCTGAAACTTGGATAATAAATTTCTTTCTGGGGACCAGCAGTTAACATAATGGCTATGTTGCTGGAGGCCCAGGCCCGGACCCGGTGGCTTAAATTCACTCCGGGCGCGTGTGTGTGCGTGCCCAAGATCCCGAGAGGAGAATGGAGGGGAAGGGATTGTGGCGTGGCCATCCCCCCTGGGGGGTGATTTCTCGCTTTCTATCTCTCTGTCTCTCTTTGTCTGTTTGGCGAGCGCACACGCCCTATAGCAAAAACCTCTCCAAAAAAAGAAAAAAAAAATTTCTTTCTAAAGAGATTTTTACCATACCAGGGTAATGTATGTACACACTCAATTTCAGTGTGTACATACATTACTTAGAAGTATACACATTACTTATAGATCTATAATATAAGTAACGTTTAGTTATATCTACAATACATAGAAAAACAGGAGATTTTAAGCCTCAGATGATATAAAATGGTTTAGCAAAGGTGATAAGATGATGCTTATGAGTACACATTTGGTATATCTTTAGTTGAAGTTCCTTCAAAAGATCAGTTATCACTAAAAAGGAGTTAAAATGGATTGACTCTGGCAGCAGGTGGCATAGAAGTTAAGGTGTCTGGCTCTTACATGGACAACTTTGCAGTTCAAGTCTCAGACCCAGTGGCTTAAAGAACATGCTGGACACCTGCCTAGAATCCTGAGAGGAAGATAAAGAAGAGATTGTGATATGGCCATGCCCCCTGGGGAGTGATTTCTTACTCCCCCACCCCCCTGCAAGCGCACATTCCCAACAGCAAACTAAAAAATAAACAAACAAACAAAAATTGATTGACTTCTAAGTGTCAGCTTTAAACTGAGAGCTCAGGCTCTGAGACTTTTGGCTCTGTGTTGAGACCTTGAACCGAACAACTTCATGTAACTTACTCTCTCTGCAGTTTGGAAATCTGGCCTGGTTACATCACTTCTATTCTTCAGTATGAAAACAGCATTACCCTCTGTGCCGACGTGAGCCATAAACTTCTCCGAAAGGAAACTGCATATGATTTGATAAAGAGCCTAACAGGGTCATTCAGAGCTATAGAGCTAATAACTGAGAAATTAGTTGGACTAATTGTTCTTACAAGGTGAGTCTGGTTTTTGTTTGTTTGTTTGTTTGTTTGTTTTTGAGAGGTTTTTGCTATAGGGTGCATGCGCTCGCCAGAATGACAGAGAGAGAAAGAGAGATAGAAAGTGAGAAATCACCCTCCAGGGGGGATGGCCATGCCTCAATCCCTTCTCTTTCACTCTCCTTTCGGGATCTTGGGCACACACTCCTGGCATAAGTTTAAGCCACCAGATCCGGGACTCGAACAGTGGTCGACTACATGGGAGTCCAACAACATAGACATTACGCCATTTCTGGTCCCGGTAAGTCTGCTTTTTAAAAACCTATCAGATCAGGGATCAGCAGGTGGCATAGTGGTTGAAGCACTGGACTCCTACCTGGCCAACCATGGTTTGGGCCTCAGACCTGGCAGCTTGCTTTCTCATTTTCTCACTCTGTGTGTGTGTGTGTGTGTGTGTGTCTATGTCTATGTGTGCATCTCTGGTTTCTCTCTCTCTCTCGCTCTCTGTGTCTCTCTGGTGAGCACATGTGCCCTATAGTAAATTTTACACAATGTTAATACTAAATAAAAGTAAATAATCCTAAAAAACAACCTCTCAGATGATTTTGATAACTTTTTTTTTTCTCTTCCACAAGAGGTATGACCATAGTTTTCTATTAAATCCAAAAGGTTAGGAGTAGAATGTTGTAACAATGGGAAGAATCATTCAATGCTCTTCTTATCTGAGAATATGACTTGGGAGAGGGGTATGTGTCAGCTATAGGCTTGGCTATCCTTGCAGAATTCATCTGCTCTTTTCTGTTGCTTGCACAGAATAGAGTAAGTTCCTTTTATAATTTCTTCTTTCCTTTCCTTCTCTTTGTTGCAGGTGTCAAGTTATTTTAAAAATCAAGGGAACCAGCAGTTAGCGTAATGGCTATGTCGCTGGACTCCCACATAGTCGACCGTGGTTCGTGTCCCGGACCCGGTGGCTTAAAACTCACGCCGGGCGCGTGTGCATGCGTGCCCAAGATCCCGAGAGGAGAATGGAGGAGAAGGGATTGCGGCGTGACCATCCCCTCTGGGGGGTGATTTCTCGCTTTCTGTCTCTATGTCTCTCTCTCTCTGTCTGGCGAGCGCACGCGCCCTATAGCGAAAACCTCTAAAAAAAAAATAAATACTTAATTGTAATCCATCAGCATCTTTCTGTTCATAAGAATTTTTAAAATTTTAATGTCTGTTTTGTTTTGTTTTTGTCATAGGGCATGTACACTCACCAGAAAGAACCAGAGATAGAGAAAGTGAGAAATCACCTCCCAAAGGGAATGGCCATGCTACAATCCTGTCTTCTCCAGCTTCTTCCGATTTTAGGCATGCACACACATACATGTGTGTGAATTTAAGACAGGTCTGGGACTTGAACCATGGTTAGTTATGTGGGAGTCCATTGCCTTGACCACCATACCACCTGTTGGTCCCTGAAAGTTTTTATTTTTAATCTCCCTTCTTACCATAAATCTTAAACCGATCAGAAGATAGATTAAGCAACTAGTTACTTAACCACAAGAACTTGGAAAGGACAAGATGGAGGACTCACACTTTCCAAATTTGCTTTAAAACTTCAGTAATTAAAACAGTGTAATATGGGGACCAGCAGTTGACATAATGACTATGTTGCTGGGCTCCCATGTAGTTGACCACAGTTTGAGTCCCAGACCTGGTGGCTTAAACTCATGCCAGGTGTGTGTGCTTGCGTGCCCAAGATCCGGAGAGGAGAATGAAGGAGAAGGAATTTCGGAATGACCATCCCCCTTGGGGGGTAATTTCTCGCTTTCTGTCTCTCTGTCTTTCTGGTGAGTGCACCTGCCCTATAGCAAAAACCTCTCCCAAAAAAAGAAAAGAAAAAAACAGTGTAATACCAACATGAAGATAGACTTATAAACTGGTAGAGTAGAATTGAGATTCCAGAAGTTAACCCTCATACTTACAGTAAGTTCAATTTTTTAAAAAAATCGCCAGATGTCATATGCACTTGCAAGAGAGACAGAGAAGGAGAAGTGGAAAGGATCCTTCCAATGAAGTATGGTTACACCACAACCCCTTCTCCTCCGTTTCTTCATCCTGTCAAGATTTTTGTTTTTGTTTTTTGCCATAGGGTGCTTGGACTCACTGGTAAGTGACAGAGACAGTGAAAGAGAAAATCAGAAATCATTTCCCAGTGGGCATGGCCATGCCACAATCCCTTCTCCTCCTGGGATTTTGGACACGCCCACATGTGAACCCAGTGTGACACTCAAACCTCCAAATCCAGGACTCGAACCACAGTCAGCAATGTGGGAGTCCAGCTTTTTAACTACCACACCACCTGCTGTCTCCCATTCTGACAGATTTGGGGTACACACGCACATATGCCTAGAACGTTTTTCAAGCTTCCAGGGTTAGGACTCAAACCATGGTTGTCTATGTGAGATCCAGCTCCCTTAACTAGTAGGCTACAGGGCAAGCCCTAGTTGGCTGATATTTGACCAGAGTGTCAAGACAATTCAATGGGAGAAAGACTAGTCTTGTAATAATGCTGCTGAAACAACTATATCTCCACTTGTCCCTTTCTCACATGATATTCATAATTAACTCAAATTTAACTAAAACTTAAATTAAAAAGGGACATAAACATACAAGCTAAAAACACAAAATTCTTAAAAGAAACTGTAGGACTAAAATATTTGGTTTGGGGTTAGGCAAAACCTTCTTAGTAGGATACAAAAAGCATAGGCGATGATAAAAGAAAAATATAATTGGGCTTTAATGAATTTAAAATTGGTCTTCAAAGTACACTGTCAAAAAAAGTGAAAAGGCAACTGACAGAATAGGAGAAAATATTTGCAAATCACCTATCTTACTAGCAATGTGTGTCTATAATTTATGAAGAACACATACAATTCAATAATTAAAAGACAACTTGATTTTAAAGAAAGGGCAAGAGATCTGAATAGACATTTCTCCAGAGATCTTTCTCCAAAGAAAATACATGATTGACCAATGAGTATGTTAAAAAAAAAATGCCATCATTAGCCATCAGGCAAACACAAATGAAAACCATAATGAGATACCGTTCATATCCGTAGGATGGTTAAAAGAAAAGACAGTAACAGGTATTGACGAGGGTATGGAAAAGTCAGAACCAACCCTTTTACTGCTGCTGGGAATATTAAATGGTGCGGCTTCTTTAGATCACAGCCTGGAATTTATCCAAAATGCTGCACGTAACATTATCCCATGACCCAGAAATTATTATATAACTATTTCTTTTAGTAACAGAACCGAAAGAAATGAAAGCATATATTCCACTAAAACTGGTACATGAATGTCTATAACATTATTCATAATAACCAAAATTGTAGTAACCCTTATGTCCCTCAGCTGGTGAATTGATAAACTAAATATTGATATGTTTATACAATGGAATATTATTTGGAAATAAAAAGAGTGAATGAGCCTTGAAACCATCATGCTAATGAAAAGAAATCAGCTGTGGGGGTGGAGTGGGTCAGGAAAGATCACACATAGTATGCAATTTCTATGAAATGTACAAAGAGGTAAATATCTAAAAACAAAAAATAGGCTAGTGGTTGCCTAAGAGATGGGAGATTTGGGGAGAAATGAGGAGTGATTGCTCGTGGTTATGGTGTTTCTTCCTGGATGAAAATGTTTTTAAATTGTATTGATGTATACAATATCGATTGTATATCCACAAAGTTGTTCAACTTAAAAACGTTGGCTTAGGCACTTAAATGGGTGAATTGTTCAGTATGTGCGTTACACCTTAACAAAGGTGATCTATCCTGCAGTGACTTGTAGGATTTAAAACACTTTATTTAAAACCAAAAACAAAATCCTTATTTCCGATGTGATTTCATGCAATGCACACATTAGGAATAATATCATATATTGCAATTATTCCACAGATACAACAACAAAACCTACAAAGTGGATGCTATTGACTGGAAGCGGCGTCCCAGTGATATATTTGAAAAATCAGATGGCACCGAAATCACCTTTGTAGAATATTATAAGCAGGTATAAAATTTTGTTTCTTTAAAAATACTTAAATTGTAAAATAATTTTCTTATGTGATCTAGTTACATATACTTCTCTCATCTTACTTAGACACTTGAATATACTTATGCTACATAAATATATATATATATATATAATATGTATGTTTGTTCTATCTTTGGGAGATTATAGCTTGGCTTATATCTATTATCCATGTATTCAGCTGCCTCTATATATAGAATAATGTCATTTACTTCAAAGGGCTCCAATATAGCCTGTCTTGTCAGTCTTTAAAGTGGCCATAGTAATTTTCAAAAATAATTGCACTTTAACCATCATGCCACCTGCTGACCCTAGCCTTTTTCTTTTTTCAAATAATTACTTTATTTATTTATTTATTTATTTATTTTAATTTGACCAAAGAGGGACAGAATAAGAGAGAAAGAGAGAGAAAGTGAGAAGATGAGCTGTCCAGGACTTGAACCACAGTTGGCCATGTGGGAGTCCAGCCCCCCTAACCCCCACGCGCCCTGCCAGCCCATGTTCTTTTTTTTTTTTTTAAGATTTTTTAAATTTTAACTTTATTTTAATTTGACTGGAGAGGGGCAGAGTGAGAGAGAGCGAGAAAGTGAGAAAGCAAGCCATTAGGTCCGGTACTCATTGGCCATGTGGGAGTCCAACACCCTTAACCACCATGCCACCTAACGGCCCCCTTAGTGTTATTTGTTTCCTGCTTTCTGTCTCTCTGTCTCTCTCTGTCTCTCTGGTGAGCGCACGCGCCCTATAGCAAAAACCTCTCAAAAAAAAGAAAATTATAAATGATTCCGGAGTAATGTTTAGTGAGATCCTACTCTCTTCAGCCACATGTGCTTGTAAGATAGATAAAAGATGCTATAACAGGGCCGGCAGGTGGCATAATAGTTAAGGCTTTGTACTCCCATGTGGCTGACTGCAGTTTGAATCCCCGACCTGGAGGTTTGCTTTTTCATGGTCCTCTCATTCTGCCTCTCATTCTCTCATACTATTTCTGGTCCAATTAAAAGTAAATAAAATAAAATAAATAATTATTTTTTTAAAAAAGATGGTGTAACCCACAAGACACCGAGATTAAGAGAATTTTAAGAGTATTTTCAATGTATTCCTTTTTTTTTTTTTTTTTTTTTTTTACCATAGGGTACACACACTTGCCAGAGAGAGATGGAGGGACGTTAAGAACTCATCCCTCAGAGGGAATGGCCACGCCACGTTCCCTTCTCCTCCGTTCTCCTCTTCGGTATTTGGGCTCACCTGTACCCAGTCGGTATGATTTATAAGCCACTAGGTCTGAGACTCAAACCGTGTTTGGCCGCATAAAGTTCAGAGCCTCAACTACCACGCCACCTACTGGCCCCTCCATGCATTCTCAAACTTGGGGGAAACAATACCATGATCACGCCTTTGGGTCTTCATTCGAGATTCTAAAACATGCACTTTTGTGCCTATTTATGCGCTGTTACTAAGGTTTTGCTCACAGTCACGTCAGTCTTTCTTGCTTCTGTTGAGCAGCACTATAAAGAAGTGATCACCGACTTAGATCAGCCACTTCTGATCAGCCAGGGCAAATGGAAAATGGGTCAAAAGGACACGGACCGTGAGCCCATACTGCTGATTCCTGAGCTGTGCTACCTGACAGGTACTGTGTGTTTGTGTAGGCGCTATAGCAGAAAACTCCTCCTTAAAGTTACAGCTGTCATTATGCTTAAAAGTGCTTTATGAGGGACCCGCAGGTGGCGTGGTGGTTAAGGTGCTGGACACTCCCACATAGCCAACCATAGTTCAAGTCCTGGACACGGTGGCTTGGTTTCTCTCTCTCTCTCTCTGCCTCCCTCTCTCTGGTTAAATTAAAAGAAATTAATGGGGACCAGCAGTTGGCGTAATGGCTATGTCACTGAACTCCCATGTAGCAGACTGTGGTTCAAGTCCTGGACCCGGTGGCTTAAACTCACACCGGGCATGTGTGCGTGTGTGCCCAAGATCCCAAGAGGAGAATGGAGGAGAAGGGATTGTGGCGTAGCCATCCCCCCGGGGGGCTGATTTCTCACTTTCTGTCTTTGTCTCTTTCTGTCTTTCTAGCAAGTGCATGCGCCCCATAGCAAGAAAACCTCTCAAAAAAAGAAAGAGAATAAGTAAATTAAATTAAATTTTAAAAGGAGTGATTTTTGGAGCCAACAGGTGGCGTGGTGATTGGGGTACTAGATTCCCACATGGCTAACCACAGTTGGAATCCTAGACCTGGTGGCTTGCTTTTTCACTTTCCCTCTCTCTTTGATGAGAACCCATAGCAGGATTTAAAATAATAATAAATAAAATTTATATTTTTTTAAATTATTTTATTTCATTTTATTTATTCATTCATTTATTTTAATTTGACCAGAGAGAGAGAGAGGGAGGGAACGTGAGAAAGCAAGTCACCAGGTCTGAGACTTGAACCATGGTCAGCCATGTAGGAGTATCCAGCGCCTTAACCACCATGCCACCTGCTAGCCCCTATATACATACATACATACACACACATACACACACATATATATGTATATATATATATTTTGTTTGTTTGTTTTTTTTGAGAAGTTTTTTCTGTAGGGCACGTGCGCTCGCCAGAAAGAGAGAGACAGAGAGACAGAAAGCAAGAAATCACCCCCCTGGGGGGGATGGCCACACTGCAATCCCTTCTCCTTTCTTCTCTTGGGATCTTGGGCACACACACACACGTGCCTGGTGTGAGTTTAAGCCACCGGGTCCGGGACTCGAATTGTGGTCGACTACATGGGAGTCCAGCGACATAGCCATTACACTAACTGCTGGTCCCTATATGTATATGTGTTTTTTTTTGAAGTGCAGCTTTTTCACAGAACTCCACGTGACCCAGGGTTGTATCCTCTTAGATTGGTTCTTCTAGATACCACAGTGAAGTCTCTGTCTTTTCTTCGTCTTTTTTTATTATTTTTTTTTAATTTGCCAATGGATGTATGTACTCTCAGGGGTGGGGGAAAGAAAGTGAGAAAGCACCTCTCATGGAGAATGGTCATACCACAATCCCTTCTCTTCCATTTTTTTCTTCGTTTTGGGATTTGGGGCACACATGCATACACGCCCAGTGTGTTTTTCAAGCCACGCAATTCAAAACTTGAAGCCCCAGTCATCATATGGGACCCAGGTCCCTTACCCACCATGCCACTAGCTAGTCCCGATTAAGTCTTCTCTGGAGTAGATATATTCTTGTTTGCCCAGCTGTACTTCTTGGGGTTTTTTTTTTTAAAGGTCTAAGCAGTGAAATAAGTACAAAATACTGGGTGATGAGAGACTTGGCTGCTCATATGAGGTTGGATCCAAAAAGAAGGCAGTATGAACTAGCAAAGTTCGTCGATTCCATGCAAAAGTAAGTGCTCCTCTCTGGGTGCGTTTGTGTGTACGTGTGTATAGTGTGACGCTGAAGCAGGACCTGCAGAGATCCCTTATTGTTCAGATTTTTCTACTAGAAAATGACGATTGGGAAGAAAATGACATTTGGGGGAGTGGCACTAGTTTTTCTGTCACTAGTTTTTTTGTTTTTTGTTTTGTTAAACTTTTTTTAAAAAATAATTATTTTATTTAACTTTATTTATTTATTTGTTTTAATTTGACCAGAATAGCAGGGGAGGGGGAGAGAGACAGTGAGAAAACAATCCTCCAGGTCCAGGATTCGAACTGCTGTCGGCCCTGTGGGAGTCCAGCGCCCTGAACCACCATGCTGCCTGCCGGCCCCCTGTCATTAAACTCCTAAGAGACCAGGAAGAGGGTGGTTAAAGTGCTAGATTCCTGTGTGACCGACCACAGTTTGAGTCTTGGACCCAGTGGCTTTAAAATCACATCAATGCATGTGTATGCATGCCCAAAATCCCAAAAGGAGAAAGGAAGAGAAGGGACTGCAGTTTGACCATTCCCTCCACACACACACACCCCCAAGGAGGTGATTTCTCACTTTTCCTCTCTCTGTTGAGCTTACATGCCATGTGGCAAAAACCTTTAGAGACCAAAAGGAGAAAGATGAGGGGTCAGGAGGTAGCATAGTGGTTAAGGTGCTGGACTTCCACATGGCCGACCATGGTTCAACTCCTGGACCCAGTGGATTCAAAATCATGCCGAGCACATGTGCGTGTGTGCTTAAAACCCAGAGGATGTTGCAGAAGGTATTTCATCATGGCCGTCCAGGTGATCTCTTACTTCTTCTCTCTCTCTCTCTCTCTCTCTCTCCAGCAAGTGCACGGTCCCTATAGGCAGAATCTCTCTCTGATAAAGGGGGAGAGGTTAAGTAGAAAGTTCTAAGCGCCCACACAAATGTGAGAACAATGCCAAGGAGTGTACCTGGAGCATCTCGGTGCTGAGAGTAGTTAGTAACGAACCTCGGGTTGGAGGAAAATGGCTGTACATCTTGAAAGTGGCTCATTGCTGCTGCTTATTTTGGTTGGTTTGACTGTGTTGGAAACATTTTCTTATTTCAGAAATGAAGCCGTGCAGAAGGAGCTTCAGTTCTGGGATCTGAAATTCGACAGCAACTGCATGTACATCTCAGGAAGGGTTTACCGTGATAAAAGAGACAGCCAAAACACAAATTTGGTAAGAGGTGCAATATCGCCATGTCATAGTTGGATCAAATAAAGAGTAACACAAAAATAACTAACTCAGGGACCAGCAGTTAGCGTAATGGCTATGTCGCTGGACTCCCGTGTAGTCGATTGCGGTTCGCATCCCGGACCTGGTGGCTTAAAACTCATGCTGGGCACATATGCGTGCGTGCGTGCGTGCGTGCCCAAGATCCCAAGAGGAGAATGGAGAAGGGATTGCGGCGTGGCCATCCCCCCTGGGGGGTGATTTCTTGCTTTCTGTCTGTCTCTGTCTGTCTGGCAAGCGCATGTGCCCTATAGCAAAAAAAAATTCTCAAAAAAAAAAAAAAACTCGGTCATCCTAGGAACTATGACCGCCGCTCTCTTTCCAGGCTCTGTTTTTTGTTTTTGTTTTTGTTTTCTGGGTGAGAGAGTAAGCAGACAGTAAGAATGCATGTAAAGGGCTTGACATATAGTAACGTCTGTACTTTTGTTGTAGATGTTTGCTCTAGGGCCTGTGTGCTCACCAGGGACAGAAGGAAAGTGAGAAATTACCCCCCCAGGGGGTTAGCCACATCCCATTCTCCCCTGCTAGGATTCGGGGCATGCACGCACACACGCACACACACACACACCCTGCGTGCCCTTCAACCCTCCAGGTCCAGGACTTGAACTACTCAGCCAGTCATGTGGGATCCAGCTGTCCCAACCTCTATACCGTCCGCTGTCCCTTAATTAAAATCTCTTAACATCTACGATACAATTCCACTTTTAGGGGCCAGCAGGAGGTACAGTGGTTTGGGTGCTGGACTTCCACATGGCCGATCGTAGTTTGAGTACTTAAAAATCACGCTGGGTGTATGTATGTGTGTACGCCCAGAATGCTAACAGGAGATTGGAGGAGAAGGGATCGTGGCATGGCCATCCCCCCAAAGGGTGATTTCCCACTTTCCCTCTCTCTTTGTTTCTCTCTCTCCAAAAAGCACAAGCGCCCTGTGGGGAAAAAATTTAAAAAAAAGAATTCCATTTTTACTCATCTTAAGCAAAAAATGAATTCAGTCATTAACTAAGTGTGTGACTGTAATATTTCAATAGGAAGTAGCATAGATTGACAATGGAAAGGGCCATGGATAATGTTGATCTTCAAACAATAAAATTTTATGTGGTATCTTGTAATTGTTTCGCAGAATTATGTTGATCCACCCAAACTACTATGGACAAATGGATTATTAAAGAATAAGCTAGCTAGACCAAAGTCACTAGATCGTTGGCTATTACTCTATCCCCCTGGAGATCACAGACTAGCCAGTGACTTCATGAAAAACCTACAGAAGATCACAATTCCCATGCACATCGATGTGAAAACAGCACGTATGTAAGTAGAGCAGTTTCCTTCCAATCTGAAAACGTCGTTAGCAATCTGAACATGGAATCACTGAAATATTAAGATATAAAATCAGTTACTTTTGAGGCCAGCAGTTGACTGGCCCCAAATGGCTATGTCGCTGGACTCCCATGTAGTCGACCGCAGTTCAAGTCCTGGACCCAGTGGCTTAAACTCACGCCAGGCACATGTGTGTGTGTGCCCAAGATCCCGAGAGGAGAATGGAGGAGAAGGGATTGCGGCATGGCCATCCCCCCTTGGGGGTGATTTCTTGCTTTCTGTCTCTCTGTCTCTCTGTCTATCTTTCTGGCAAGCTCACGTGCCCTATAGCAAAAACCTCTCCAAAAAAAAAAAAAAAAATCAGTCACTTTTTTTGTCAAAACTTTAAAACTTTGGGGGCTAGCGGGTGGCATAGTGACTTACAGTGCTGGGCTCCTGCCTGGCCCACTGCGATTTGAGTCCTGGACCTGGTGACTTGGAAATCATGCCTAGTGCATGTGCATGCATGTCCAAAATCCCAGGAGGAGAAGGGATTGCAGCCATCCCCTCAGTGAGATGATTTCTCACTTCCCCTCTCACTGCTTCCCTCTGTCTCTCCAGCGAACACATGTGCCCTATGGTAAAAACCTTTAAAAACAAACAAACAAACAAAAAAACCTTTGTAAGTTTGTGAATATAGTCCAATTTCCTTCAATCAGCAAATATTAAAACAGGCTTATTGTGACCAGCAAGTGGCATAGTGATTAAGGGCACTAGACTCCCACGTGGCCAGCCACAGTTCAAGTCCCAGACCCGGTGGCTTGCCTTCGCACTTTCCCTCTCTCTCTTTCTCACTCTGTCCCTCTCTTGTCAAATTAAAATAAATACATAAATAAAGTGAAATAAAATAATTCTTAAAAAAGAAAGCACACAAGCTTATTGTACTATTTGAGAGTGTGTGCCTTTTAGAATGCATGTTGAGGAAGGCATGAGAATTGCCAACTTGAGGCAAATGGATGAGGAATTTTTTTTTGCGAGGTTTTTGCTATAGGACGTGTGCACTTACCAGAAAGACAGAGACAGAGACAGAAAGCGAGAAATCACCCCCCAGGGGGGATGATTATGCCGCAATCCCTTTTCCATTCTCCTCTTGGGATCTTGGGCATGCACGCACACGCACCCAGTGTGAGTTTAAGCCACTGGGTCCAGGACTCGAACTGCGATCAGCTACATGGGAGTCCAGTGACATAGCCATTATGCCATCTGCTGGTCCCCGGATGAGGAAATAAGAGCCAGTTTCCGGGGCCAGCAGATGGCATGGTGGTTAAGGCACTGGCCTCTCATGTGGCTGACTGTTATTGGAGTTCTGAACCCGGCAGCTTGAAATTCACACCAGGCTTGTGTGTGTGCATGTCCCAAATCCTGCGAGGAGACTGGATGAGAAGGATTACAGTGTGGCCATCCCCGTGGGGGCTGATTTCTCACTTTTCTTCTCCCTGTCTCTGTCTGGCAAGCACACACCGCCATGGCAAAAACTAAACAAAACGAAACAAAAACTAGCTCTATTTTTTTGGTTTTGGTTTCTGGTTTTTGCCGTAGGATGCATGTACTCGTCAGAGAGAAACAGAGAGAAACCAGCCCCCAAGGGAAATGGCCTTGCCACAATCCCTTCTCTTCCATTTTCCTCTCAGGATTTTGGACACGTATACACGCCCACATACCCAGCGTGATTTTCAAGCTGCCGGGCCTGGTATTTGAACTGCACATTTGACCATGTAGGAGGTCAGCACCTTAACCTCCAGGACTTCCAGCCTCCTAAGTGGTGGCACATGCCCAACTACGAGGTTTGAATCTCGAACACGGCAGCTTGAGAAACATGCCAGATACGCATGTGTGCGTCCAAAACCCTGGAAGGAAGAGCGATGGAGGAGAAGGGACTGCGGCACGACCATTCCCCATGGGGGGGGGGTGCTTTCTTGCTTTCTCTTTCTCTAACAATTGCATATGCCCACTAACAAAAGTTTTCAAAAAGACAAAAGAATTATCATTCATTTTTTTAAAGAATTATTTTATTTAACTTTATTTATTTATTTATTTTAATCTGACCAGAGGGACGGGGGGTGGGGTGGGGTGGGAGGGTGAGTGAGGAAGCAAGTTGCTAGGTCCAGGACTTGAACTGCAGTCAGCCATGTGAGAATTCAGTGCCCCCAGCCGCCACACCACCTGCTGACCCCAAGACAAAAGAAGTATTATGTCCTTATTTGTGAATTCCATACTGCGACCAGTAAATCCATTATGTTGCAGACAGTACTGTCAATGTCCAAGATTTTAGTCCATCTCTCCAAATGAAATGACTGAACTCAGCAACCCCAGGGGGCATGGCCACACCACAAAAGGGGGAA
>NW_006159701.1:232042-293446 GCF_000334495.1 Tupaia belangeri chinensis | reverse complement strand
ATTTTATTTATTTATTTATTTATTTATTTATTTATTTATTTATTTATTTATTTATTTATTTATTTATTTATTTTAGAGAGGTTTTTTGCTGTAGGGCGCTTGTGCTCGCCAGAAAGATAGAGAGAAAGAAGGACAGAAAGCGAGAAATCACTCCCCGGGGGGGCATGGCCATCGAGATCTTGGGCACGCATGCACACATGCCCAGCGTGAGTTTAAGCTACCGGGTCCGGGACTCCAACCGTGGTGGACTACCTGCGAGTCCAGCAACATAGCCGTTATGTCACCTGCTGGTCCAAGGGGGGAGATTATTAAGTGAAACTAAATTTTGCCTCCAGAGGTCCTTGCACCCAACCCTCGTGTAACACACTGCAACTAACGTTACGTTAACAAACTAAAAATTTAAGAATCTATTTTTGTAGGAAAGGGGTAAGTCTCAGCTGATCACAGCATTCAAGCTTCAGTCAGTCGTGGACCGCCTGATTAGACCGTGTTCAAATGAGGCAGACAGGGCCATAACCAACCAGTCTGTTTCCACGGCTCAGTTTCTGTTTCCCACATTACAAAGTGGAGCTCCCTACACCTCTTCTGGTTCTGAGGACTGCTCGATTTGCATATTGTTCCTTTGCTCAGATAAATTCTGCTAAATTTAATTGGTCTAAAGTTTGTTTTTTAACTACCCCACTCCCGTGCCCTTACATGTTAATCCTCCTGGGATTTTGGGCACGCACAAGGGTCCAGCATGATTTTCAAGCCACCAGGCCCATGACTCGAACCAAGGTCAGCCATATGGAATCCAGCACCTTAAACACTGTGCTACCAGCTGGTCCCACACTGGCCATTTTTAATGCTCACAGTTGTCTACGTTGAGCCTCCAGGAATTTCTCAATGACAGTCTAAGCTTGTGTAGGCCAGCATTGTTTCCCTGGGAGGTTTTTCCCTAAGCAGTCTCCGTTCTACTGAAGTTATAACTTGGCTTTGCCTGTTTGTCTCTCCATCCTTGGGGACTGCAGTTTGTCTCATGTCCTCACCCCTTAGGGATCCTAGAGGAATTGTTGATTTTTCAGTCTGTTTGGCTTTTTACTTTGTTGTCAGGACAGAGTTGTAACTTCCAGGCACCAAACAAGCAGAACAAGAAATGAGAAGTCTATTTTTGAGCCAGCAGGTGGCACGGTGGTTAAGACACTGGACTCTCACGTAGCTGAGCGTGGTTCAAGAGCTGGGCCTGGTAGCTTGCTTTCTCACTTTCCCTCTCTCTCTGTGTTTCTCTGGTGAGCACATGTGTCCTATAGCAAATTAAAATAATAATAAATTAAATAATTCATTTAAAAAAACGTTCACCTGGGACTAGCAGGTGGCATAGTGATTAAGGTGCTAGAATCCCATGTGGCTGACTAGTTCAAGTCCCAGACCCAGTGACTTGAAACTCAAGCAGGGTGTGTGTACGTGCATGCTCCAAATCCTGAGAGGATAAGGAGAAGGGATGGCGGAATGGCCAGCCCTGCTTGGGGGTGATTTCTCACTTTCTGTTTCTCTGTCTCTAGCAAGCACATGTTCCCTATAGCAAAATACTCTCAAAAAACAAACAAACAAACAAACAAACAAACAAAAAACAGAACCCCAAAAACTTTCAAGTGGCATACCTTAGCATTTTATCCTGTCTTGTTTTATATTGTATCTGTTGTCTGAAATGTTTGTTTTGCTCTCGTTACCTGTTGAATATAGGTGATATTTTTTTTCCTAGGGTTGAGGCAAGGAATATGAAATATGTGCACACATTAGAGGAACAGGATACATCAAACACACAGATGGTAAGTGGTGTGTGTGCAGTTTCCAGTCATTGTCCTCAAATGGCACGTATTTGTATTTTAGAATCTGGAATTTGGAAGGTTGCCATTGGTCCACACTAGCCGATGAATGTACGTTTATTTCTATAATGCAGCTGAATACAAACTCTCAGAGCATCTTGTGCTAATTTTCTTAGGCTGGAAAACTTGGAATTAAAAATAAATTAAAAACCTTGGGACCAGCAGATGGCGTAATGGCTATGTCGCTGGACTCCCATGTAGTTGATCACAGTTCAAGTCCCGGACTGGGTGGCTTAAACTTATGCCAGGTGCATGTGCATGCGTGCCCAAGATCCCGAGAGGAGAATGGAGGAGAAGGGACTACAGTGTGGCCATCCCCCCTGGGGGGTGATTTCTCGCTTTCTCTCCCTCTCTCTCCCTCTCTTTCTCTCTCTCTCTCTTTCTGGCGAGCACATGCGCCCTATAGCAAAATCCTCTCCAAAAAAAGAAAAAAAAAAATTAAAAACCTAAATTGAAAAAAAAAAAGACCACACAAATGTGATGTGGATTATAGTAGTCATTATCGTTTTTATCTCTAGTTGTAACCTGATAAGTTTAGGAGCTTTCTCCTCCGGCATGTGGTCTTCCCCTTGCTTGGTATTTTTCTTGGTATCTTTTCTTTATTCCATCTGGCATCATAGACCAAATTGTCATGGTATTGTGTCTAAATCCTTTTCAGCAAATACCTTTTCCTCTCTTCCTTGGGATTTTCCCCCTTAGTTCTTCTTGCCTTCTTCCTTTTTCCCCCAGGATAATCTTTTTGGGTGGTGGTACGGTATTTCTTTTCTTTTCTTTTCTTTTGCCATAGGGCACATGTACTCACAGAAGACCAAGAAAGACAGTGAGCGGGAAAGTGAGTAATCACATCCTGGGGAATATGGCCACACTACAATCCCTTCTCCTCTTGGGATTTTGGGCATGCACACACACGTGCTGGTATGATCTTGAAGCCACTGGGTCTGGGGCTCGAACTGTGGTCAGCCCTGTGAGAGTTTAGCCACATCAACCACCATGCCACCTGCTGGCCCCAGTAGGGTGTTTCTTAATCAATAAGCCAGCATGGTTTTCCTATTGGTTTTTATGTAAAGTCTAGACTTTTTCCTTTAATTGTTTCTAAGGAAGCTTTGTAAGCTCCACTGAAGAAATACCTTGTAGGGACCAGCTGTTGGTGTAATGGCTATGTCGCCGAGTTCCCACATAGTCAACCGCGGTTCGAGTCCCGGATCCGGCAGCTTAAACTCACGCCGGGTGCGTGTGCGTGCGTGCCCAAGATCCTGAGAGGAGAATGGAGGAGAAGGGGTTGTGGCGTGGCCATCCCCCCTGGGGGCTGATTTCTCGCTTTCTGTCTCTGTCTCTCTCTGTCTGTCTGGTGAGCGCACGTGCCCTATAGCAAAAACCTCTGCCAAAAAAAAAAAAAAAAAAAAAAAAAAACCTTGTAGAAGCCATGCTAATTCTGAGATGAAATGTCTTAGCTTTGAAATCCTGTTGTATTTAAGTTTCATGACACTTCCTGCTACTTGATTGGGTACTATGTTTTGTTTTGTTTTGTTTTGTTTTGTTTGGGGGAGGGTTAGAGATATTTTGCTATAGGGCATGTGTGCCCACTGGAGAGACAGAAAGTGAGAAATCACCCCCCAGGGGCAGTGGCCACATTGCAGTCCTTTCTCCTCCATCCTCCCCTTGGGATTTTAGGCATACATGTGTCCGGTGTGAGTTTCAAACTGCCGAGTCTGGGACTCAAACTGCAATCAGCCCTGTAGGAGTTCAGGACCTTAACCACTATGCCACCTGCTAGCCCCAATATGTTATTTTTAACATGAAGCTTATAGAAAGTGAAGAGAAAGGATTGTGGCATGGTCACCCTCCTTCTGGGGCTGAGGGGCTATTGTTTCACTTTTTCTCTCCAGCAAGCACACACATCCTATAGCAAATTTAAATATGTATATATATATATGTGTGTGTGTGTGTGTGTGTGCGCGCGCGTACATATAGAGAGAGTATACAACTTACCTAACGTTTACATCGTATTAGGTATAAGCTGTCCAAGATAATTTAACGTATACAGGAGGACGTATGTAGGTTATATGCAGATACTATATCATTTCATATAAGGGACTTGAGCATCCGTGGATTTTGGTATCTGGGGGCAGGGGGTCCTGGAACCAATCCCCTGTGGATACCAGGGACCACTCTGCTTGGAAGCACCCTACACATAATGATCATCTGGGAAGTTATGATTATCATGATTCTGATCTCCTTCTATCGAGGTTTTGTGGGATTTTTGTTTATTTGTATTCTGGGGGTGGTTTTGTTTTAAAGATTTTCTTTTTAATTTGATGTGAGAGAAAGTGAAAAGGCAAGCTGCCAGGTCTGGGACTGAAACCGTGGTCAACCATATGAGAGTCCAATACCTTAACCACCACGCCACCTGCTGGTCCTTTTTTTTTTTTCCAGTTTGTTACAGGACACATGCACTGTGGCTGGAGAGACAGAGGGAAAGTGAGAAATCGCCCTGTAGGGGTATGGGCAGTCCACAATCCCTTCTCCTCCATTCTCCTCTCAGGATTTTGAGCACACAGGCCCAGTGTGTTTTTCAAGCCACCAGGTCTGGGACTCAAACTATGCAGTTAGCCCTGTGGGATCCAGAGCCTTCACCACCATGCTGCCTGATGGCCTCCATCTAAGTTTTTAACCCATCCTCACTTCAGGACAAATACCAGGAAATTGAGTAACTGGGACAAAAGATTTTACCAGCTTAAGCAATCAGCACATATTGTTAAATTGCCTGTCTTGCAGTCTGTTTCTTCTATGCACTCATCCTTACAATTATTTCATGTAATGTGATTCTAGACTCTTCGCCTTCTTAGACTCAAACGTTGACCTAGTAAATTCCAGTTGGTCAGTGCTCACCTAAATTGAGATCGTGTTTATTTCTCGCTTCCTTGCGGCGTACTGTCCTGGAGAAGCTCACGTTTGCTTGTTTTCAAGGTGGTTTGTATCCTGCCCAGTAACAACAAACAGATTTATGATATGATAAAAGAATACCTGTGTACTACCTGCCCGATTCCCAGCCAGTGCGTGGTAGCACGGACCTTAAAAACGAGTAACCAGAAAACCAAAGATATCATTACTGAAAAGATTGCTCTGCAGATAAACTGCAAGATGGGAGGAGCTCTCTGGAAGGTGGATGAAGGGGTATGTTGGATTTCATTGCTTTCTCATTTGTGTTTACTGAAACTTAAAATTCCCTCCAACTTTTTTTTTTTTAATTAGTTTGCTATCAGGCATATGTCCTCACCAGAGACAAGAGATTGGGAGAGAGAGAGAGAGAAAGCAAGAAAGAACCCCCACCTACCCACCCCCAGGGTACATGACCATGCTGCAATCCCTTTTGCTCCATTCTCCTCTCAGGATTTGGGGCATGCATGCACTGTCTCCTGGTGTGGTTTTTTTTTCTTTTTTTGGAGAGGTTTTCGCTGTAGGACGCGTGCACTCGCCAGACAGAGAGAGTCAGAGACAGAGAGATAGAAAGCGAGAAATCACCCCCCGGGGGGATGGCCACGCCGCAATCCCTTCTCCTCCATTCGCCTCTTGGGATCTTGGGCACGCACGCACATGCGCCCGGCGTGTTTTAAACCACCCGGGTCCGAGACACGAACCGTGGTCGACTATGTGGGAGTCCAGTGACATAGCCATTACGCTAACTGCTGGCCCCCACTCCTGGTGTGTTTTTCAAGCCACCAGGCCCAGGGCTCAAACTGCACAGCCAGCCATGTGGGATCCAGCTGCCTTCACCACCACCACGCCACCTGGCTTGCCTGCCAGCTGTTTTTTTTTTTTTTTTAATTATTTATTGTCATCATTACTATTTTCCACTTTTGCTACAAGGTATGCATGCTCACCAGAGAGAGACAGAGAAAGAGAAGGAAAGCGAGAAAGCAAGCCGCCAGGTCCTGAACCTGAAACACCGTCAGGAACCACTGTCAGTCTTGTGGGAGTCCAATGCCTTAACCACCACGCCACCTGCTGGCCCGTGCCTGCCAACTATGTTTTTTAATGTAGCGGTTACATCTCGCTCGGACTCTAACTCAATCCCCAACCTTTTCCTCAAATAATGAAGGAAATGAACGTGATGTTCATTGGTATCGACTGTTTCCATGATGTGGTCAGGCGGCAGAGGTCAATTGCAGGATTCGTGGCCAGCTCCAATAAAGAATTAACACGGTGAGTGAGCGTGGGCAGACCTGGTGTCTATGGGCCAGATAGGAGAGGGGGACCTAACTAGTATGGTTGTCTATTCAAAGGGTTGGGAGTTTAGTGGCCAAGTAGTTCTTAGCCACGTGTTCTGCTTTTCTGACAAAGTTAGGCTTCTAAAACACTTCCCAGGAATGATTGCTCTGTGTCATTTCCTCCTGCGACCTAACATGCCACAGATATGTCAGCTTACAGAACCTGTCTGTTTCTGCACAGTTCTTGGAGTCAGACTCTGGCCCTGCGTGGCTAACAGGCAGAAATTAAGAATGAGCCCAACCACGTTCTCATCTAGAGGCTTGGTGGTCCTCTTCCAAGCTCCTGGAGTTGTGGCAGAATTTATTTCCTTGTGGTGTAGGACAGGGGTCCCCATCTTCTTTATGGCTGTCAGCACTGGGCCAGTCTTTCTGCTCCTTTTCTTGTTTTTTTTTTTTTTTTCTTTTTAAGGAGAGATTTTTTGCTATAAGTTGCGTGCACTCACCAGTGAGACAGGGACAGAGAGACAGAAAGCCAGAAATCATCTCCCAGGGGGCATGACCACACCATAATCTCTTCTCCGTTCTCCTCTTGGGATCTTTGGGCACACATGCACACATACACATGTCTACCCAGCGTGAGTTTAAGCTGCTGGATCCAGGACTTGAACTGCGGTCGACAACGTGGGAGTCCAGTGATGTAACCATCACACCAGCTGCTGGTCCCTATGCTCCTTTTTCACGTGGCCCCCTCCATCTCCTAACCAGCCAGGGCAAGTTGAGTCTTATTCTGCTTTGACACGCTCTGGTATACTCTTCTGCTAATGGCACAAAATGCTCTGCTTTTAAAGAGGCTCACATGATGACATACAACCATCTGGAAAATCTCCTTACATCAAGTTAACTGAGCCATCCAACGTAACATGGTCACAGGGGTGACATCTTGCCCTAGTCACAGGTTCCAGGGCTTAGGACACATGGGATTCTCATAGGCTCTGATTGGGAAGTCTTTTTATGAGGATTATTAATATATAGGAAAGTGCTTAAGATGAAGGTTAGTTGGGACCAGCACTTGGCATGATGGCTATGTCGCTGGACTCCCATATAATCGACCGCGGTTCAAGTTCCAAACCCAGTGGCTTAAACTTATGCTGGGAGCATGTGCGTGCGTGCCCAGGATCCCAAGAGGAGAATGGAGGAGAAGGGATTGCGGCATGGCCATCCCCCCTGGGGGGGGGGGGGTTCTTACTTTCTGTCTCTGTCTTTCTGATGAGGTGATTTCTTACTTTCTGTCTCTGTCTTTCTGATGAGTGCACGCTTCCTATAGCAAAAACCTCTACAAAGAAACAAAAAGAGATGAAGGTTGGTGAAGAGATGTGGAAACATAACTCGCGTCCAGGCACATATAGGTATAGGACTTGTCTTCCTCTCACATTTATATGTAACGTGCCTGCAGAAGGAGACAGGCTCTGTATCCTATGCCTCTCCATTTCTCTGGGAGCCAATGCGTGTTCTGCCCTTATGCTGTACCTTCACACGTGTCTGTATACTCTTAAGGGTGTAGCCCCTGTGCGTTACATGATGTGTGATCACAAATCACCGCAATGTTTAATGGTGTTTGTGGCTCATGAGGTATGATTTCAGAGTATTTGCAAATGGAGATCTGTCTTTCTTGTTTTGTTTTTGCTATAGGGTACAAGTGCTCACTGGAGAGAAATGGGGGTGGGGGGAAGTGAGAAATCATCCCCCATGGGGGATAATTATGTCACAATCCCTTCTCCTCCTTTCTCTTCTTGGGATTTGGGGCATGCACACACACATGCCCTGCGTATTTTCCAAGCCACCAGGTGCAGAGCTCAAACTGCACCCTCAGCCATGTGGGATCCAGCCGCCATACCCACCAGGCCAAATGGCTGACCCCAGAAGATCTGTCTTCATTTCTACAGGTGACATCATGTTTTTTCCAGTCATACTCCATTTTCCATACAATAACATTATTTTGCTCTGCTTTTTCTCTGCAATTAGAAAATAACACTGCAGCAATAAGGGGGGGGGGGCATTGTGTTTTTTTGTTCCTTCAGCAAATATGTCTATTTCTTACCTTGTTCAAATACTGAGGATGCAGCAGTGGACACGTAGAGTCAAAATGCCTGATTGTATCCCATGAAGTTTAAATTCTCATGAAGAGGCCAACAAATAAATATGTCATCTACAGAAAATGTTTCCGGTCTTTACCAGATGTCTCCCAGGGGCGGTCACTCCACTGATGGAGTAGGGTTAACCTGAAGCAAACATAAATGCAAGAGAATATATGTATACCGTTCACCCTCCATCTCTATGGCTTCTATATCTGCTGATTCTACCAAGCACATCCAAAAATATTTAGGGGAAAAAAAAACCACAAAATATAACATGAATTAAAAGCAATACAGTATAACAGCCACCTACATAGCATTCCATTGTGTTAGCAACTAGTCATCTAGAAATGATTTAAAGTATATGGGGTGGCATGCATAGATTACAAGTAGATGCTGTACCATTTTATGGAGGGGGCTTGAACATTCGTGGATTTCAGGGGTCTTGGAACCAATCATGGCAGGTACCAGGAACAACTGTAATTTTACTTGCTATGTTGAGAAAGTATCAAAACAGCTGTCACTGTTTCCAAGCAAACTGCTTCCCTGGAGATTATTACAGATGAGCCATTGCTTAAAACATCGACTGATTAGGGTCAGCAGGTAGTGTAATGGTTAAAGTGCTGGACTCCAACATGGTCAACTGTGGTTTGAGTCCTGGATCTAGTAACTTAAAAATCATACCAGGTGTGTGTGTGTGTGTGTGTGTGTTTGTGTGTGTGTGTGTGTGTGTGTGTGTGTATGTGTGTGCGTGCAAAAGATCCAGGGAGGAGAATGGAAGAGAACGGGTTGCATCATGGCCAATCCTCTTCTGGAGTGATTTTTCACTTTCCCTCTCACTGTGTCTGTCTCTCACCCAGGACACACATGTCCTTAGGCAAAAACTTAAACAACAACAGACACGGACTGACAAGCAGGAACTTCCAGGAACACTGGGTTTTCATTCCCAGTAGGTGAAACTGCAGTAGTCATGGAGAATAAAAGCATGAAAAAAATTGTAGCAACATTAACCAATGCTTCCTTTTTTAATCTTACCTGTGTGCATTCAAAAATTTATAAAATGCCTAAGATGTCAGAAGAGACCAATACTTTGATCTCTCTGTAGGGACATGAGAGAACCAATTCCTTATTCGATCCTCAGCTATTGACAGTACTTTTTTGGGGGGGAGGAGGGACAAAGATTAATTCAGAATCCAAATGATGAAAGTTTTAAAATCATGTTTTCCAAACTGATGCTTTATTTTTCTGTGAGCAGGTGGTACTCTAAATGTATCTTCCAGGAACCGGGACAAGAGCTTGTGTACGGGCTGATAAGTTGCGTGGAAGGTCAGTGTCTTGTAGAGTTTGGGGTGCGCACATTACACCAGTAGTTCTCCGTCAGTGGAGTGATTGCCCCTGGGGGTCATCTGGTAAAGACCAGAAACATTCTGTTGACACAACTTGGGTGGAGGTACTACTGACATTTAGTCTAGGGGGTAAAGGACAGATGCTGCCAACATCCTACCACACATAGGACAACTCCACCACCACATGCCAAAGATAAAAATGGTTAAAAATGTCAATAGTACTGGGGCCAGCCAGTGATGTGGTGGTTGGGGCAGCCAGATCCCATGTGGCTGACTTCACAGTTCGAGTTCAGGGCTGCTGGCTTGATAAACATGCCATGTATATGCCACACATGCCCAAAATCTTGAGGGGAGATTGGAAGAGAGGGAACTGCAGTGTGGCCATCCCCTGTGGGGGGTGATTTCTCATTCTCTCTCTCTCTCTTTCTGTCTCTGGCAAGCATGCATGCCCTGTAGCAGAACAAAAACAAAAACAAAGTCAATAGTACTATTGTTGAGAAACTCTAGACCAAACTGAGGAAGTAGAGAAACTGCTCTAAAACTGTAATATTGTAAAACAAACCTAGAAGTCATTAAAGTGCTAGCAGCCAGTTTATTCCAACCACGATTTACTTACATATGTCCCTGGATTTCTTTCAGGTGCCCTGGATGCATGGTATAGAAACAATCAGTGTTTGCCAAACGCTCTTATTGTGTATCGGGATGGAGTAGGAGATGGTCAGCTTCAAGCACTGCTGGACAAAGAAATACCACAGATTTTGAGTTGTCTACAAACACCAGATGTTAAGTAGGTATATGAGTGATAAGATATAGATTTCATAAATGCTATATTTTAGTCTTTTTAAAAAAGAATTGATGTTCCGGGGGGGGGTGGGGAACAATATGATATATAATGAGAACAAAGGAATGTATTATGAACTGTGGGCCTCAGTGGGTGGATGAAGAAAAACAGATCCTCTTTGGCTTTGTGTTCTGTATCCAAGTCAGAGTACAAGAATTAGAACATGGTAGTAGCAAATTGTTTCCCCCAAGGGATCCCTGATGAATCTCTTTTTTCCATTGTCTTTCAAGTCTTCCTGTGAGAGGATGTGTTAACCTCAGATCCTCATAGAAATCCATGAACATAGTATACCAATGATTCATGCTTATCCTTGAGTTTTGGAAGTCTTGGGATTAGGGTATCCTTTCATCTGGCTCCTCCAGCCTCATCTGTTGAGAGAAGGCCTGTTGGCCAGGAAAGAGAGCAGAAATGATCCTGAGGTTGATAGGAAGAGACCCTCCCCTTTCTATGTGGGAACTATGAATAGATACTTCATATTCACTACTTTAATCAGGATCAAGGGGAAAGAGAAAACCATAAGATTAGACTGTGAAGGCTGTTGTCTGCTGATTATTTCTAATAGGCCCTGTGTGTGGTGTTTTTAATATCTTGGATTCTTCTAAGACTGAATAAACATAATGACACTTACCTTAATTTTTAAAGGTTAAATCTAACATTCATTGTGGTGAAGAAACGAATAAACACCAGATTTTTCATTGAGAGTGAAGGAAATCTTCAAAATCCAGAGCCAGGAACCATCGTTGATATGGAGTTGACCAGGAAAGAATGGTAAGCCAGCCTTATTTAGTAAAATCACTGATAACTTTGCCTTAAAACATTTCTGCTTCTTGGGACCAGCAGTTAGTGTAATGGCTGTGTTGCTAGACTCCTATGTAGTCAACTGCGGTTCGCGTCCCGGACCTGGTGGCTTAAAACTCACGCCGGGCGCGTGTGCGTGCATGCCCAAGATCCCAAGAGGAGAATGGAGGAGAGGGGATTGCAGCTTGGCTATCCCCCCTGGGGGGTGATTTCTCGCTTTCTGTCTCTCTCTCTCTGTCTGTCTGGCGAGCGCACGTGCCCTATAGCAAAAAAAACTCTCAAAAAATAAAAAATAAAAAACTTCTGCTTCTTTACAACTAATTCCATCTGTGTTTTTTTGTTTGTTTGGTTGGTTGGCTGTTTTGCTGTTGGCCAGGAATTCTTACTAGGGTTTAGAAATTGTGGCTGGTCTTCTAGTTGTTTAAGTTTCTACAAAAAATTTTTTACAAACAAAAATATAATTGTTCATTTTAGCATTACCCTAAAACTCCTTTAATTATGAGCATAAAAGATAGTAGTTATGTTTATATTGGTTTATATTGACAGTTTGGAGTCAGCACAAATAAAATTGTATTGAATTATACCCTATTGAAGTGTTTATTGCTGTAATAACTGAGGGGAATTTCTGTTTTTTTTTTTAATTATTCATTTAACTTTATTTATTAGTTTTCTTAGTTTAGTTGTATTTGTTTTGTTTTGTTTTTAATTTGACCAAAGAGAGAAAGAGAGGGAAAGTGAGAAAGCAAGCAACCATGTCCAGGACTGAAACTATGGTTGGCTGTGTGGGAGTCCAGTACCCTTAACCACCGTACCACCTGCCAGTTAATGGGAGTTTCTGTTTTTTAAATATTTTGCTGTTTTTAAAGACAGAAACATGAAACACATGAATAATATTTTAAAAGTAGAGTAGAAACTAATTTCTCTTATGTGAAACATTTTATATGACAATTGTTCTAGAAGAACCTAGACAAATGATACATTTCCAAAGCAATATGAATATTGAATAGGATATAAAATACAAAGTTTAGTTTTATATAATCAGCCCTTTATCCATGGACACAATGTAGTAATCAGAACAGTGATTTAGGATTTTTTAAAGTATTGTTATTAGGAAGCAATTCACTGTAAGTGAGAACCAGCTGTGAAACAATCACCATATTAGACACCCAAACTTCAATGATGAGACAGCTGACCCCCTAGCCTAGTGATTAGGGAAGCAAGATCCCACGTGGCCAACTTTAGTTTGAGTCCCAGCCCTGGAGCCTTGAAAAATACGCTAGGCGTATGTGTGTGCATGCGCAGAATCCCGGCAGGATGAAGAGATGGAGAAGGAGGTGTGACATTACCATTCTCCATTGGGGGATACTGTCTCCCTCGGTCTGTCTGTCTCTTTCTGGCATGCACACAAACCTCTGGCAATTAAAACAAGATAGAGAAATGGTTGTAGATGTTCTAAATAAAAGGATGCTTAAATGAGACAAGATGTAAAAATGGAATCGAGACCATAAGAAACATAACTAAGAAATATTGAATTAAAAAAGGTCCGTTCATATTTGAATATCTAACAATATAAAATATAGATAAAATGAAGAACCAGTGGAGGCCTGAAGAGCAGATTAAGCACAAAAGAAAACCGTTAACTGGAAGAATAAATTTTAAAAATTCCTATAATGCAGTGGAGAGTCATAAAGACACAAAAGGAATAAAAGAAAGGTTAAGAAAACTGTTTTTAAGAATCGCTATATATCAGGACCAGCAGATGGCGTAATGGTTACCTTGCTGAACTCCCACGTAGTAAACCAGTTCGAGTCCCAGACCCAGCGGCTTAAAACTCATGCAGGGCGCGTGTCCAAAATCCCAAGAGGAGAATGAAGGAGAAGGAATTGCAGTGTGGCCATTTCCCCGGATGGTGATTTCTCACTTTCTATCTCTCTGTCTGTCTGGCAAACACACATAGCCTATAGCAAAAAAATCTCTCTTAATAAAAAAAAAAAAAAAAGAATTTCTATATATCAAATATAAATCACCGTAGGAGATACTGAGTTGAAGGGAGAAAGGGAGAAATATTCAGTGAGAAGTGTGAGATTCGGAGTACTTAGATTCAGCAATATTACTAACAGGATTTGAGAGGCCAGACCAGTGGCATGATGGCTAAGGTGTTGGACTTCCACACCTTAAGTCCCAGGACCCAGTGGTTTGAAAATCACCCCAGGGGGACCAGCAGGTGGCGTGGTGGTTAAGGTGCTGGACACTCCCACATGGCCAACCACGGTTCAAGTCCTGAATCTGGTGGCTTGCTTTCTCACTTCCTTTCTCTCTCTCTTTCTCTGCCTCTCTCTGGTCAAATTAAAATAAATGAATAAATAAAGAAAGAAAGAAAGAAAGAAAAAAGAAAATCACCCTAGGTGCATGTGTGTACATGGTCAGAATCCCAGGAGGAGAAGGGATTGCAGTACGGTCATCCCCTTAGGGGGTGATTTCTCACTTTTCCTCGGTCTGTCTCTGTCTCTTTCTCTGGCCAGCGCAACACACCCTATGGCAAAAACCTAATAAAAAAGAATTTACTAGCAAACGTTTTTACTTAAGAGACTGGATTTACAGCATCCTTCTAAAATATGCTATTGTCCATGTGTTCTATGTTTGCAGGTATGATTTTTTTATTGTGAGTCAGATTGTGAGAGAGGGGACCGTGACGCCCACTCATTATAATGTCATCTATGATACCCTTCGCTTGGACCCGGATTCAGTCCAGTGTATAACCTATAGGCTGTGCTACATGTATTTTAATTTGTCGGTAAGTATTTCTTGTTATTGAGATCCCTTCTTATCTGTAAAAAAAAAAAAATTATTATTCAAATTGGACCTTTACAAATTTTAAAATAATTTTTAATTTCATTTATTTATTATTATGATTACTTATTGACCAAAGAGAAACAGAGAGAGGGGCAGTGAGAAAGCAAGGTGCCAGGTTCGAGACTAGAACTGCTGTCAACCATGTGAGAGGAGTCCAGCGCCTCAACCACCATACCACCTGTCAGCCCCCCAAATTAAACCTTTTTAACCCATTGAACAATGTTGAACCTTTGAATTGACATTTATGAAAATTTAAATGTAGGAAAAGTAGTCATGAAGTTAAAAAAAAAATGTTTCTTTTTTTTCTTTCTACTAAAGGGTATCATTCGAGTGCCAGCTCCCTGCCATTATGCTCACAAACTGGCTTACCTCGTGGGTCAGAGTATTCACCAAGAACCACACCGCTTACTCTCCGAATGTCTCTATTACCTTTGACTTCCAGAAAAGGCCCGATATGATGTTGACAGCCACAACTTGTTAGTTTTTCCACTTGAAGTTGGACGTCTCAATTATTTTCCATAATCTTAAATTCTTTCTTTTAAAGAGGCTTTTGCCTTAGGGCGCATATGCTCTCCAGAGAGAGAGACAGTGAGATGGAAAGTGAGAAATCACATTCACACACACCCCCCGCCGCCGGTGGGGGATGGCCATACAAAAATCCCTTCTCCATTCTTCTCCTGGGATCTTAGGCATGCTTTTCCTGGGATCTTGGGCATGCAACACATGTACCCAACGTGAATTTCAAGTCACCAGCTCTGGGACTTGAACTATAGTTCAGTCATGTGAGAGTCCAGCAATTTTACCACTATGCCATCAGCTGGCCCCTTTCAGCTTGAAATTCTGATCATGCTTAATTGGTCATGGAGAGATTCAGAATGATGTGTCTACTTCTAACACTGTGTGGACTTGACACAGACTTGTTTTCCAGGGGGGAAGACTGATGGGGGGAAGGTTTTGCCTTGCCATTTGCCTTTCAAATATGTTACGAAGGTATTATAATTAAATGCGCCTTAACATACTGTATTCTAGTGTCCCCCTAATAATTAAAAAGATTGAGCATTAGTCATATATGGAGTCCATCTGTGAACAAGTAAGTTATACTTAGAGAACTCTATCACCTTTGTTTTTGAAACATTTATTTGTTTTTTAAAGGACAAGAGAGAAAGACTTGAAAAAATCAGACAGGGATTTGTGTTACTTAATATTTTGTACTTGAAAGTAACTTTTTTTTTTTTTGGAGAGGTTTTCGCTATAGGGCGCATGCGCTCACCAGACAGAGAGAGACAGAGAGACAGAAAGTGAGAAATCACCCCCCAGGGGGGATGGCCACGCCACAATCCCTTCTCCTCCATTCTCCTCTCAGGATCTTGGACATGCACACACACATGCCCGGCGTGAGTTTTAAGCCACCGGGTCCTGGACGCGAACCACGGTCGACTACATGGCAGGTCCAGCAACATAGCCATTACGCTAACTGCTGGTCCCGGAAGTAACCTATTATTGATACATTATGTATGATAGATGGCGTTAGTCTTTGTATCCAGATGAGAATTTGAGTGTATTTTTGGTGCAGAGGTATTAAGGGGAGTCTCCGAGTTTAAAAGTTGGCAGTTTAAGGACCAGCAGGTGGTACAGTGGTTAAGGCACTGGACTTCCACATGGTTTGAGTCCCAGACCTGGCAGTTTGAAAATCATGCCGAGCGTGTTTGCATGCGTGGCCAAAATCCCAAGAAGAGAATGGAGGAGACGGAATTACAACATGGCCATCTGCCCTGGGGCAGGGGAGGGGGTGTCAGTGGTTTCTCACTTTCCCTTTCACCATCTCTCTCTGGTGAGTGGATGAGCCCTTTGGCAAAAACTTAAAAACAAACAAATAAAAAGAAAACCTTGGCAGTTTAGGAGCACAGAAGCATTTTGTCATTTTTCCACAGAGGAGGGCTGTATTAGCATTTCTGTCGAGTCCGTTCTGTTGTACCTGCTCCCAGTGGAACATTATTATATTAGCTGTACCATAATCAGGAGAATAAGTTGTTTAAATGAAGTTATTTTATTTTTCCTGAAAGTAGACACTTTTTTCTCTCCCCTTAAACTATCTTTAAATAGAATCAGGAAGTGTTTTTTTGAATTATTTTTTTATTTATCATCATTATTATCATCTTTCAGAGATTTTTACTATTGGCTGTGTGCACTCACTGGAGAGACAAAGACAGAAAGCAAGAAATCGCCCCCCCCAGGGGGAATGGCCACGTTGCAATCCCTTCTCCTCCATCTGCCTTTTGGGATTTGGGGCACACACGCACACGTATCCAGCGTGAGTTTCAAGCTGCTGAGTCCGGGATTGGAAACACAGTTGACCAACCACGGTCGACTACATGGCAGGTCCAGCAACATAGCCATTACGCTAACTGCTGGTCCCGGAAGTAACCTATTATTGATACATTATGTATGATAGATGGCGTTAGTCTTTGTATCCAGATGAGAATTTGAGTGTATTTTTGGTGCAGAGGTATTAAGGGGAGTCTCCGAGTTTAAAAGTTGGCAGTTTAAGGACCAGCAGGTGGTACAGTGGTTAAGGCACTGGACTTCCACATGGTTTGAGTCCCAGACCTGGCAGTTTGAAAATCATGCCGAGCGTGTTTGCATGCGTGGCCAAAATCCCAAGAAGAGAATGGAGGAGACGGAATTACAACATGGCCATCTGCCCTGGGGCAGGGGAGGGGGTGTCAGTGGTTTCTCACTTTCCCTTTCACCATCTCTCTCTGGTGAGTGGATGAGCCCTTTGGCAAAAACTTAAAAACAAACAAATAAAAAGAAAACCTTGGCAGTTTAGGAGCACAGAAGCATTTTGTCATTTTTCCACAGAGGAGGGCTGTATTAGCATTTCTGTCGAGTCCGTTCTGTTGTACCTGCTCCCAGTGGAACATTATTATATTAGCTGTACCATAATCAGGAGAATAAGTTGTTTAAATGAAGTTATTTTATTTTTCCTGAAAGTAGACACTTTTTTCTCTCCCCTTAAACTATCTTTAAATAGAATCAGGAAGTGTTTTTTTGAATTATTTTTTTATTTATCATCATTATTATCATCTTTCAGAGATTTTTACTATTGGCTGTGTGCACTCACTGGAGAGACAAAGACAGAAAGCAAGAAATCGCCCCCCCCAGGGGGAATGGCCACGGTGCAATCCCTTCTCCTCCATCTGCCTTTTGGGATTTGGGGCACACACGCACACGTATCCAGCGTGAGTTTCAAGCTGCTGAGTCCGGGATTGGAAACACAGTTGACCACATGGGAGTTCAGCAATGTAGCTACTGTGCAATCTGCTGGCCCCAATTATTATTATTTTTTTATTTGCTAGAGGACACGGAGCACTCACCAGAGAGAAACAGGGGCCGGGACGGAGTTAGAAAGCAAGCCACCGGGTCTGGGACTTGAACCGTGGGTGATCATGTGGGACTCCAGCACATGAACCACCACACCACCTGCTGGTCCTGTTTTTTTTTTTTTTCTTTTCTTTTTTTCTTATAGTCCTAAATACAGAGATATCTGGGGGATTGGGATTAGCTTCAAATATGCCAAAGAGGGTGCACTTGAAAACAATGCAGTTGCTTTAATGATATGTTAATCAATGTAGGCTTCCAATCTGAACTGGCCTGAAAAGAAACAAAGTCAAAACAGAAGTCATTTAATATATTATAACCCAGGTTCTGTCCTATTGAGCAGTACTGAAAATAGTTATAAACAGTTTAGGACAAGCATTCACAATTAAAAGAAAAGTTGATGTTCTTTAATGAAGTTAGAATTTATGCTATTTTAGAGATAAAACACCATTTGATAGGAACAAACTGAAAGTTGCTAGTAAAACGTCCTGTTTCCTCTACTGCAATATGTACAAACATAATTTATTCCCAACACTATTCAATATAAAATGATGTGATTCAATAAAGTTATTCACGCTATAGATGCTGAAGTGAGTATCAGTATTTTATTTATTTTAGTTTTTGTTATAGGGTACGTGTGCTCGACAGAGAGAGAGAGAGAGTGAGCGAGAGGGAAAGTGAGAAAGTACCCCTAGGGGGATGGCCATGCTGCAATGCCTCCTCCCCTGTTCTCCCCTCAACATGTTGGACATGCACACACACACACCTAGCGTGATTTTCAAGCCGCTGGGTCTGTGACTCGAAACTCGGAGTTGGCCATATGGAATCCAGTCACCTTAACCTACACACCACCTGGTGGCCCATTGAGATCATTATTTTAAGGTTTTTTTTTTTTTTTACTTTAATCTAGAGAAAAGTGTTATTTTTCTAAAATAAATGGAAATAGTGTTTTGACCGGGGAACTGTCAGATTGCAGTACCCCGTTAGTCCCTTATAAATCAGGTGAAGGAAGCTGGTATCTGCTGTTTCCAAGAGAAAATACCAAAGGTTTATGTATAACATGTTATTTTCTTTTTTAAAAGGTTTTTGCCATAAGGCGTGTTACACTCACCGAACAGAGACAGACAGGGAAAGTGAGAAATCACCCTCTGGGGACATGGCCCCACAGCAATCTTTTCTCTTCCATTGTCCCCCTGGGATATTGTGCATGTATGCACATGTACCTGGCATGAGTTTCAAGCTGTCATGTTCAGGCCTTGAACCACAGTCAGCCATGTGGGGGTCCAGCACCTTAATCGCTTCGGCACCTGCTGGTCCCAAGATAACATTTTCTGGAAAATATAACAGTGTTATATATTCTGAGTGGGGATTGGGGTGCTAGGGTGATGGTGTGTCATCTAAAATCAGTAGAATGAAGTCCACTCTTTTAGCTGAGATCTTATAATTACTCATTTCTATCTTATTTTGTAAAACAAAGACCAGTGTGGTGCTGGCCCCTCCGTTTAGAGTAGTGGTTAAGGAAGCCAGATCCCACAGGGCCCACTGTGTTTCAAATCTTGGGCCAGTTCCTGACGACGTGTCGGAGGCTGTCTGTGGAACAAAGACTATGCAGTGACCAAGGAGGCTTGTTCCACTTGGCAGATACCCCAGAAGGAGCCAGGAGGCAGCATCAGAGCCTGGGGCTCAGGCAGAGGTGCCCAAGGGCACTGTGGCTGCAGATGGTGGGCAGGAAGCCAGGGGCGTGTGATCAGGCCCAGAGAAGGGGACATTCAGCCGAGAGTCCTGCACTTGTCGTTTGTGTTCCGTTTGCCCATTCTGAAGCCAGGTTTTTATCTACACCTCTGGGAGCTGGATCTCCTTGGCAGCTTCTGCTTCAGGGGCCCGGGTACTGGTGGTGCTGGAAGGCACCCTCCAAGGCAGTGAAAGCTGTGTGGACCTGGGGGGTCTTCAAGAGGGGTCTGGCTCCACACACAACCCAACCACGGGCATCTCAGCACAGACGGATCTGAGGATGTAACCTCCACTCCAAATCATCTGAGGAGGTTTCCGAATGCCAGACACCTGACCCGGCCTAAGGAGGTTCCTGCAGACCTTCAGCAGATCTGAAGGTGTGGGTCGGTTCAGAGCAGCTGATTTGGGAGAGCCCACTCACCGAGCCAAAACTGGAAGGGGGCTTGCAGACACCTGGCAGGGTGGAAGGAAGGAGGCATGGCGGGGTGGTGGGGACCACATGGGATCAACCAAAGACAGAGGGCCAGTCCAGTTTGTGCCTAGCAGGGGACAGTGGGAGACACCCATGGGATCCCTGGAGGGATGGTCCGGTGGGCCTGTGGCCAAGCACAGGATCTCAATTTTATTTTTTATTATTATTATTTTTAATTTGCAAGTGCACTCATGAGAGAGAGAGAAAGGGAGAAAGCAAGTTGCCAGGTCTAGGACTCGAACCGCAGTCAGCCCTGTGAAAGTCCAGCACCCTTAACCACCACACCACCTGCTGGCCCACTATTATTATTTTTTAATTTGCAAGTACACTCAGAGAAAGTGAGAGTAAGCTAGCAGGGACTCCAAGTGCGGTCAGCCTTGTGGGAGAGTCCAACACTTCCAACACCATGTCACCTGCCGGCCCGATAATTGCTTTATTAAGCTAAAACACTGTACATGAAGTCAGCACCATGAACTGACCGAGAGCATGTACGCTAGAACCCGATGGCCTGCAACCCATGCCACATCTACCTGGGAAGGTCCCTCTGCTCAAACCATGTTCTGTGATATGGAAATGTTCATTGGGCCTGCTTACTAGTATTATGCTAAGAGGATTTTTCTAAAAAAATAATTGCATACACAGCCTGAAGAAATTTGATCTCACAAACACTACTTAAGTGTTCAATTACAACATGTCTGGAAGATTAGGCAAGACACATCCTACTGGTGGGGTGTCCAGAGCAGGGATGTGGGAAGTGACAAGTCAGGGAAGAAAGCTTTAGCCTTCCACGTTGACATGGGTGTGCTTTACACTTACAGCTCATGGGGAAAACCTGCTAGTGCTGGTGATACCGGGTGGGAAAAGGCTGTGACTCCTACTTTATGGTCCAGGGTACCGAAATTTAGAGAGATTAAGTGACTTCCTTTTATTTATTTATTTATTTTGAGAGGTTTTTTGCTATAGAGCACATGTGCTCACCGGAAAGACAGAGACATAGAGACAGAAAGCGAGAAATCACCCCCCAGGGGGGATGGCCATGCCGCAATCCCTTCTCCTCCATTCTCTTCTCGGGATCTTGGGCATGCACGCACACGCGCTCTGTGTGAGTTTAAGCCACCGGGTCCAGGACACGAACCATGGTCGACTACGTGGGAGTCCAGCAACATAGCCATTATATCAACTGCTGGTCCCGACTTTCTCAGAGTCACTATACTGAGGGGTGATGAATCTAAGGCAGGAAATGGGGTTGGTTCCCTGGAGATAGAGGCCTCTGAACACCCGAGACCACAAAAGCATATCCTAGACAATAAACCAAGGAGTTGTCTTGCTGTCCTTTCCCCCAGCCCCCAGGGCCACTGCAGGGAAGTAGGTGACACCCTGGAGGAGGCGCCTGTGCAAGAGAACAGCCCAAATCTTGACTCAATTCCTGGCATTGGATTTCAGTTTCTGGCCCCCAGCATATTGCCTCCCCCCAGGTAGAGCCTCCTGGAGGGGCCAGAGGCCCACACTTTAGCCCGTCCTCCACCAACACTTGACTCTACCAAGTGCCTTGCAGTGAGCCTTCTCTGTGGTCATGTGACCACCCTGAATGACCAGTGGTCTGCTGGACTCCCAACTGACTCGGAACCCAGGACATTCCAACCCAACCGTCCGCATGACAGTTACCAAAAGAACTAGCTTTGTCTTCAACTGACCAAACCCGACTGAAACGCCGTTCAGGGCCACTCACGGCAGAAGTGGCCTGCCTGGCCGGGGCTCAGGCAGTTCAGCTGCAGAAGTCAACAAGCTCCCAGCCTCTCTCTGACTGAAGATCTGCCCCACAGTCTGAGCAGCCTGGGCCTGATCTGGCCAAGGACAGGCCGTGGCTGCTCCACGCTCAGTGTGCACCCTCCTGCTCACGTCCTCCCTCACCAAACTCAGTCCTTGCTCTGCAAAGCGCAGTCACTCCTCGGGAAGCTCCCGAGGGGCTTCATTTCCACAGCACCTACAGCGGACTCGTGAGCAGGGGCTGGCCCTTGCTCTTCCCTGGTGTTGGGCCGGGTGCCCATTTAGATGCTGCCGAACCTGTGCGTGGCACGGGCAGGGTGTGAACCTGTGCGTGGCACGGGCAGTAGAGGTCCTGACCACAGATCACTTTTCTGACACACCCCGAATCTGGGTCCTTAATGTTCTTTTCTTGGATCCTGGAAAACGCTTTCAGAGTAGGGACAGTCGTTGACCCGCCCATGGCAGAAGACCCTGGGAAAGTGGTGCTCCTCTTTCCTCAGACCACACTTCCGCTCCCCTTGCATGCCGGCTGCCCTGGGAAGCCAAGTGGATCGGTGAGCCTGGTGGCAGGGATCTGGCCACGCGCTGTGCACTTAAAATACACTTTGGACTGAGAGTTTGGGGACATGATCTACTGAGGGGGGAGACCCCATAGGAAGGCCACAAAGCACAGTGACTGAGAGCATGGGGTCGGTGCCCCACGCCCTGGGCTCTGATCCCTTTAGAAGCCTCGTGAAGCTGGGCAAGTGACTGAACTCCCCTGTCCTCAGTTTCCCTGCTCTGTGATACAGAAGCATTAATGGCCCACTTCCTGGTATTGTGCTACAAAGAATCACATGAGGAAGGAGAGTGTGAAGTCTGGCCTAAGTGTCGAATATTAAATGTCAAGAAGAATAAAACCAGACAAGTAGTGGTGGTCAAAAAATAAAACTAATGGTAGCTGATTTTAATGTAAAGCTTATTGAATTAAAAATAAACCGTATCTCTAAAATAGATCTCACGTAAACTCGTAACTGGAGTTAAATTAACTGGCTTCAAATAGGGTGAGCAATAAGTAGACTCTGCCGCCTTGTGTCTAACTCAAGCTCCCTGACACCACACAAGTGCCCAGCTCCATTACTTTTTTATGTTTCAATTTACAGAACCTTGGCTTGAGAAATGGCACCATGAGATGATCTCAGACTCCCACAGGACTCCAACAGAGGCCACTGGGATGTGGGCAAATCCCAGCTGGTCTTGGATGGATCCTGCAGTGTCCCCTGCTTCAGGCCTGGACTTACTGAGTGCCCACAGGCATCCAGTGCTGGGCCTGGTGGGCTATCTTATCTTGCTTGCATGACAAGGAGCCTAGGGTGCCTCTGTCCTTTTCACCCCTTTCCCAGGAGGCCTGAAGAAAAGACTCTGAAGGCCAGCCCACACTGTCTTACCACGCCCAGTGGGAACAGATGCACAAAACCTCTAAGTAGGGGATCCTCCCTGTTGAACTTAAGGGGGTTGGTAGTTCAGAGTTAGGAAATGCAGGGCCAGACATTGAACCAATCCAGGAGTAAGTACTGTTCAAAAAGTATGCAGTGTGAACTATACCTCCTGAAGTCATGGTGTTGCAGAAAACCAGACAGCCAAGGAACAAAAAGGCAGCACTCCGGAGAAATAGGGGTAACTCTTCAACACATCGGAGGGCATGGAGGAGTTAACACTCAGAATTTCCGGCCCTGCTTGCGGGGGGTCAAGCACAATCCTTTATCGGGAAGTTTGGGGAGGGGCAGTTTCCAGCAGGCTAAGGGGTAGCCTATCAGGAAGAAGTTGCCCCTCGGGAAGATGTAGCCCAGAGTTTGCTCTCAGGAAAAAAGGGTCAGATAAGCAGGGTGTTCGGCTTCTCAAGGTCTCAGATTGTTTTATCACTTCGGAGTGGGGGAGAGGCAGAGCCAGTGCATTCACAGAGGCACAGAGGCCTGGGATGGCAATGGTGAGCCTTGGGCTACTGTGAGTTCCAGGCCTAGCCCTGGGCTATTGTGAATTCCCGGCCCAGCCATATCATTCCCCCCTCTTGAGCCTCCTCAGTTTTATTCTAAGGAGGATCAATCAACAGCAAGACAAAACGTAAATGTAGTTTCCTGGGATTGCAGCAAGCATCTAGTACTTTATAGCCTCTAAGCAGGAGGTTATGAATCATGTAATCAGGTTAAGGACACAGGGTCCAAAAGCCAGGGCCAAAAGAACAACTGCAGGGGTAGCAGTCATGGGGCCCATTTCAAGAACCCTTCCCAGCCTGCCCAGAAATTAGCCGTTGACTGTCGCTGTTTGGAGACTAAATCGCTAAACTGTGGGGCCATATCTCAAATGACTCCCGACTTGTTAGTGTAGAAACAACATTCTTCCCCCAGAAATAAACAGAGCCCACCTTTTTCTGCAGTTAAGAGATCGAGACCCCATCCGTTCTGTAAGACAACTTCTGCTAGGGAACCAAGCTGGTCTTGGAGAGTTTTTATATTTTTAGCTACTTTCTGGAACCCCTCTGCCATTTCTTTACTGCGGTGGGAGAATTGGTAGGAGGAAGTCATAGTGCCTCCAACTCCAGTGCCTACACCTGCGGAAATTCCAAGGCCGACAAGGAAGGGGGATGAACGGGACAAATCGCTTCCCCTGGGGTTTGAGCCACTAGAGGGACTTCCAGAGTCTCACTTCCGGATATTATGTCAATCTGGGGAGTCAGGATAGCCCAAGTACATGCTCCTGTTCAGTTAGCCGGCAGGCACTGATAGGCAAAGGTGCCACATACTAAATGCATCCCCATCTCAGTGGAACAAAACAGGCCCTGGTTGTCAGAGGGTCTATATTTAAGTCTGTATGATCACAGGCAAAACTGCCAATCTCTGTTTCTCCATGTTGGGAGATACAGTGGTGGGGTGTGAAAGAAAGGGACACCTGAGCGAGGGGGCCCTCATGTATAACATTTACAACTGGGGGGTTCCAGGAGGTACTACCTGGAGATTTAATTATTGGGGTAGAATGGACCAAGGGAAAGGCAGATTGAATGCAAAGCCAGCAGTTGGAGGCTAGGTTGGGAACAGCCTGTAAGAGCAATCGGTGCGTGCTGGTTATGAGGGTGTTTATCCAGGGATCTAGGTTGCTTTCCCACCCACAGAGTAGGACTCAGTGTCATGGGTGCAAGATCAAATGGTACTGACATGGGGGTGTCGCGCAACAGACGACTCCGGAGACGGTCTTCTCTTCAGCACTTTATTTCCCCAGGCTATGTTACAGAAGTTCTTCTCTTCCTCCCCAACCCTAGGACCTTATAAAGGGCCCCTGGCCAATCGGGACGTTGTCCACGTGTGCGGAAATCAGTTCTCGGGTAGGGATTGGCTGCATGTGATGTTCCCGTGCTCTCCACGCTCCTCGCGCAACAACTTCGAGCGCTTAGTGAGCTTCCGCTAGGTGCCATCTTTAAGATGAGCGCTGTAGGCGACGGGCGGGGGCGCTCCACATGGGGGCAAGCTTTTTCACCTATTCCTAAGCATTTGAAAACTGGATCCCTGTGGTTGAAAGAGTATGTAGCCCATAGGCCATTCTTACTTTGGGCTCCCTCCTCCCATGAGGCTTCCGGAAAAAGGGATGACGTCCACACCGTGGTGTTACACCAGCTGACACAGTGGGGGCTCTCTCCTAGTGTGGGTAAGATTAGGATAACAGTCAGGATCCATGGTCCCTGGTTAGTTAATCCAAAGACCTCAGGCCTATTATGAGTCCCACCAGCAGGAAGCATAACCCTATTAGCAGAAGCCTTTTCCGGAACTTCCATTCCTGTGGGGCTACTGCACCCAGTCCAATAGAAAGAACCACAGCTAGGGCCACAAGAAGAGGTAGGGGCAGGACATTATAGGGGTAGAGATGATATCTGTCATTGTCCTTATCTTCCACCATGTGTAAAGCAGCCCACGGAATGACTGCAGCAGGGCTGTAGATTCCTTGTCAGGTCTCGGTCCTCTGGAAATTCACCTTGGTTGGCTGCTTGGGTGGCTCTTCACCATCCAAATCCCAGGGTCCTCAGGCCTGTCCTCCAAATTGAAGAATCATTCTTTAGAGGGCTGGGTCTAGTAACCTTGGACGCTACATGGAATGGGGTATCCACTCACCGAGATGCGTCCTCAGGCCATCTGTCCTTGCCTGCACTGATTGCTAACAATCTCTTGACTCCTTTGCATGGTCACACAAGAATGGCCACCCGCATCCTCTCCTTGGTTTGGCTGGTTTTCCTGAAGTGCCAAAAAGAAAGTCAGGGAAACTATGGGGAACACACGCACTTCTGCTCTTCCCCCCACGTACTTCACATTCACGTTGCTTCTTCCTGTTCTTCATCTCCTTTTACTTCCTTGATTCCTTCCTGAGGATCCAGGACAAGAAAATGCCTGGAAACAAAATTCTATTGGAACAGTCTTGATGTCTAGAAGACAATTGTGTATGTCCAGAGACACTCAATGCAGGAAAACTCCTGTGTGGTGGGTGCCAGGGCAGGACCAGACTTCACTGGCGCCCAGCTCTCTGCATCCCTAGTCCACTTCCTGCATGGCCATTTGAGGTTGCTCAGCACAACTCAGTGGTGTAGACTTGGGGTCAAAGCCTAGGGCAAAGCTATGAGCGTGGGTAAGGAGGGCTGGAGGGAAATCTTATAGGCACTGGAGATGGAAGTGTATCAAATGCCTGGATGGAGATCAGGTCCTTCAAGATGAGAATCATAAAAAGTGGGAGAACAGCCCCTGCTCAGAGTCCTCTAGGATTCTTGCCCGGCCATAGTGGGGCTCTCAAATGGAAGCAAACTCAGGTTCCAAACTTAGTCCTAGGTCTGGGAATGGAACAAAGTACAGAAGCCAGCTATTATGTGGTCAAAGATGTGGTTTCCATCCTTTTTATCCATAAGGACCAGGAAGCTCAAGGGAGATATTCATTCACTTGCCCACCCCAGGAGTACCCTTTAAACCAAAAGGAGGAATGAGGACAAAACACGAAGGAGCTATCACAAGATGTCTTCTCCCTCACCACCTGGCACATGCTAGAAGAACTTGGTCTCAGGTTCACACTTGTGTCCAGAACAGAGTTGTGTCCCACCAGATTCCTTCCGTTGTGGGTCAAATCCCAAACCAAAATCTCTTGTGCACAATTCCCAAGAGATGTTACCAAACATAACCAAAGAGATACACTTGAGCTTTTACAAGCAGAGCTTCAGAATAAGAAAAAGGGGGGTAAAAAGCTGAAAGGAGACATAAGTTACATGGAGATTGCTGATCTATGTGTCTGAATCTTCAATATCAGCCAAATGGTGCTCTGCATGGGCAATAATGGGAATGGAGTTGGGAGGCCTTGGAGAAGGGGAGGGAAGAATTCGAAGGGAGGTGAGAACTTGGGAGTCCTGTTGTTCCTGGGAGGTGAAAGCCTGACCTTAGACCCCATTCTGACCTCATGTTTACTTGGTTACTCTCCCAGGGCCTTGAGCCATTCATCTCTATTATGAGAGAGTGGGTTTAGGCTCTTTGGGGGCTTTTTCCAACCCTGAAATGCTATCGCAGAGGCAGGAATCCCCGAATTACCCTGTTCATATACAGAGGCAGCCATTGTCTACCTGACTCCCTGCACACGACACTGACATCCCTCCCCCCCTTCCTCCTCATTATCCTCGTCTCTTTTCTCTCCTCTAATTATTGCTCATTTCCTTTCTCCTTGACACCCTCCACCAGTCATACTGTTCTCCAGTGTGGGAACATTAGATGAATCATCATGGGTCTCATTCCGCCCTCTCCAACTGATCAATTGATGAATTACTCAATCCGTGCTATTCAGAGAGCACCTGTTATGGACCTAGGGCTGGCTGGATTCTGTAGAAGAGAATGCTCAAACAACCGACTCCGCACACTTCATGACTGTCTTGTGCCTGGGATGCTCTTAGGTACTCTGGAGAGACGTCATCCTTACAACAGCCCCACTAAGATTCCGAGCTCATTAGAAAGGGTGAAGATGAAATTAGAGAGTTCTAACCTGCAAGTGGGACCACGGGGGTTGCCCAGCAGGTAGATTTATAGCCACATTAAAAAACAGGACCCCTACCACGACTTGTACGCAGTGGAAGAAATGGGAGGAGAGGACAGCTGGCAGCCTGATGGCAGGAAGCAGGTGGCCATGACTGAAGAGTGGGGACAGAACAGTGCTGTGTCAGACAGGAGCGGTGGGTCCAAGAGAAGCGGTGCCCACCCTGACCCTGCTGGCCAGAAACTGTCCTGGGCCTGGTCTATTGCAAGAGATGAGGACAGCAGGACTGTGAGAGCCAATGGGGAGAGCCAGTCTGGCAGCCCCTGCTCAGAGTCCTCTAGGATTCTTGCCCGGCCATAGTGGGGCTCTCAAATGGAAGCAAACTCAGGTTCCAAACTTAGTCCTAGGTCTGGAAATGGAACAAAGTACAGAAGCCAGCTATTGTGTGGTCAAAGATGTGGTTTCCATCCTTTTTTTCCAGAAGGACCTGGTAGTATGTGCAGGAAGCTCAAGGGAGATATTCGTTCACTTGCCCACCCCAGGAGTACCCTTTAAACCAAAAGGAGGAATGAGGACAAAACATGAAGGAGCTATCACAAGATGTCTTCTCCCTCACCACCTGGCACACGCTAGAAGAACTTGGTCTCAGGTTCACACTTGTGTCCAGAACAGAGTTGTGTCCCACCAGATTCCTTCCGTTGTGGGTCAAATCCCAAACCAAAATCTCTTGTGCACAATTCCCAAGAGATGTTACCAAACATAACCAAAGACTTGGACTTTTGCTGTGGCAAAGACAGGAGAGATCTCATTTGGGGACAAAGATAGCTAAATACTGGGGCAAGAAGTAGTCACAAACAGCATATCTGAAGCCCAGAGGCACGATACCTCTTAGGATTGTGTCACTAATATGTGGAAAGACCAAATTAGACCTCTATATCTATTTTCTTTTCTTTTCTTTTCTTTTTTCTGATTTCATACTTCCCCCTTCCTCATTCTCCAAAATAGCAGACATAACTTAACTCCTCCCAGGAACTCTCTGCCATTGGGTTCCAACTGTGGTATTGTTCCAAACCTGCAGTGTCTTCCTCACCACTGCTTGAACCAAAGCTTCTTTGACAATCTGATCTTTGCATTCATAAAGGTGAGCAAGAAAGACAGTTGAGTGACTCACCCACTCCTCCTGCTAAAGTCGAGGCCTTGCTGGATTATACAAGAACATCCTGTTCTTCCCTCCACACTCTCAAACTTTCCTGGGCTCTGTGGAGTCAGATGCCTTCAGAAAGGCATTGCTCACAGTTGCAAGCCTTCAAAGGAGAAGATCTCTTTTCATCTTCTATCTTCCCCATTTTTGCTGGATTATCTCTCTCCTAAATTTATCAACCTAGAACTCCAACCATGATGGAAACACTCTTTTCCTTGTTTATTGAGATACAGTCGGCATACAAGAAACTGCATGCTTAAAGTTTACAATTTGATACATTTTGACATATGTACTCTTATAAAGAATGGGGACCAGCAGGTGGTGTTGTGGTTAAGGGGCTGGACACTACCACATGGCCATCCATGGTTTAAGTCCCAGACCTGGTGGCTTGCTTTCTCACTTTCCCTCTCTCTCTCTCTCTGTCTGTGTGTGTGTGTGTGTGTGTGTGTATGTGTGTGTGTGTGTGTATGTGTCTGGTCAAATGAAAATAATTGAATGAATAAATAATATAAAATAATTACTTTAAAAAAAAAAAGAATGTAGGTGGTCTCTGTCCCCAGTTCCTATGGCAGACTTACAAAAACCCTTGGAATGTTCTGTGTGATAAAATTGACTTTGTTATGCCAATGATGTGGCTCTTTGTGGGCCCCTAGATAGGTTCTGGAGCGTGAAAAACCAACTGCATGATTGGATGGTTATAACTTTAGGCCAAACCAGCCTCCAGGAAGGGGAGAGATCTGGAGACTGACTGGTCAACGTGGCCACTTTAATCAATCATGCCTGCATAATGAAACTCGAATAAAAACTCCGGACCCCAAAGCTCAGTGGAATTCCCAGGCTGCTGAACAACTGATGGGGGTCGGGGGGTAGGAGGGTGACATCCTGTGACTCCATGGGGAGAAGGCATGGAAGCTCTCAATTCAGGACCCTCCTAGATCTCAGCTATGTATATCTTTTATGGCAAAACTTTAATCACAAGTTCTATGAGTCACTTCTAGTGAGTTATTGATGCTGTGAGGTAGTGAGAATCTCCAATCTGTCCAAAATGTGAGGAGCTTAGGGGTCCCTGAATTGTAGCTGGTGCCCAATGGGAGGACAGTCTTGTGGGGGACTTTGCCTTTAACATGTGGCATCCAAATAACTAGATTTTCTCCCATTTGGGAGAAAATACATGACTTGGTGTCAGAGATGAGGTTATTCGCTGGAGCAACCCTGTCTCACTAAAATAAGTAATTTGAGTCCCCAAAATCCTGAGAGGAGGATGGAGGAGGAGGACATGACCATGCCCCCCTGGTGTGGGGGGGTGATTTCTCACTTTCTGTCTCTCTATTTCTGTCTCTCTGACGAGGGCATGTGCTCTATACCAAAAATCTCTCTTAAGAAAAGAGAGTGCTATGTCAGACCTTGATGCCAAACCAAGTTCAAATTTCAGTATATCTGAGACCACTAGCCTTGAATCTGCTCCTCAAGAGGAAAAATTATGCTGGGAAAACAGAGTACCTCTAAGATCTCTTTTCAAAATCAAGAAAGGAATCCTGTGGGATTAAAGGGTAAAAGCAAGAAACTACTGAAACCAGGAGATAAAGTGTGAAGGGAGTTGTCTCATTTGTGAATTGGTAGCATCAACTTCCTGAACCACCCCTACTAAATGGGATTGTGAGACTAATTTAGGGATAATCACTTGGGGTTTGAATATTGCAGATAGGAGAGACTATGTGGGTTTCCACCCAGCCCACCTCTCATAAAATGATCATAGATGGCTACACATGATCAGGACACAGCACAGATTATTTTCAAGGAAACAGCTAACCTAGTGGGTTGGATAAAAGTCACTGTAAATTTGTTGGGACCAGCAGTTAGCATAATGGCAATGTCGCTGGATTCCCATGTAGTCAACCGCGGTTCAAGTCCCAGACCCGGAGGCTTAAAACTCATACCGGGCACGTGTGCTTGTGTGCCCAAGATCCCGAGAGGAGAATGGAGAAGAGACTGCAGCATGACCATCCCCCCCGGGGGGTGATTTTTCGCTTTCTGTCTCTCTGTCTGTGCGAGTGCATGCATCCTATAGCAAAAACCTCTCCAAGAAAAATAAAGTCACTGTAATTTTGTTTACCCTGACAAGGTCTGCTGACTCCCTGTATAAAAGCCAAGTGGTACACCCCAGATGAAATGGTTGATACGCTTTCTACGCAGAGTGATCTGGACTGGCATCATGATGGCCATGGTGTATTAACCCACGGACTACGCCCCTTACTCAGGGTATGGTAAATACTGTTATTAAAGGACCCCTTCTGTACGGGCATATCATGTCATCTTACTGTTGCAAAATCAAACAAGGAAAAAAGACATTTTGGATTTTTGTCTCAACTCTACATGAGGTTTTTAGATACCGATTAAAAAATTAATTTAAATAAATAGAGAAAAGCAAAGGCAGAGTCCAGGGGGGACCCCTCCCACCAGGATGAAAACTTTTGCATTCGTTTTAAAGGATGGGATACATGGAAAAGTGTGGCAAATATACTCTATGAAATACTACTCAGTCATAAAAAAAAAAAGACGACCCTGGCATTCGATAGAAAGTGGTCGGATGTGGAGGATCTATTGCTGAGTGAAGTAAGCCAAGCTATGAAAGACAGATGATACAATATGTATCCACTTAATATATACCTACTATCCACACTCTATGGGAGAGATTGAAATATCGGAGGACGTTAAAAACAGTGAGAATAGTTAACGAGGATAAGAAAGTGTGGAATGGGGCGGGAGAAGAGAAGAGTATAGAGAAAGATAGCAAGAGAACGAATAGAGAGGCCTGACACAAGCAGGACACAGATAGGGCTTATTACCCGTTGATGACGACGTGTATAGTGTTCTCAACTGGATTGGTCTGAGAAGCACTTCGTGTTGGGTAAAGTCATTTATACAAGCAAAATGAGAAATAGAGATGGACTGTTTAAAACATAATTGGAATAATAATACTGACGACGATCGGGAAAAATCATGAAAAGCTATTGGGTGATGAAATGGGGATTTTAATGTCTCTATATTGATTGAAATGTATGGTATTCCTTCTGGGAAAAAGAAATGTAATACACTGTAAATTTATATGTGATTCAATGTAATATAAGCAAGGCTATGATGATAAATAAATAAATAAATAAATAAATAAATTTAAAAAATGGGATAAATGAAGCAGACCTGAATGGGGTTGAAACTAGGGTTTTCATAGAGCACTATCAAAGGTTGAGCGGATCAGTGGGAGCTCCTGGTGGTGTCCCCCAACTGTAAAGAGCTTTAAACAAATCTGTCTGCTTTAGTTACCTTAGTATGGAAGGATTTTAAAAGCCAGAAGAGAAAGACTACAGTGAAAAAGCCAATCAGGAATCGCTCCAGCAATATTCAGGTAGATACATCTCAAGGAAAGGATTGAGGGCCAGGCTGTGGCCTGGTGGTTAAGGCAGCTGGTTCTCACAGGGCCAACTGCACACTGGAGACCCAGACCTGGCGACCTGACAAAATCATGGGGCACATGTGAGTGTATGCCTCAGCCCCAGAAGGATGGAGAAATGGAGGAGAAGGGATTGCAGTGTGGCCATGCCCCATGAGAGGGGTGCTTTCTTTTTCTCCCCTTTTCTCTCTGACTCTCTCTCTGGTGAATTCGCATGCCATCTGGCAAAAAAATAAAAAGTAAAAATAAGGATTGAATAAAAGCCAGCAGTGTATCTTGGCTCACCCCTACACTGGTGACCCAAAGTCTTACATGCATAAGTGGTGAAATTGTCAGGGAGTAGAGACATTTCTCAGACTCCTTGACATAAGGTAAGCCCTGTGAACTGTAGTTCCAATACCCGTTGGAGAGGCCCTGCTGAGGCCAACAATTAAATACAGAAAAGATAGAAAAACAAGGGTCAATTAAGATGAAAAGTTTAGAGAGAGCTTAGTTCTCTTTCCCACTATACAAGATAGGAGGTGAAAAAGCCGCGAAGCAGGATACTAAGGAGAAGAAACTTGAGGCTAAGAACGTTGATGCCATTGGCAAGTTTAAAAAGCGTGACCCCAAAGCTTAAAAGCCCAAGAAGAGGAAGCCATATTGAAGTCAAAACCCAGTCCTAGTCTGGGGCATCGGCAGATACTCCCGATCTGCCAAATATTCCAGAAAGGCCATGTACAAGAGGAAATACTCAGCCACCAAATCCAGGTTCAAAAAGAAAGAGAAGGTTCTTGCCACTGTCACAAAATCAGTTGTTGGGGACAAGAATGGTGGTACCCAGGTGTTGAAACTTTGCAAAATGCCTAGGTACTATCCTACTGAAGATGCACCCTGAAAGCTGTTGAGCCATGGCAAAAAACCCTTCAGTCAGCATGTGAGAAAGCTGTGAGCTAGCATCGTTCCTGGGACCATTCTGATCATCCTCACTGGGCACCTCAGAGGCAAGAGAGTGGTTTTCCTGAAGCAGCTGAGCAGTGGCTTGCTACTTGTGACTGGACTTCTGGTCCTCAATCGAGTTCCACTGCATAGAACACACCAGAAATTTGTCATCACCACCTCCACAAAAATTGATATTAGCAAAGTAAACATCCCAAAGCACCTTACCAAGGCTTACTTGAAGAAAGAGAAACTGCAGAAGCTCAGACACCAGGAAGATGAGATCTTCGACACAGAGGAGGAGAAATAGGAGATTTCAGAGCAGAGCAAGATTGATCAGAAAGCTGTGGACTCGCAAATTTTACCAAAAATCAAAGCTGTTCCTCAGCTCCCGGGCTACCTGCGATCTGTGTTTCTGCCCTTACAAATGGTGTTTATCCTCACAAATTGGTGTTCTAAATTTCTTGCCAAGAACCTAATTAAATAACTGATCATTAAAAAAAAAAAAAAAAAAAGGAAAGTTTGGACAAAAACTGGAATGTTTAAGGAGATGTTATGTGAAGTGGCCACGTATCTTTTACCTGGATGTCTTATGGGAATGGATATTATGTTCAGCTGGGGAGTTATGAAACGGAAGGCATGAAAATGCACCCTTCAAGCCATATTAATTGGATATACTAAGTGGGAACCGGCAAGAATGCCTGAGCCCCCACATGGGTAGACCAGATGCGTGATGCTGACACGGGGAAGTCTGTACTACGGCTGGGTGGAATGCAGCCTGGGGCTTGTGGCCAAGCCCTCTGAGCCCCTCCCCGTTCACAGTACGGGGGCAATTACTAAGGAAAATGCTTCCCTCCGCGGAGTTACAGTTTTATAGAGAACTGGAACAGGCAATGGCAATAAGGGTTGTCTAAATTAAGAGATGTAGGCATGACGGGTTTGCTGCCATGTGCTCACACTCATCATGAGGGGCCCCACGGGTGTGTCCCCTGCTGATTTTCTGGTAGGTCCAGAGGAGAGAAGGCATATAGGTTGCTGCTGTGACCACAATTCTTCCCACTGGTGGAAGCTGATGAGACCGTCACCTTGACTTTCCCAGGACCAGGGCTACAACTATAGTTATCAGACCCAAGGATGATTTCTCAGCAAGAAACTGTGACTGTACTTGGAAGCTGTTATGTCCTAGAATTACCAAGGGCCTGATTGGATCAGGAATGCTTTTTTTTTTTTTAAGATTTATTTATTTTTAATTTATTATCATTATTCTTCTATTTCAATCAGAGAGAGAGAGAGACAGAGAGAAAGGAGAGTGAGAAAGCAAACCTACCAGGTCCAGGACTTGAACTGTGGTTGGCCATGTGGGAGTCCAGCACCTCAACCACCAGCCCCTCTGGCAAAAATGGGGTTCATGATGAATGCAGGTATATTGTCTATTGTCCATACAACTGGAGAGAAAGAGAAACAATCACTGAGAGTAAAGGAATAAATAAATGAGTTAGGCAAGAAGAGAAATTGAATGTTCTTCCAAAGAGGCTCAAGACATGACATGCCTCTGAGCTCAATTATACCAGGTGCCAGAACAGGTGAAGCTGGGACTGCTCTTACTTTTGGCACCTGACAGTGTAGAATGGAAGCCTACAGCCTTGAGTGGCCTCAGCCTGGGAGACCTCTTGGTCGTATAATATGATGATGTACTGGAGTAACCATTAATGACTAAAAGGAGCACTAGTATGGGGAGCACATTTTGACTTTTATTTTTCATGTTACAGCCATCATACTATATAATATGGTCTAACACTGGCATTGTTAGTAGATTATAATACTGATATTGGTAGTAAAATGTACTGGGAGGTTGAATTAAAAAACTACTATGTGTGAGTCAGCTGGTGGCATAGTGGTTAAAGCAACTGAATCTTACATGGTCAACAGGGATGTTTGAGTCCCGGGCCCAGTGGTTGAAAATCACACTGGGCACATGTGCATGCATGCCCAAAATTCCAAGAGGAGAATGGAGGAGAAGGGGCTTGCAGTGTGTTCATCACCCCTGAAAGGTGCTTTCTTGCTCTCTCTCTTTTGTCTCTCTCTGGAGAGTACACACGCCCTATAGCAAATTAGAAACCAAACGAGCATATTCATGTTGTACTAAATGTGGTACCTGTTATATAAATGCTACCCCAAAGCAGATGCTCAAACAGGAATGATCATTTTGCTGTTAAATAACCTGGCCAAGGCCAGGGATAGGTGTAATGAAGAATATATCCAGTCTTTCAATGGTGTGGATGGGCCCGGAACTCACAGCAGCTGATGTAAATGGGCCTGGAACTCACAATAGCCCAAGGCCGGCAACTGCCAACATTTCCCAGCCCTCTGTGAATTCACTGCCTCTACCTATTCCTCTCTGGAGTGGTAAAAGAAATCTGAGACCTTGAGAAGCCAGACACCCTGCTTATCTGACCCTTTCTTCCTGAGAACAAACTCTGGGCTACATCTTCCTGATAGGCTTCTTCTCCCTGATAGGATACCCTTAGCCTGCTAAAAATAGCCCCTCCCTAAACTCCCCATAAAAGACTGTGTTTGACCCCCACGTGTGTGTGTGTGTGTGTGTCTGTGGTGGGGGGAAGGCAGTGGCAGGATTCAGGGTATTAACTGCTCTATGCCCGCCAGCGTACTGAAGAGTTCTCTTTTCTCTCTGGAGTGCTGTGCTTTTGTCCTTTGCCGTCTGTTTTTCCACAACATCTAAACGGTTGGTGGTATGGCCCAGTGCTTTAAAAATGCTTGGAATGCCATGAGTGACAGGAGTGCCTTTGTTATACTAGAGAGGTGACTCACAATGGGCACACCTGCATAGCTGTAAGATATGGTCTAGATGGGGCCAGATGATTGAGCAGTAGTAAAATGTGATGTTGTGTAAGAATGACCCCATGAGACAGTTCCCAGTTCAAGTCCAGAAGCTTCCCTGAGTGCACAGGGGATGTGTGTGCCTATGATCTAGGCTAGCTGAAGCTAGGGATGGATTACAGTGTCAAGACCCTGTCAGGCGTGCTGTCTCTTCCTCTCTTTCTCTGTCCCTCTCACTCATGGAATAAATAAATGAACCTAAAAACAAAAACAAACAAAAAACAAAGATGGAAGCTGGTCACTAGAAAGACCAACCACATGATTAGAGGATTGGAACTCTGGGCTAGTCTGAACTGAGAGAGGAGATGGAGGATAAAGTTTGACTTCAATCACCTGAACAATGGTTTAATCAATTATGCCCACCTAATGAAACACCAATAAAAACTTTGGATACCAAAGCTCAGTGAAACTTACTGGTTGGTGAACACACTGATGTACTGAGAGGGTGACATCCAATGACAGGGAGAGGACACAGACTCCCTGTATCCAGGGACCCGACCCTCCACCAGACCTCACCCTATGTGTATTATTTATAATCAGATTATAAGTACAGTGCTTTCCTAAGTTTCTGTGAGTCACTTCTAGTGAATTATTGAACATGAGGGAGTCATGGTACTCTGCCTCAAATTTATAGCCAGCCTGTCTGAAGTGCTGGTGGCCTAGGGACCCTCAAGTAGGGATGATCTCATGAAGAACTTAGTCCTGGATTTCTAGGATATGGTGTTACCTCTGAGTAGTGTCAGAATTGCACTGTACTATACCCAGTTAGAATACCCTGGAGGCAATAGAGATGTTTGTTTGTTTTTAACCGGGAATGCTGACTCTTACAATTTGGCTGTGTAAGAGAGGTAAAATTACTGAAAACACACATAGGCACATGTGCACAATCATAGCACACAAGCACATATAGACACATCCTACTGCTCACACATACACATACACTCCTCTACTGGCTATATAACTGTTTTTAAAAATATGACCATAAGCTTTACACAGAAAAATCATTTCTTTCACCACATCACCAGTCCTCATACCCACCAAATATCCTTGGTTTAGACTGGCTTTCTACACCGAAGCCAGCAAGAAAGGCCCACTTTTCATGTGTAGACATTTTTTTCCTCAGGAAGTGAGTGATCTATAAAACGCATGGTCCCCCGCAACCTCTACAGGCCTCCTGCAATTATAGAAAACACTATATGAGGATCAGATCATGCTGGAATCATCCGTTACAAAAGTGTCTTGATCTAGATTTTTTTAAGGTTTTTTTTCTCTTTTAAATCCATTTTTACATGAACTTTTTAAAGTCTCCTCATGCCTACATATAAATACCCAGAAACGTTGGGAAGAAAATACTAGACAAACACAAGGGGAAAAGAAAGATGATGAGGCTGTACTAATAGCAGATTAAATATATTTGAAGACAAAACACATTCTTTTGTGTTTAAAAAGTCAATGCTGAACAATTGTTTAATTAAAAAAAAATTATAACCCTCACTGACTAACTGTGTGACGTTGGATAAATCACTTTCCCTCTCTAGACCTTGTTTTCCGGACACCTCACTTGGAAATAATTTTAGCACTGATTACAGTTGTGAGAAATAAGGGATAATCTGTGTAGTTAAGTTCTCCATAAACCTGGGCTTCTGTGATTTGGGTGAGTTTTCAGAGGGCACAGATGTGACCTCTTTTTCCCATCTAGGGTCGGACTTAATGTTGAGCACACAACACACAGTAGGGATCCAGAATGCAGAGGGAGCTGACTCTCCATTTCTTGTGCCCCAGTCCCAAAATTCCCAAAAGACCATCAAGGAGCCGATTCTGATGCAAGCACATAAGGGTCGCCTTTATTCAGGCTTGAGCCAGGACTCCCCATCTGACACAGCGGGTCAGAGTTGAGAGCCCTGATGTTAGTTGGGCTGGGTTTTTATTTGGTTGTTTTGAGGGGAGGTGGAAGGGTGCTTAGGAATGCACTCAGGCGGCTACACATTGGCTGTAGATTTCAAGAAGCATAGTTATCTTTTGCTGATTGGCAAGAAAGTTACTTCAGGTCTCTGGTATTTCCTTTGTTTTTTATCATTGGCCAGCCCTGGTGGGGTGATGGTCTTTTGGCCTTCTCCTAAGTGATCGACTCGCCTCCTTGAAATGGCGCCGATTCTCAGCCAGGTGGGTTTAACAAAATGGAGTTGCCCCGTAAAAAAAAAAAAATGGAGTCACTCTGGTCTTTCACTAGAAGGCCATATTCCCTTAGGGACATATAGTATACTCAGTTTCCTGCCGAGGGGCACTGGTAACAGACCTGGCTTCCTCGATTCCGACTCATAGAGTAGGACTCAGTGTTACGGGTGCAAGACTGAATGGCGCTGACATGGAGGCAAGCTTCTTCACCCGTTTCTATGTATTTGAAAACTGGATCCCTGGGGTTGAAAGAGTATGCAGCCCGTAGGCCATTTTTAATCCATATCAGTTCCTCCTGCAGGAAGTTGTTCTCTCAGGCCAGCATTCGCTTCTTGGATTGGGATAGAATGGACCCCAACCCAGAGGGTGAGCTGGTGAATGGAGCCAGCAGTTCCAGGTCCAACTTCGCCCTGCACAAGAGAGGAGGGGCCCCTAAAGACAAGGTTTCCTCTTGGCCGTGCCTGTGCAAGAGGCAGGGTTGCTAGGGTTCGAGAATGGCATGGACCTGCACCTAGAGGCAGCCTTGCTTGCAGTAGTGCTAGGCCCTCAACTCAAAACGAGAGGTTTCTGCTTGGTGGGCCGCCATGGCTATGAGTAAAAAAGTACGGGCAACAGTGTCCCCAAGCACAGGGTTGTTCCTAGTGCTGCTGGGCTTCGTGTTCACCATAGGGGTGCTTTGGCTGGGAGCAGGGGCGGGTCCCAAGGGTTCAGGGCCAAGCTTCTCCCATTGTGGCATGCGGTGCTCAGGATCCTTCTCTTTTTTACTATAATGCAGAGAGAGCCAAAGATGGAACACAGATCTTCTACAGCCTGTGTGCTCGTGCAGTCCTTTGTTACCCCTAAAACCACTAACCTCGAGGGGGGCCGAGCCTCTGCTGCCAATAATGGAACAGCACTGGCAGGTTTTAGGCTGAATATTGGTGGCATCACCAGGCATACAGGGGGCCTCTGAAAAGTCAGAGGCAGTGGATGGACCAGGAGGAACTATAGCTGGGGTCGAAACAAAGGTCAGCTGGGTGCTCACGGTGGCATTTGTGGGTAATGAATCCCTAAATGCTAGATGTGCTTGCTGACCAAGGCTGTTTGACCTGGAATAGAAGTCGGGTCAGTGCTGGAGCTGCCAGGTCCCTAATCTGGAGAGAGCGGTTAAAGGTGGGGGCTCCATCCTGTTGACCATGACAGACCCCCAAATATGAGCTGGGGGAGGTGGCCCCAGGAGCAGTGGGAATTATCAAAGTTGGGATGGAGGGGTAGAAACTCTGTGCAGGCAGGTTTCCAGTGACTCTGCCCGAGGCCGTGCTGCCAGGGGGTGTGTTGGAAGGGCCTAGGGAGATGGAGGGAAGGTCTTCTTGGAGCCAGTTTGGAGACTCCAAAATGAGAGGCTGGGGAAGGGAGGTGTGGTATCCATGGCGGTGACTTCAGAGTCAGAGGTTGGCTGAGGAGCCCAGCCTGCAGATGTGCTAGTTGAGAGGCTGGAGCTGGCCCCAGGGACTGGAGGCCAGTGGAGAAAGGGACTCTCTGAGAGGAGGAGACAGGAGGGAGGTTCCACACACATGGGAGTTGGGGTCTCCATTCTGGAGGTGCTGGGAGTAGAGGAGAACTGGGAGGAGGAGACAGGACGGTCTTCACACATGGGGGCTGGAGACTCTCTTCTGGAGCGGATGAAAACCGAGGAGAAAACAGAACTGAACTGGTTCCTTTTGCAGCTGTGGTCGAGGTGCAGGAGGGGCCCTGCAGAGGGCCCATATAGAGAGGCCCCATGGGGTCTTCAGCAGGGATGAGAGAAAAAGGTGCCCACAGCAGCTGCAGGAGTAGAGTTAGGAGTCAGGCCTGGGGTTCTGTTGTCCATGCCTGCCTGTGTAGGACAGGGAGCAGGGGTTCTGGGGAACAGGCTGGCCTTGCCTCAGCCTGATGAGGAGGCAGACATTAGCAAGGTGGACGGGGCTGAGGGCAGGCTGTGGAGAGCAGCCTGGAGGGGGGCTCTGAGGAAGAGAAGAGCAAGCCTGGTGAACTGTACTCCCTCCCAGATTTGGGGTGCACAGAGCGGGCCACTGCAGTGGCTTCCAAGGGGGTTGCTGGGCCCTCAAGGCCTGCCCCCTTGAGCACCTTTCCAGCTGGGCACTGTTGCTGGGGGCTAGAGGGAGCAGCAGGTGGGGGCATGGGTCCTGCAGCAGTGGAGGCCCAGAGCAGGAAGGTTGTGCTCGGCCTTGGTCTTACCAGTCAAGGCTCTGCTGATGCACTGGAAACCCACTTTCTTCTCCCGGTCTAGGTCTTTTGCAGTGACTTGAAAACTCAGCTCAGGGAATGATGGCAGCAGCCAAGTGTCCCCTCACCTTTGGGGCAGCAGAGGAAACTAACGTTTTCTTGGTTAGAAGTGTATCGAATGTGGGTGGACGAGTCTTGGGCAATTCTGCGTGCCCTGTGGTGATATCTGCCACCTTTTCGAGTGCAGGGAAAGCTTGGAGGCTATGGAAGGAACTGGGGCCCCTCACTCTCTTTCTTGGAGGACCTGAGGGACAACAAAGAGTGGGACACAGCCAGGTCCCTCCTCTTCTTCAGTGGCAGGAACCCTCGAGTGGAGCTGTATGAGCTCGTGATGGCCTTTTATGTGGGACAGGAGATCAGGCAAGGGGCCTGGACTTTCCTTTTCGCTCTGTCTCGTGAGCTCTTGTCAAAGAGCTTCCTCAGCAGAGATGTAGGCCTGGGCATGAAGAAGTAGAGGCCTCCATTGACCCTTGAGGACCTAAATGCTGACTCTGCACCCTCCCAGTGTCATGGAGGCCCTGTCTCAGCTCATCCCCATCTTGGATTGCAGTTTTCGTCCTGCTTAGCCTTCCCTTTCAGTGCTCTCTGGGGGCCCTCACCACAAACTCCAAGGAGAGAAGTCTTGGGCACCCCTGGATGGCCTGAGCTGCAGAAGGATGACTATCTGCTCCTGTGCCAAGCAGCTGCATGTTGCCTTGGAATTGTGAGCAGACAAAACTAGCTTCTTTTCATAGCAATATCTGCAGATTGAGGTAAGGGCCCCACCCCTCCATAGGTACTTGTGGTCTACTGAATAATGAAATGCTTTCTTTCACATGCTTTGCCGGCCTGCCGATGCAAATTCATTGGATGCTTGCCTGGATAATTAATTGCCCATAGGAATAGTTGGGTAAGCTCTCATTGGTGGTCTGGGCTCTGAGCGCTCTTCTTTAGCTGCAAACTCCCACCAAAAGTGAAGTGTCCACTGGCTCGTTGCTGGGATGCATCATTGGAACGTGTGAGCAAATGATGATGAGCCTAAGCACATGGGCATGCAGATGTGGGCATGCCCCACAGATCGTGAGGAATGGGCAAGGCGAAGCATCTGCTCCATACGGGCATGTGCAAGGAACGTGGTAGATACAGGCAGGAGCAAAAGCCTGTGGAGGGAGAAGCTCTTGTGCAAATGTCACAGGGGATGGGGTGGCAGCTGGACTCAGTAAACCCTGCTCCTAGGCAATTAACCAAGGGAAATCCAAACTTTGTCCACACTGAACCCTGTGTGTGAATACATCAGCAGCTCTCTGCTTTCCTCCTAAATACAGGACTCTATGAGGTCATCCAATTGTCTTGAGTGAGTTTGTCACTGTTTCTTAGTTGTTTCTCTGGAATCCTACTAGGTGTCCTCATCATCCCAAGGGTTCTAAGTTAGAGTCCCTATTTTCCCAGTTGAAGCGACCATGACAGCCTTAAACTGAATCTAGCCATTCCCATCCTCCTTTTTCTTAGACCATTTGTTCCAGACAGCTTGTCCTTTCTCTGTCCCTTTGAAAGGCAAAGGATTTTTTTTAAAACTTCTGGACAGTTCTACAGTCCAGGAATGACTTTCTCAAAGATCCAGAAGCCAATCTTTCGAAACGTGATCTTCAAGAAAGATAGTGCTCTATCTTCTAGGTCTCTTGGGGAGAGTAGGAGCCTAATGTCAGTGGGCATCAATTGGTAAACACAGAAGGCTTGACTCAGGGAAAAGCATTGCCAACCTCAGGAATAGCTGAGTGTGCCGGACACATTCCACTGATGACCCTCTGTGGAGCGCCCCTGCCCTAACATGGCACCGAGAGCACCCAGACCTCTACATAAACAAGCCCATATTTGGTTATTGTTCCTGTTCCGGAACGCGTAGGCACTGCCTCAGCCTATCAGTGCTTGCCTGGTGGTAAAAGAGGACTGGTTTGCGGGACGGATATAGAGGGAACCCAGGTGGGCTGGGGAGGAAGAAGGAAGAAGGAAGGAGAAGATTGTAAGAAGCCTGGGGTAATAAAGCATTCTGGAGAAGACCTTGTCGGCTTCGTCATTGAAGTGACAACCCTCCTCCACTAGAGTCCTCCAGGATTTTTCCTCTAGCTCGACCTCGGTCCTTAATTACCCTCCCTTTTGTCTCAGTGGAGTTGAGCTCAGACTGAGATTTTTCCTCTAGCTCAACCTTGGTCCTTAAATACCCTCCCTTTTTGTCTCAGTGGAGTTGAGCTCAGACTGAGTTCTGGACTTTTTCCCCTCTTGCAATAATTTTGGGTAACCTCTTCCTTGTGTGTTCAACTTTGCTTAATATTTGGTCTGAGGAAAGCAAAATGCAGACGCCTCCAGGCATATCGATGCTTTTACCATCGATTCTTTACGTTATAGTTGTCACATGGACAACATCAACACGAATTGAACCCCGCCCTCTGAGAGGGTGGTATAATTTTGACGCACAGAATTTCAGAGAAGGAAAATGAGCTCGTTTATCAGCTACTTACCATGTGGTAGCTCTACTTTGATTCCCGAAGTTCTCAGCTTCTCTCCCGGGACGTATGTCACTGCAGCCTGAAGATTGTCCTTTTGCATCTTTTGGTGCTGCCAATTTTTGTCCCCTAGAGATGAATTCTTCTATTATAGTTTTATCTTGATCAGATTTCATTTTATTTTTGTTTCTGTCTTGACTTCAACCCTTAAAGATATCTTTGCTGCATATCGTATCCTGGCTTGATAGCTCTTTTCTGTCTGTTGAGTAGCGTCTTCCTTATTTAAGGAGGAGACATTTCTAGACCCCTAGCAGAAAGCTGAAACCCGAGATAGCATTGACCCCTGTTTCCAACATGCTTTTTCCTACACAACACACCTATGGCAAAAGTTTAATTTGTAAATTAAGTACCGTAAGAGAGTAACAACAATAATAAAATATAACAGAGCACATATAAAAATATACTGTAACAAAAGTCACATCATAATAATTTCTCTCACACAAGATATTTCATTATGGGATAGTCAAATGTGCTTTCAGATCATGGCTGACCCTGGGTAACTAGAACCACAGAAAAAGAAACCATGGATAAAGGCAGTCTATCGTACTTAAAAGGTGGTGTAGCAATCTTTGCTGGCTTTGTCGTATGCGTATGCACACCTATACAGTCAGGCATCACTTGAGCGGACAGGGTTATGATCTGAGAAAGGTGTCATTAGACGATTTCATCATTGTCTAAACACCATCCAGCGTAATCACACAAACCTAGATGGTAGAGCCCATCGACAACACTGATGTATGTTGCATAGAGCCTGTTACGGTCTTATGGCGCCACCTTCATATATATGGTTGGTCACTGACCAAAATGGTATGACGTACAAAATATATACATATATATAAAATTGGAACACCTGACATCCAATTCTTCACCCAGTGTTTGACACTTAATATAGTATAGATAAATGAACACACCAACAATTATCCCCTGGATCATAGGTTGAAGGCCAAAGTGTGCATAGCCTTTTTGTAAAAGAAGTGATCAAATACTTGTTTCTATCATCTCAACAGAGTTGACTGGACGCTACAGGTCAAGCCCTGGTCAAGTTCAGCAGCTTTATCTTTCCAAATCACCTCTCTCCTTTTAGACTCCCCCGACTTTTTCATCGGCCAGCGCCTATCCCACTCCGTACGGCTGTGTCTTCTTCAGGAAACCCTCACAGCCTTCAGACAGCCACACCTGTACTTGCTTAGCTACCCCCCTAAGCAGGAGCTCCAAGGTGGCAGGGGTAATTACATGTAGATGAGGTCATGAGAGTAGACCCACCATGATGGGGTTGGTGTCTTCCTAAGAAGAGACACCAGAATTTTCTCTCTGTCCTCCATGTGAGGACACAGAAGGCAACCGTCTATAAGCCAACATGAGAGCCCTCACCCAGGAATTGAACCTGCCAGCACCTTGATCTTGGACTTCCCAGTATCCAGAACTGTAAGAAATAAATTCTGTTGTTTAAGCCACTCAGTGTAAGGTGTTTATTTATAGCAGTTGAGCCTTCGGTAGTTTCTCTGAGACCACGAGAAACATGAGAAAAATCCTCATCCTGGTGCAGCCTCCACAATGTCAGACATCCTTCTCCCTTGGTGGCATGAGGGTCTGCTGCTCCTTTGCCAGTGGCCGCTCTGTCTCTTCCTTTGTCAGTGCACTCTGTAGGTACAATGTATTGAGATGCCCATTCAGAATTTCTGCCTCCTGATGGCATCTAGTCTGGAGCTTCCTTAGACGCTCACCCAATTTCCACAGCTGAAACCTCAGCCTATAGTGTTGCTGTAACTGGGGTACCCCATGGTTCCCTACAGTGTGTGTTCTGCTTCTGTGTAGTGAGTAATAAGCACAACGTGCTCAGCTGCAGGCATGCTCCTGAGGATGTCGATGGGGAGCTTTGAGGAACTGCCTGGGCTCTGCCCCTTTCTTGCCATGTAACAATGACCAGGATGATTGAGAGCACAAGCTCAGGGTTTACAGGGTACACCAAGCCCCACTCTCAGTCCTTCACATATATCCCTCTGTATTTCATAATCGCAGCAGGAACAAGAGAGTCACTCGGCCTCTGGAAAGTGGCCCTCAAGCCCAGGCAGCGGTGCTTGCAGAATGAACCTTGGGTGGACCCTGACCCGTGCTGAGACTGCTCTTGCCTCTCTCCCAGGGACTAGGGCTTGGGATTACGCATGCCGGTCTGCCTGTGCAAGAAGGTGAATAAAGACATGTACACACAGATGCCAAGAGGCAGCACCTTCTGCCCTGTGCAGGGGAGGGCAAAGGCAGGGCAGCAGGTCGGAAAGCAGAGATGCAGAACCAATCATGGGGAGCATGAGAGGAGGGGTGAAAGGGTAGAGGGTGGGGGGAGGACGACAGAGCTGGTGGGCGGTGGGTGGAGAGAAGATGGCAGGAAGGGGGCAGAGAACAGACATACAGAGAAACACGCGCATAGCCTAAGTCAGGGGGAAGGAGGTCAGGACGTGCAGAAGGAAACAGCCAGAGGAGAAGAGCTGCCTCAGGTCCCAGCCTCTCCCAGATCCTGACTCAGCACCTCATGGGCCTGCAACTTTCCTGTTCTCAGTTACCAGCCCACCTGCAATATCACGACAGTCCCTCTTTTTGTCTGCACGTCAGCTCCAGTGGTCTCCTCTCCTGCCTGTGAGAAGAGGTGGCATCTGCTACGCCCCAAACTCACTAGTGGCACAGAACTCCACAGGAGGGATCTGAAGCACAGAAGTTCTCCAGGAGGGCCAGGGTGTTCACATGTCCTATGGATGGGACCTCCCCCAAGTGTCTTTGCTGGGAGGGCTGGGGGAGCTGGTGACCCGTTCATCTAGGTACTGTGAGGTCCCCAAGAGCCCACCCGATCTCTGCATCGGCTCAGGGAAAGCCCAGTCCAGAGCTCGGCTATGTCTGGAGATGCGGCCTCTTGGGTTGGGAGGTGTCCGCACTCACAGTGCATTTCCATGCCGTCCTCCCTGCTCACTCGCTGGGCTGCTCTTCCCTCTCCACACTGTTCATAAATTCTCTCCTTGCTTCCTCTGCAAGTCAGATTCCTTTGTTCAACTCCCTCCCAGCACCGCCCTCCTCAAAGCCCACAGTCTTGCTGCCAGTCAACACGGGCTCTCATCTGTTCTTTATTTTTTGAGGGGATGTATATGCTATAGTGCTCGTGGCTTGCCAGAAAGAGAGAGACAGAGAGACAGAAAGTGAGAACCCCCCCCAGGGGGGATGGCCACGCCTCAATCCCTTCTCCTCCATTCTCCTCTCAGGATCTTGGGCACGCACACACACGCACCAGGACTCGAACCACAGTCGACTATATGAGAGTCCAGCGACATAGCCATTACGCTAACTGCTGGTCCCAAGAGTTTTCAGTCAGAAGTAAAGATTCGTGAGCCAGTAGGTGGCGTGATGGTTAAGGTGCAGGACTCCCACATGGCTGACTGGCAGCTTGCTTTCCCTCTCTCTCTGTCTCTGGTGAGTGTATATGCCCTATAGAAAATTGTCTTAATAATAATAATTATAATAATAATAAATAAAATTAAACCAATCATTTTTAAAATAAAGATTTGCTTCTTTTGGGATGACTGATTCTAATTTTTTTTCATGTATATTAATGTTTTCCCACGGCATTTCTCCACTGTGTATGTGTGTGTGTGTGTGTGTGTGTGTGTGCGTGTACGCATCCACTTATTTATTTTTAGACAGGTGCCTGAGTCACGATCCTCCTGCAATAGCTGAGACTACCAGCTGATACTACAGGTACCCAACACAACCTTCAACTTCTTTTACACAAGAATTCCCTTTGTTGCCCGGGCCACCCTCCAGCTCTCAATATCTTTCTTCAGCCTCCTCCACTGTGCCCACCTGTTAATTAGGAGTCCAACTCGGGCCTTGCACAAGCTCCCAGCCATGGGAGCTCCCACAGTGGAGTATCGCGTCTTAGCAGCACGCACCGCCTCAGCAGGGCCTGTCCCAGTGTATTTGAATATTCACAACCAGTTTCTACTTTTCAAAACTGGTTTCCATCATTTCTTTAAGTTTACAAAGTATAGGCCAAAGGCAATTTTATATTTAAACCTTGCAAAAATGACTAAGTGGTTCTGTGACCCATAGAGGCAGCATCCCCTTGGCAGAGTTCTAGATGCCAATGTGGTTGACTTAGAGAAGCCGGATTGTATGAGCAAGACGGGATTTATCATTGAACAAGGTCTGAAACTTCACAGGGTGAAAGGTTGAACTTCCCTGCACTTTGTGTTTCTAGGTCATGGCCTCTCTCTGAAGTTCTTTATCTTGGCATGAGTCACATAATTTTTCCAGGCTGGAAAATGGAGGTCTAAAATTGATGAGCTTTGGAATCCTCTGCACTCCAGGCTGTGAGGCCAGGCTGGATGCTTCTTGGTAGATCTTCTTGGTAGATCTTCTTACGTTTTCTTATTTCTTTGTTCCTAGAAACAGTTAAAAATGTAATGGTATTAGGTATTTTTCAATTGGTTTGCCTCATTCTTGCTATTTACCCATTACCTGGATGAAAACAGGATGAAACTATCTGGAAAGCTATGGTACTTTTCAACGTTGTCTCCTTATTCTTAACATTTTGGGAGTTAAGATAAATTGAATGAACATCAGGCGATTCCACAATTGCTGAAAATTGTCTGAGGTAGTTATCAATTTTTTTTTTTTTTAAATTTGGTAGAGGGTATGTTGCTTGCTGGACGGAGACAGACAGACAGATAGGGAAAGTGAGAAAGCACCCCCCAGGGAGGATGCCCATGTTGCAATCCCTTCTCTAGCCTCCTCGGGATTTGGGGCATGCACGCACATATGCCTGACATGATTGTCAAGACTTGAATTGCGTGGTCAGCCACGTGGGAACCAGCAGTTCAACCTCCACACCACCTATTGGCCCTACCCTGTCTTTAGAAAACAACTGCTTATGACAATCCTAATAAAATGGTGCTCTTTCCAATTGTATATGTGCAAAATAAATAAGGTAATTATGTTTATTTTTTTGTTTGAAATATAAAGGTAAATTATCTTTACAGGCAGGCCTCATAATGCAGTGATTAAGTGCTATACATTGGAAGCCAGATCCCACAAGGCTGACCAAGTTCAAGTCCTGATCCCCATGTCTTGAAAAACATGTTGGGCATGTGTACATGTCCAAAATCCTGACAGGAAGGAGAAATAGAAACAAAAAATGATGGTGGTGCAAACATTCCCCATTAGGGGTCCTTTCTCTCCACCTCTCTCTCTCTCTCTCTCTCTCTCTCTCGTGAGCACACCTAACCTTGGCAATAAGAAGAAAGAGGAATTATCTCTAAAAGTGGAGTCAAAGCACAAAGCCATAGGAAACGAGGCATCTGAGCAGTTTGGATGAGGGGGGACATTGTGAACGCCTGCGGAAGTCTGTACTCGTCATGGGCCACATTGGTGCTGAGATGCCGCGGGTAGCAATGGTTACAGGGCGACAGTGGGGAAGAGTTTTAGGGTCTTTTTAAAGTGCCAGATAGACAATGCTTTAGGTTCATGGACCAGAAGGTTTCTTTTATACCTTCCTAATGTCACTGTAGCATGGAAGCGGTCATAGACAGCATGAAGATGGGTGTGGCTGTGTTTCATTGAAACTGTACTTACGAAAATATGCAACCAGTGGCAGGCCGCAGCGTGCTGGCCCTGGGTCACTACATTTTGTGAAGTGTTGGTTGGTTTCATCTGAGCATGGTAAAGGGCATGGTATAAGGAATGGACATGCCCAAAATCCTGACAGGAGAACGGAGGAGAAGGGATTGCGAGGTGGCCATCTCCCCAGGGAATGATTTCTCACTTTTGTCTCTCTGTCTCTCTAAGGAGCACACATGTCCTATAGCAAAAATCCCTTTAAAAAAAACAAAAGAGAGAGTGAGAGAAGAGGGAATTGACTTGGGGACAGTGTGGTGGAAGGTTCAATGTGACAGGAAAGGCCCACACTAGAGGATCGACCAGAAGACTAAAAGACGTTCTCTGGACAGCCAGCACATAGTGAGGAGATTAAGGCGGCTGAATCCTGCATGGTTTACTTAGTGGTTCAAGTCCTGGGCCCAGCAGCTTGAAAATTATGCATGTATGTGCATCCCCAAAGCCCCAAGAGAAGAAGGGATTGCAGCATGGCCATCTCCCCTGGGGAGTGCTTTCTCTGGGTCTCTTTCTGATGAGTGCATAGGCTTTACAGCAAAGAAAAAAAAAAGAAGAAGAAAAAAGATACTCTGGAAAGACAGAGTAGACACACTCTGAGGGAGACAAAGGCTTCCTGGTATATGGGAAACAGGAGGCAGAGGAGGAGGCTACTGAGAGAGGCTGTGTCCGAAATGGAGTTTCTGTGTGAGAAAAGTTGTAAGGAAAAGTGTAAGATTGAAAGGGCGTGCAGTGGGGGAGGGGGCTCGCCACACAGTTCCTGCTTACGAGCGACCCTGGGGTGGCTACAGTCATCTGTAGAGAGAAATCTAAAAGAGAAGGTGTCGGTGAGAGAGTGTAAGAAAAGATGTGGATGAAAAGTGGGGGGCTCATGTGTGTGACTAGTGCGCCCTGTGAAGGTGAGAAGGCTTCAAGTGGGGACACGTGCTCAGTGCTTATGGGTAGGACAATCTCCAAGCAAGAGCCCTGGCCTGATCTTGCGCTCTCTGGCACCATCTGCTGGCTGTTAGACCCAACTACGGGAGGAAGATCCCTCATCTCCCCAGACTCTCAACTTTCCTAAAGAAGAGAAAGCACTCCCTGCCCACCTGCTTCAGCAGAGAAGCTGTGTGGGTGGGTGTTTGTCCACATCAGCGCCTCTGGACAAAGATATCCAGGTGAGAAACACCTATACGACCTTCCCACCACCCAGGTATGGCCCCAGCCACCCAGCCCAGAATGTGACCTTTAACCCTTGGGTCTTTCAAGTCGATATTGAGAGAACAAAATACTGATGGCACAGCAGTAATGCAACTGGACCCAAATGAGAAAGGTCCTCGGTTTATATCCCAGACCTCCCTGAGCATGCCGGGTGAGCACACACGCCCCTGATCTGGGCTGCCTGAGGCTGGAGGTGGATCGTGGCGTGGCGTAAAGACCTGTTGGAGGGACCAGCAGGTGGCATGCTGATTGCATTGCTGGACTCCCATGTAGTGGACCACGGTTTGAGTCCCAGACCTGGCAGCTTAAAACTCACACCGGGTACATGTGCGTGCGTGCCCAAGATCCTGAGAGGAGCAGGGATTGCGGCATGGGCACGCCCCCCTCCCAGTGGGGGCGATTTCTTGCTTTCTCTCTCTGTCTGTCTGGCGAGCACACACACCCTATAGCAAAAATCTCTCAAAAAATAATACCTGTTGGAGTGCCTCTCTCTCTCTCTCTCTCTCTCTCTCTCCCCTGGGGAGTGCTTTCTCTGGGTCTCTTTCTGATGAGTGCATAGGCTTTACAGCAAAGAAAAAAAAAAGAAGAAGAAAAAAGATACTCTGGAAAGACAGAGTAGACACACTCTGAGGGAGACAAAGGCTTCCTGGTATATGGGAAACAGGAGGCAGAGGAGGAGGCTACTGAGAGAGGCTGTGTCCGAAATGGAGTTTCTGTGTGAGAAAAGTTGTAAGGAAAAGTGTAAGATTGAAAGGGCGTGCAGTGGGGGAGGGGGCTCGCCACACAGTTCCTGCTTACGAGCGACCCTGGGGTGGCTACAGTCATCTGTAGAGAGAAATCTAAAAGAGAAGGTGTCGGTGAGAGAGTGTAAGAAAAGATGTGGATGAAAAGTGGGGGGCTCATGTGTGTGACTAGTGCGCCCTGTGAAGGTGAGAAGGCTTCAAGTGGGGACACGTGCTCAGTGCTTATGGGTAGGACAATCTCCAAGCAAGAGCCCTGGCCTGATCTTGCGCTCTCTGGCACCATCTGCTGGCTGTTAGACCCAACTACGGGAGGAAGATCCCTCATCTCCCCAGACTCTCAACTTTCCTAAAGAAGAGAAAGCACTCCCTGCCCACCTGCTTCAGCAGAGAAGCTGTGTGGGTGGGTGTTTGTCCACATCAGCGCCTCTGGACAAAGATATCCAGGTGAGAAACACCTATACGACCTTCCCACCACCCAGGTATGGCCCCAGCCACCCAGCCCAGAATGTGACCTTTAACCCTTGGGTCTTTCAAGTCGATATTGAGAGAACAAAATACTGATGGCACAGCAGTAATGCAACTGGACCCAAATGAGAAAGGTCCTCGGTTTATATCCCAGACCTCCCTGAGCATGCCGGGTGAGCACACACGCCCCTGATCTGGGCTGCCTGAGGCTGGAGGTGGATCGTGGCGTGGCGTAAAGACCTGTTGGAGGGACCAGCAGGTGGCATGCTGATTGCATTGCTGGACTCCCATGTAGTGGACCACGGTTTGAGTCCCAGACCTGGCAGCTTAAAACTCACACCGGGTACATGTGCGTGCGTGCCCAAGATCCTGAGAGGAGCAGGGATTGCGGCATGGGCACGCCCCCCTCCCAGTGGGGGCGATTTCTTGCTTTCTCTCTCTGTCTGTCTGGCGAGCACACACACCCTATAGCAAAAATCTCTCAAAAAATAATACCTGTTGGAGTGCCTCTCTCTCTCTCTCTCTCTCTCTCTCTCTGTCACACACACACAGAAGAACTAAATTACTTTTTTTAAAGCAGAAGGAACAAAATAAAATATACATTAGGAAGAATAAATAAGTCATTATTGAACTAATTTATTCACTTAACATTCAGTTATGGGGGGGTCACTAAACACCAAGTGTCGATATTTAAGGGCTTACCAGGGAAAAGGCCTCCTGAGGCATCGGCTCCTGCTGAGGTTTGTGGTGGGTGGAAGATGCTGGGGGAGGCCCTAGTGCTTCCCTGGTGTCGAAAAGGAAGAAATAACAATGCGCAGGGGGACCAGTAGTTGGCATAATGGCTATGTTGCTGGACTCCCATGTAGTCGACCACGGTTCAAGTCTTGGACCCGGTGACTTTAACTCACGCTGGGCACGTGTGCATGCGTGCTCAAGATCCTGAGAGGAGAATAGAGGAGAAGGGATTGTAGTGCGGTCATCCCTCCGGGAGATAATTTCTCACTTTCTGTCTTTTTTGTGAGCGCACATGCCCTATAGTAAAAACCTCTCAAAAAAAAAAAAAAAAGAACAAACAAACAAAACTGGACAACCAAGTCTAGAAGAAAAGCAGCAATATTTTAGTCAAAATAAGAGTTCGAAACCTAAGAAAATGGCCAACTTAATCGTAGGGACAAGTCAGGAGTTGGACATTATATAACAGAATTCAATCAGGAAGATCGAACCACAACAGAAGATAGATTAACTATATGAGACTGAATTGGTGAAATAGCATTTTGTGACTTTTGACTAAAATTGCTGTTTCTGAAATGATTTGCTTATTACTTCCCTGATTCCCTTCCTTTCATGCTTCTCCATTTCCCACTCTCCTACCACACTGTCTCTAATATCCTCAATTGTTCTCCTTGCTTTCATACCTTCCAGTCTTTCAGCTTCTCAATAGAATGTGGAAATTCAGTATATATTTAGTGGAGACATACGATGTCTCTCTTTCATGGTTTAGCTTGTTTTCCTTAGCTTTAAGTCTGCCAGATTGGTCCCCTTTTTATCAAATGTCAGGTTTTTTCAATGTCAAAATGTCAGCTTGTTTTCTCACTTCCTCTCTCTCTCTCTCTCTCTCTCTCTCTCTCTCTCTGTCCCTGTCTGGCTAAATTAAAGTGAATGAATAATTAAATAAATAAAATTAAATAATATTTTTTTAAAAGTTCAAACTTAAGTGTCATCAGATTTCACCCATTAGCAAAGTTTTTCTGCATGATTCCTTCTCAAGTCGATATTGAGAGAACAAAATACTGATGGCACAGCAGTAATGCAACTGGACCCAAATGAGAAAGGTCCTCGGTTTATATCCCAGACCTCCCTGAGCATGCCGGGTGAGCACACACGCCCCTGATCTGGGCTGCCTGAGGCTGGAGGTGGATCGTGGCGTGGCGTAAAGACCTGTTGGAGGGACCAGCAGGTGGCATGCTGATTGCATTGCTGGACTCCCATGTAGTGGACCACGGTTTGAGTCCCAGACCTGGCAGCTTAAAACTCACACCGGGTACATGTGCGTGCGTGCCCAAGATCCTGAGAGGAGCAGGGATTGCGGCATGGGCACGCCCCCCTCCCAGTGGGGGCGATTTCTTGCTTTCTCTCTCTGTCTGTCTGGCGAGCACACACACCCTATAGCAAAAATCTCTCAAAAAATAATACCTGTTGGAGTGCCTCTCTCTCTCTCTCTCTCTCTCTCTCTCTGTCACACACACACAGAAGAACTAAATTACTTTTTTTAAAGCAGAAGGAACAAAATAAAATATACATTAGGAAGAATAAATAAGTCATTATTGAACTAATTTATTCACTTAACATTCAGTTATGGGGGGGTCACTAAACACCAAGTGTCGATATTTAAGGGCTTACCAGGGAAAAGGCCTCCTGAGGCATCGGCTCCTGCTGAGGTTTGTGGTGGGTGGAAGATGCTGGGGGAGGCCCTAGTGCTTCCCTGGTGTCGAAAAGGAAGAAATAACAATGCGCAGGGGGACCAGTAGTTGGCATAATGGCTATGTTGCTGGACTCCCATGTAGTCGACCACGGTTCAAGTCTTGGACCCGGTGACTTTAACTCACGCTGGGCACGTGTGCATGCGTGCTCAAGATCCTGAGAGGAGAATAGAGGAGAAGGGATTGTAGTGCGGTCATCCCTCCGGGAGATAATTTCTCACTTTCTGTCTTTTTTGTGAGCGCACATGCCCTATAGTAAAAACCTCTCAAAAAAAAAAAAAAAAGAACAAACAAACAAAAACAAAAACAAAAAAAAAAACAATGTACAGTAACACTGTCACATGGCACCCCTGGCTTATGTGGCATTCTGTTCTTGGTGTGCTCGTCTTGTCTTCATTTTAACCAAGGAGACAATGGAAGACACTGCCTTTTACTACGTAATCGACATGGAGGCAGCTAGCCCCTTGGGTGTTTCTGAGGCTCAGAAACCACACACCCTCTGGTCTGCCATGTCTCCTTGATAAGTCGGCCTCCAGAGGCTGACTGCAGTTATGGTTATGCCACCGCCCGGCCACATCCCTAGAGAGAACGCCTTCTTCCAGCACCATCTGCCTTAGGTCACATGGGGATTCGTGGCAGGCACATGATAGCTTCAGCTCTACCAAGGTTTCAGGTCATTGCTCTCTGCTCTTCTCCCCAAACCATGACTGGGCGCACTGCCAAGCTCCCTCTGCAGCTCAGATGGGCATCCCTTCAGCTGCTAAGAGAACTGCAGACCAACGCATCACTCCCCCAGTGTCAGGATGTAATTCTCCCTCACACCTAGTGAGAGAGAGTTTGGGGCGTTTGTCCGTTAACAAGGTCATCAAGTTTCCCCTCGAGGTAACTGCATAGGATTAACAAACAGCCCAAGGTGTTTCATTCCTCCTGTGAGACATGCCCTCCTGTCTGCCCCGAAATGAGCCAGACTGGCTGATGGAATTCCACTAAAACAAAAAGCCCAGATCAACCATTGCTTCCCCTATGAGGTGTTCTTTACCGCTCAAGCTAAATTCTAACCATCTTTTTTTCTTTCATAAGAAATTAAACATCCACATCACAGAACACTGCTCACAGTTTTATAAGTTGTGTATTTTTCTTTCTCCTTTTTTTTTTTGGTTTGGGAATTAGAGAATACCTGAGGGCTGGACTCTGCCTTCATAGGTGGGTATGGAAGTGAGCAGGAAGCTTGGCGTAGAGGAAGTACCAAATGATTACGATGTAAGCGAAATACAGTTTAAGCCAATCACTTAAAGCTGACTTGGCCTCTTATATCATATTTCCCCAATCTTTTTTTAAGTTCGTTTGTTTATTTCTTCTGTGAGTGAGACAGGGAGGAAGAGATAGAGACAGGCGCCCTCAACAGGCTCCACTCCTCAGCTTCAGCCGGCCCGGGTCATGGTCCCGCATGTCCACCCAATGTATTCAGGGGAGGTTCTGGGTCCCGCAACCAGCACCTTCCCATGGGGTTCAGCCTCGTGCAGCTTCATGCAGCATTGCACAATTGCTTTATCCACATGGCTCAGACGCTGACTCCCTGGTGTGATCTAATTCCCGTTATAAATCGTATTTGAATCGGACCAAAATGAAACCTTTTAAAAATATTTACAAATGGGAACCAGCAGTTAGCATAATGGCTATGTCGCTGGACTCCCACGTAGTCGACCGCGGTTCACGTCCCGGACCCGGTGGCTTAAAACTCATGCTGGGTGCATGTGCGTGCGTGCCCAAGATCCCGAGAGGAGAATGGAGGAGAAGGGATTGCGGCGTGACCATCCCCCCTGGGGGGTGATTTCTCGCTTTCTGTTTCTATGTCTCTCTCTGTCTGTCTGGTGAGCGCACGCGTCCTATAGCGAAAACCTCTCCAAAAAATAATAATAATAATATTTACAAAAAAAGAAAGGATATTGATTTACTATATGACACACTTTATAGGTATGGGGAACAGTGATATTACATTAGATTTAGCTGAAATTTGAAAAAACAAAGCAGTTATTTTATAAATTGCATATACATGAATTTGGTCACTTAAGGTAACAGCCTCATCCATGATACCTGTAGGCTCACCATTCCTCTTGCTCAAGAACTGAATCTCTGTCAGTCTTCCAATTCCATGAGAAATTACGTTTTTTAAATAGGTCTCTCTATCTCTCTCTGTTTTTGAGAAGTTTTGTTTTGTTTGTAGGGCTTGCCAGAGAGAGAGAATGAGAGAGAGAGAGAGAGAGAGAGGGAAAGTGAGAAATCAACCCCCGGGGTGATGGCCTGCCTCAATCTCTTCTCCATTCACCTCTCGGGAACTTGGACATGCACGAACACAGGCCTGGCACAATTTTGAAGTCACTAGGTCTGGGACTCGAACTGCAGGCCGTCATGTGGAAGTCCAGCGACACAACCACTGTGCCATCTGATGGCCCCTAAATAGGTCTTTTTCATTTTTCTTTTTTCCTTTTTCCGTTTTTTTTTTTTTTTTTTTTTTGCTATAGGGCACGGGCGCTCACCAGACAGACAGAGAGACAGAAAGTGAGAAATCACCTCCCGGGGGGATGGCCACGCCACAATCCCTTCTCCTCCATTCTCCTCTGGGGATCTTGGGCACGCATGCACACATGCCGGGCGTGAGTTTAAGTCACCGGGTCCGGAACTCGCACCGTGGTCCCACTACATGGGAGTCCAGCGATATAGCCATTATGCTAACTGCTGGTGCCAGGTCTTTTTCTAAGTATGTGAAAAAGAAAAGTAATTTAATACATGATGAGTTGCGGGGTAGAGAACATAGTAAGATTAGAGTCAAACTATTTGAAATTTAAAAACAATGCTATGAAGATCTCGGTATACAGAAGAGGATTAAAGGAAAAGATGCAGAGTTGGTTCAAATGAAAGAAAATAGATTTTACTTCACTGTTAATGATTTCTATTTGAAAACAGGCACCATGAGAGACTACTCCCTATTCTTTGACTCTGGCTTGTATCCTAATACTCTGTAAAATACCTAAAACCCATGAAGCGTTTAGTGACCACTTTTCTTTTCTATTCCTTTCCTTTCTTTTTATGTGTGTCTGATACAATTTGCCGGACAGCATGTGCTCTCACTTGATAGAAAGAAAGAGAGAAAGCACACTACAAAAGGTGTGGGCACACTGCAATCCCTTCCCCTCTGTTTTTCTCTCGTTTTGGGATTTAGGGCATGGACACAAATGTGCCTGGTATATTTCTCACACCATCAGTTTTTGGATATGAACTACACAGTCAGTCATGTGGGATCCAGCTACAGGGCACATGCGCTCACCAGAGAGACAGAAAGTGAGGAATCACTCCGCCCAGAGGGGATGACCACTCCACAATCCCTTCTCCTCCATTCTTCTCTCAGGATCTTGGGCACACATGCACACATACCCGGTGTAAGTTTTAAGCTGCCTGGTCTGGAACTTGAACCACAGTGAATTACATGGAAGTCCAGCGATATAACCATTAAACCATCTGCTGGTTCTGGTTAAAGATATTCTTACATGTCTTCCCAGCGTGGCTCCATTGTAATAAATTCTCTCTCAACAATTTTGTCTCTGTGTTTTATTGAGCAGTGAAGGGTTGAACCTGCTTTGGGTACCTGAACTGGGAGTGTAAATCTCTTCATCCAACAACAAAGCCATACCTATTAACAAATGACGGAAAAAAAAATGTCTAAAACAAACTTGCAACATCGGGATGTTAGATCTAATCTAGTATACAATGGTAGCAATTTAATCTTCTCTTCGTGTTAAAGAAAGATGCATACTGTTAGGAGTACTCGTTTCCGTCACCTGGAAACAAATCATGTCGCGTCCTGCTATAACTAAATCAAAGCCTGATTAGATTTAAGAAGGTATGGCATTCCTTTTAAGAAGGTATGGCATTCTTGGGAGGCGGGAACCTTGCCAATAAAAGGCCTTCTCCGGTGCCTTTCCCACAAGACCTGAGCAGCTGGTGGAGACGGGTGGAGACAGCAGGAGGACACTGATTTTCGGAGAAGAGGTGAGTCTATGTGCTTGCATTTTCTTTTTCCATCTCTGTCTAGAAACCACAGCTATGATGGAGGAAGATGAGAGGCGTTCAGTAATAAACGAGTTCAGCAAATGCCATGTGTTTGTGGACTCAGGGTTTGAAAAGTGATCTAACTACAGGGGCGGTAGGCAGTAAACTTGGTATTCAGTTCCAAGGCTGCAGAAAGGATATATTTCTCATTTTCATAAGGCAAATCGTTGCTCGGGTTACTCTAGAAAATGTTGAAATGACACCACCCTCACTGCTTCTCACATAGAGGTTGCCATGTAGCGTGTGCAGGCATGGCCGTTGGCACAGCTAGAAGGCATCCGTGAGCATGCCCGCCCCCCCACCTAGATCAATGCACAACCATGATTCGTAACTCACTTTCCAAATAGGACTTCAAGTCTCTGAGGGCAGTGAGCATGCGCTTTGGTAGGTGCCCTCTCATGGTCTTGTTCATTCAACTCACGGAAATTCCCTTCCCATGTGCATTTTTTCCCGGCAGTGAACATGGCTGGAGTCATCGAAGCAATGAGCAGATGTTCCCTCTGCACAAACTATCTTGAAAAACCAATCTCCCTGAGGTGTGCTTGCAGCCTCTGTCTCACCTGCTTCATGTCAGCACGGATACCCCCGGAGGGTTTCCTGTGCCACTTCTGTGGTGTGGTTTCTCAGAAGGATGACTTCAGGCTCAATCGTCAGCTGGGGAAGTTGGCCTCCACGCTCAAGGAACTGGAGCCCCAGCTGAGAGCTAGTCTATGGATGAACCCAAATATACGGAAGTTCCAAGGTAAGGAGTCTGTACACCCTGCCCCTTCCCCCTGTGGGACCAGGAAAAATCACCTGTGGAGGCTCTCCATGCCAGGTGGGGGTCAGCGGGTGTCCGGCACCTAAAACTGGAATGTTTCTCTAGTCTCAGTGGTTCTCTGCCGTGACAACACATAGAATCACAAAAAATATTGATGTCTATGTCATGGCTTAGACAAGGACTTCTCAAAACAGTGCTCAAATTACCTGGGGATCTTGGTAGAATGGAGATTCTTCTTTTTTTCTTCCAAATTTTTTTTTAAATATATATATACATACATACATTGACACTTTTTAAAAAAAGAATTATTTATTTATTTTATTCCATTTGTTGTTATTATTATTATTTTTTAATTTAACCAGACAGAGAAAGAAAGAGATAAAGAAAGGGAAAGTGAGAAAGCAAGCCACCAGGTCTGGGACTCGAACCACAGTAGGCCATGTGGGAATTCAGTGCCTTTAACCACCATGCCACCTGTCAGCCCCAACTGGGAGATTTCAGGACTATTGATCCTGCTGGTTTAGGGGTTATTGTTAGAGTAACAAAAACTTACAGCAGGGACCAGCAGTTAGTGTAATGGCTATGTCACTGGACTCCCATGTAGTCGACCGCGGTTTATGTCCCGGACCCAGTGGTTTAAAACATGCCGGGCACGTGTGCATATGTGCCCAAGATCCCAAGAGGAGAATGGAAGAGAAGGGATTGCGGCGTGGCCATCCCCTCTGGGGGGTGATTTCTCGCTTTCTGTGTCTCTGTCTGTCTGGCGAGCGCACACGCCCTATACCAAAAACCTCTCCAAAAAATAAAATAAAAAAAAAAGCAAAAACTTACAGCAACTGCGAAAGTGAATTTTAAATCCCCAGGTAATTCTAATGTGCAGTAATATTGGCACCCACTGCAATAAATGACCTCATACTAGGGTTCAAGAGCTAATTCACCATCAGCAGAGATCGATCACTGGTGTCTTAATTTAATCTACAAAATCTACATCGGTGATCACATCCATATTTGGTCTTGAAGGTTAATAGAAGAGATCTTCAAAAGAGTATAGAAAACTGTATTATGAAAAACTATGCATTTTGATTTTTTTTTTTTTTTTGCACCACAATAAACTTGTTCTTTAATTCCAATTCTCCACGGACTTTTTGAAGTCTCCTTATATGTTCTGTGAATATTTTTTTCTCAGAATGTTGCAGACACAAATCTAGACCAAATCACATCCTTCCTTTCTTCCTCTTGTATTAAAACTGGGAGCTTTACCATGTTTGGCTTAGCTGCTTGCGTTTCTCTCTGCAGTGGATATGACCCTGGATGTTGACACGGCTAACAACTACCTCCTCATTTCCAAAGACCTCAGGAGTGTCCAAGGCGGGCATATCAAACAGAACCGGCGACTGCTTGCTGAGAGATTCGACTTAGCAGTTTGTGTCCTGGGCTCTCCTCTCTTCACTTCTGGCCGTCATTACTGGGAGGTGGACGTGGGAACCAGCACAGAATGGGACCTGGGAGTCTGCAAGGAATCTCTTCGCCGACAAGGACGGATTCCGCTGACTGCAGAGCACGGATTATGGATCGTGAGTTTGAGGGCTGGAAGTCGTTTATTTGCCAGCACAGTGCCTAAGACTAAGCTCTGGGTCAACTACCAGATACACCGAGTGGGGATTTTTCTGGATATGGACATGGGAACCATTTCCTTCTTCCACGTTGAAGTCAGATCCCATCTCTTCACATTCACGGGAATTCCCGTCAAGGAGCCTCTACGCCCGATGTTTGCCCCTTCAATCCCAACTAATGGTGACCAAGGCGTCCTAAGTATCTGTCCTATGATGAACATTTGAGATCTCTGAGACACTGAGATCTCCAATCTATCCAAGGCAGGATGAACAAGCCTTAAATAAGACAGAAAATTACTTGGTAGTTAGACCCAGGAACTTGCTGCTTGGTACAGATATTACACAAAGTCATAGTAGAAAACTATGGAACATTCCCTAACTTACCTAATTATAGTCATCGGAATATAAACTGAGACTTAAATGTTATAGTCACCATCATACTTACTCGGTTTTGAGTTTACAATCTTTCCTATAGAAACATACATCCTGTATTGTCAGATCGATTTCCAAGAATTTTACTTTTCATGCCTGTAGGTTCAACTTAATGTAATATAGAGGTTTTATGAATTAAATAAATGTTTGAATGTAATCAAATGGACTATGTCAATTTGTAATAATAGTTTATAGAGAAACCTGAGTGTGGTATGTGTGTGTGTGCATTTGCGTGTAAACACTGATTTTTAAAAGATTTTTGTCTTCTCTATTCATATCTATCTCTCCATTTATCTACTCGTGTATAGTCAATACAGTACTTAAGAGATATAATCCAATGGTATTTTACGATAAGTTTTTTTTTTAATTTTATTTTTTATTATCATCATCATAATCTTCTTTATATTACATTGGATTACATATAACTTTACAGTGTATTACATTGTTTTTTCAAAAGGGAATGCCATGCATGTCCGTAAGTACAGAGACATTAATCTCCCCACTTCAACATTCAATATCTTTTCTGTTTTCCCCAATCATTATTTTTATTATTCTAATTATTTTTTAAAACAGTCAATTGCTATTTCTCATTTTGCTTGTATACGATAAGTTTTTTGTGTTGTTGTTTTTTTTTTTTTTTTTTTTTTGGTACAACACTTTTGTTTTTTTTTTTTTTTTTTTGGTAACAAGCCTAATGAATTTAAGCATCTCAGAAATTCTTTGAAGTTGATACTATAATGACCATGTTACAGGTGAGGAAAACAAGTGAAAGGTCACAGGCAGAGCACCCTGGTGATCTAACTTTCAGGCCTGGATGGAGGGGCCTTGGTCAGGGAAAAGGAGGGAGAGACCCAGTGTCCTTCCTTTCCTCACCTTTGAAAGGGAGCCATTTCATTCTCTGCAGTCTTGGTCTCTTTAGTTTTGGGGACTACCCAATGTGGTCCAATCCAGGGGTGGCGACTTGTACTAGGAATATGACAGTGGGAGGTGGAGGGGAGACCGGAGAAGTGGAGGATGTGAAGAGGGTAAAGATAGTTTTGGGAAACAGATGTTAAGGATTCAAGAATTTGGGAATGATACTCTACACTTGAAGGG
>NW_006159701.1:208711-232024 GCF_000334495.1 Tupaia belangeri chinensis | reverse complement strand
GGAATGGGTAGAGGTGGGAAATGAGAAGCCGGGTTTGTATGGCAACAAGGGGGCTCTAAGCAGGATCCAGGTCGCCAAGTTTATGGCTGGTTTAAGAGCTTGGATGGACAGTGGGTGGGCCCAGAGGAGCTGCTGTTGGGATCTTAAGGGGTGCTGCCCGGGCACAGCCTAGCGCTCCAGTGTGCGGGCTCTAAACCAGGCGAATTTATGAGTGGGTGTGGCTGCCACCCTGTGGGCGTGGCCTTCCCACTAGCCAGATGACCTTGAGGTGGGGCCGGCGTATAGGTAATGACTACCTAGCACTACCTGCATCTCTCAGCGCAGCCAGAGAGGGCGCTAGAGGGTGTGTGGCACGGGGCGGAAAGCCCGCGCACCTCCCGGAAGTGGGCGTTACCCTCTTCTACTTTCGGGCTCTGATTGGCTGGGTAGGATCTGGGGCGTGACTAGAGACGGGGTCCGCTCACAGGGGCGGGCGATGTTTCCTGCCTTCTACCTGGAGTGGTCTCACCTGAGGACGCGTCCCAGCTTCTCAGGATGACAGTGGTTTTTGGGTCGCCTCAGACACCTCATCTAGGTGAGCGGAGGACCCCAAGGACTCCTGGAGTGCTGTTGACATTCATGTGCTCTGAGGAGTGACAGACTCTCCAGGCGCTCGTCCTTTAATGCTCACCTGACTAGAAAGTGTCACCGCGAGTGTCCTCCCTGGAAGAAGGTGTGTCCATATGTTGATTAGATGGACAAATTTCCACACGTTTAATATTTATATCTGTATCGGGATCAGCAGTTGGCGTAATGGCTATGTCGCTGGACTTCATGTAGTCGACCGCGGTTCAAGTCCCGGACCCAGTGGCTTAAACTAACGCAAGGCACGTGTGCGTGTGCGCCCAAGATCCCGAGAGGAGAAGGGATTGCAGCGTGGCCATCCCCCCCGGGGGGGTGATTTCTCGCTTTTGTCTCTCTGTCTCACTCTGTCTTTCTGGCGAGCGCACATGCCGCATAGATATAAAAAAAATTTTATGTCTGTATTTACCTATGTAGATAGATAAACTAGTGATATGGAGTGATAGATTAGTAGCACATAGTTATATATAGTAATTTTTAATGAAATATGCAGTGAGCTACGTAAGGGAATTAAAGCAAATATCCAGACATATATGGAAAAAAAAAAAAAACAGCCTGACTTCTGTTTTGATGCCTTTGCTCTGTTAATAACTTTTCACTTGACATTCTTTTACTTTTTTAAAAGAATTGTTTTTATATAATTTTATTTTATTTTAATTTGACCAGAGAGGGACAGAGAGAGAAACAGAGAAAGCAAGTCGCCAAGTCCAGGCCTTGAGCCGCAATTGGCTATGTGGGAGTCCAGTGCCTTTAACCACCTCACCACCTGCCGGCTCCATCACTTGACATTCTTATGTGTACTTTTATTTTGTAACACCTTTTTTCGGTAAGAGCCAAATGAAGACAACCAAAGCTAGATATGGTTGTGCTATTTAAAAGGTCTCAGAGCCAGCCAGGTGGTGTGGAGGTTCAGGTGGCTGGATCCCACATAGCTGACTGTGCGGTTCAAGTCCTGGGCCCAACAACTTGACACACACACTGAGCACATGTGTGAGTGTGCCCAAAGTCCCAAGAGGAAAATGGAGAAGGGATTGTGGTGTGGTCATTCCCCCTCCACCCCCTACCTCTCCATAAGTGTAAATATCAGTGACTATAAGGGGGGGAAGTAGTTGGTAGAGAGTGGGTGATAGAAGGTGGGTGTGAGGTATAAAGGGAAGAAATGTTTAACAGACAAAAAATATATATAAAAAATATATATTGTATACATCATGATGGAGACTTTATGTGAAATTAATCTGAAAATTAAAATAATAATGGACTGTTTCTGGATCTTGAATTTGAAATATTTCCTTTCTATTTAATTATGTCACTGAAATATCTAGCAGTTTTATGCTACTAAAGGAAAAACTGGATATACATATCAGCTACTTTTTAGGAGAGAAGATAAGCCATACCATTCTGTTTTTCAACCTGGAGGATTTTGTGATAGTCGAACTTTCAGTTTGGTGCATGATTCTAACACAATTCTTGCTCTTCTGTAGACACAATGAGGCAAGTGGTATGACAGAGCAAGTTTCAGCCTGTACTTGGACAAATGGTGAAAAATGACCAGTGCTATGATGACATTTGAGTTTCCCGTGTGACCTGAGATAGATCCTTTTGCGGCACCAACCCCAGGTTTGTTGCCATAGTCACAGAAGCAAGAAGGAGGGAAGCATTCCTTGTGTTCCCCTTGTACAAGGTAAGTGATTTGACCTTGCATTCTGTTAGATGCCCTCTGGTAACCTTGGTATCTTTGCATTAATAGATTCACTTTTGAGATTGATGCCTCACTAAGATTGTTGGATTAATGGGGCCATTACATTCTGATGTACTTGAGGTTGAGTTTCACATGCCTTGCTCACCCCAAGAGTTTTTCTCTAACAGGGAATCATTAAACAGAATGGTGACTTCTGTTCTGAGTGTGCTCTCTGTGGATGAAAAAGATTATTATAATGATGCTGTGAGCATGGGCAGGCATAGGAATTTTATGATTTGCTTTGTAATCATCTACTTTTCACAAAGCTTTTTGTTTTGGAGTGTAGCTTTTTTTTGTTTTTAGCTTATTCAGAAGTTTTTTATTTTTTATTTACATTTGATTTTTATACATCTTTATGGTTTTTCAAAGCATGCATGCAGTGCATGTCAATCAAGTCAAAGATACTACCATATATATAATTTTCTACAGAATTTTATATTCTTGTATCTGTTAAATGTTTTCTCTTTTTTTTTTTCCCCCTGAGCCCCTATCTCCCACCCCTTGTTATCCACCTTCTCCTATACAGTCTCTGGTATCTACACTTGCCCTCCCTACTATTATACCTTCAAACCTTTCCATTTCTGCCATAGAGTGCAGACATTCAGTATATATTGAGTGGGAATATACAATATCTTCCATATTCTGACTTGCTTTGCTTAGCAGTGTATCTTCTATATTTTCCCTCTTTGTATCAGATGACAGAGTCTCATTGTTCTTTATGGCTGAGTAGTATTCCATAGTGTGTGTGTGCTAGGTTTCAATCCAGTCATCTGTTTTTGGGCATTTAGGTTGATTCTATGTTTTAGCAATTGTGAATAATGTTGGAATTAAACATGGATGTGCAAGTGTCTTTCCAAATGAATGTTTTCCTATCCTTTGGGTAAATACCAAGGAGTAGGATTACTAAGTTGTATGGGAGTTATGTTTGTTTTGATAGATTTTTAAGGAACCTTCATATTTTCCACAGTGGCTGCACAAATCTACATTTCCATCAATAGTACAGAAGGGTTCTCTTTTCACCACAACCTCACCGGAACAAGTCATTCTTTATTTTTTTATCATAGCCACTCCTACTGGGCTTAAGTGGTATCTCATTGTACTTTTGACTTGCATTTTCCTAAGATAAGAGAGATTAAACATTAAAAAGTTTTTTTTTTTTGATACCATATGTCTTCCATAGAGAGGATGGTCTACAGCACATTCATGTGACTGAATTAGGCAGGTCTCTATTAGCTCTGGTCACAGCTTTACCAGAACCAATGCCTAGAATGTCTTCTTAAATAATGTGTCATTTCTATATTTTAGCACTCAAGAATCTGACAAGATTTTTAAAATTGAGTATAATAGGCATAACATAAAATTTACCATTTTAGCCGTTTAAGTATACATTTCAATAGTATTATGTATATTTACATTGTTGTGCTATCATCATCAGCATCTATCTCTAGAACATTTTCATCTTTCCAAATGCTACTCTGTACCCACTAAACAGTAATTCCCCATTCCCTTCTCTCCTAGCCCTTGCCAAATACCATTCTACTTTATAGAAATTTGACTACTGTAGATACCTTCTATAAGAGGAATCATACAGTTTTTGTCTTTTCATGACTGACTGATTTTACTTAACATAATGTTCTCAAGACCTATCCATGTTATAGCATGTGAAAGAATTTGCTTTTTTTTATAGAAAAAAATATTTCAGCCTAGCAGTTGGCATGGTGGTTAAAGCAACTGGATCACACTTGGCCAATTTTGCAGTTCATGTCCAAAACTGGCAGCATGAAAAATATGCCAGATACGTGTGCATGTATGCCTAAGATCCTGAGAGGAGAATGGAGGAGAAGAAATTGTAGCATGGCTATTCCCCCAAGAGGGTGATTTTTTTTTCTTTCACACACTCTGTCTCTCTCCAGTGAGCACACACATCCTATGGCAAAATAAAACAAAAAAGAAAGAATAACATTGTATTGTATAGATAAATCATATTTTGTTTACTTGTTCATCAGGAGATGGACACTTGCTTTGCTTCCACCTTTTGGCCATTGTGAATAATGCTCCTATGAACATTGGTGTACAAATATCTGAGTATTTGCTTTTAATTCTTATGGGTATATACCTAGATGTGGAACTGCTGGATCATATGGTAATTCTATTTCCATTCTCCTCTCGGGATCTTGGGCATGCACGCATACACGCCCGGCATGAGTTTAAGCAACTGGGTCTGGGACTCGAACCACGGTCAACTTCATGGGAGTTTAGCAACATAGACATTACGCTAACTGCTGGTCCCGATAATTCTGTTTTTTCTATGAGCAAGAGAGAAACCCCAACAGGGTCCTGACATCATGATCCATAAACAAGATGTTAGGTTCAAAAACTTAATAAGTAGTTACATCTTTTTTTTTTTTTTTTAATTTTCCAGAGGACAGTGAATGCTTGTTCCAGTGATCACCTGCCATATCAAACCGTATGTCTTCCATGAATTATGTCCTTCCTTACTGGAAGATTCTGCACACTAAAAGAATATATGCAAGGGCCAGCAGGTGGCAAAGTGGTTAAGGCACTGGACTCCCACATGACTGACTGTAGTTTGAGTCCCAGACCTGGCAGCTTGAAATTCAAGGTAGGCACACATGTGCATGCCCAGAATCCCAGGAGGAGAAGGGATTGCAATGTGGCCATTCCCCTAGAGGGTGATTTCTCACTTTTCCTCTCACTATCTCTATTAGTCTCTCTCAGGTGAACATGTGTGCCCTGTGGCAAAAACCTTAAAAATAGGGACCAGCAGGTGGCATGGTGATTAAGGCGCTGGACACTCCCACATGGCCGACTAGGGTTCAAGTCCTGTCCTGGTAGCTTGCTTTCTTACTTTCGTCTCTCTCTCTCTGGTCTCACTATGATCAAATTAAGATGAATGAATGAATTAATTAATCTTAAAAAAACCTTAAAAATAAAACATATATAGTATTGATTCAGAATGACTAAGTCGTTAATTTTATTCTAGGATGATATTGGGCTTTCAAGATAAGAAAAAACCCTCTGGGCTACTAGGCAAGCTTGCTTTCTTACTTTCGTCTCTCTCTCTCTGGTCTCACTATGATCAAATTAAGATGAATGAATGAATTAATTAATCTTAAAAAAACCTTAAAAATAAAACATATATAGTATTGATTCAGAATGACTAAGTCGTTAATTTTATTCTAGGATGATATTGGGCTTTCAAGATAAGAAAAAACCCTCTGGGCTACTAGGCAAGAAAAAAAGTCTAAGTGACATAAAAGAAAAAGAAAATGATAACCTCATCTACCTTTTTGAGAGCCAATACTTTGTGCCTGAAGGAAATGGAGAGATATATTTAAGATACTCAAGAAAAAATTGAACCATGAATGTTCTACCCAGCAAAACTTACATTCATGTATAAAAGACCCTGGTGTGCCACATTGTCATAGAAGACCTTAGGTAGCATTATTCTCAAAATCTGTACCGGAGGTATGAATGAATCGCAGATTTAAAAAAAAAAGACGATACTGATACAGGACAGATCATGAATACTAAGTTTGTAGTTACAGTCATGTGCCACACAATGACATTTTAGTCAATAATAGGTTGCATATATGACAGTGGTCCAGGAGATTATACTGCATAGCCTAGATATGTAGTAGGCCATACCATGTAAGTTTATGTAAGTATATTCTGATATTTGCACAATGACAAAATCACCTAACAATGTATTCTCAGAGTGCATCCCCATCATTAAGCAACACAAGACTGTACTTTTACAATTAGGAATAAAAAAGAGAGGGTGTGACTCTGATAATAGTCCTAAAACGTGCTAAAATCATTTAAGTTCTACCTATGTTTTGGTGCTTTTCTATGTAAGTGCTTTATTTAAAAAGTTTTTTTAATTATTTTATTTAACTTTATTTTAATTTGATGAGAGAGGGACAGAGAGAAAGAGAAAACGAGAGAGCAAGCCATAAGTTCTGGAACTCAGCCATGTGGGAGTCCAGTGCCCTTAACTGTCACATCACCTGCCAGCCCCTGAAAAAGTTTTTAAAACACCAAATTTTATTTAATGTAACAACCTCCAATATTAAATATAAAAATCATTCTAAAAATATACAATTTATAAACTAAACAATATGAAATTAGCTGATTTGGAGGATAAGTGTGAGATGGCTCTTGTCTTGCAGCTTCATGTCTCATTCAAGCTCCTGACACTGTGCAAGCTCCAGTTTGGAGGCCCAGGCTGAGAACTTCAAGTTGTCACACCCTTCCCAAGTGTCAGTATAAGAATCTGTAACACAGACACAGGTGTAGGGATCACTGGGGAAGCACAAAGACAATGGAGGCAGGGCTTGTATAGATATGTGGGATTCAGACAGCCCTTCGAGACCCTGGAAGGTGACCCTAGAGTCCTAAACTTCCCTCAGGGGGCACTGAGCAGAGATAAGCCAAATATCTCTGCTTAGGGTGGTTGTCTGTGTCTTAGATGTCTATGAATGTCCAACAGAAGTTATTTAACCTGGGATCTTCTGGGCAGCCTTCAGGGGACTGATTCCCTGGATAGTGACCCTGACACAGAGGGAAGGGGAAGTCTCCAGGTCTCCAAGATGAAAAAGCAAAGGCTCAAACATCTGGGCCCTGTGAAGAGTATGAGGAGTATGAGGTCTGATGACATAAGGTAAGAGAAATGACCCTGCCTCCCCACCTTGATATCATCCAATGATAAGGCCTGAATAATCAATATGGGCAGTCAGGGCTAGCCTATGGTGTGGTTGAGGAAGCTGAATCCCACATAGCTAACTATGTAGATCATGTCCTGAGCCTGGTGACTTGAGGAACACTGGGCACGCATGTGTACATGCCCAGAATCCTGAGGGGAGGGAGAAATTGAGAAGACAGTTGCAGCATGACCATTTTCTGTGGCAGGGAGCAGGGAGTGCTTTCTCATTCTCTTGCTCTCTGTCTGTGTTGCACACAGGCACCCTCTGGCAAAAAACAAATATATATATAAAATATAAAAATATATAACATATATAATATAAATTTATAATATATAAAACACATATAAATATATACACACACACATTCATACAAATGTCACTGAAACCTAGAGTGCTTTGTTTTTTTCCCCTAATAATCATTATTCTTTCTAATACCCACCAAATTTTGTCTATGCCTTTTAATTAAAACAAAACAAAGCAAAAACAAGTAAAGGAAAATAACACTGCAGTGAGAAAAAAACCGTTAAGTTTATGGCTTTAGTATATTTTAGTGAGAAAAGTTTATAGAAGACATTGTATTTCAAAGTGAAATTAGGCCAGTTATATTTGCTTTTTAAAATTTACAACATTAGAAAATAAAAGAAATATAAGTAATTTATAATCCTGCACTCTCAATATATTCCAAGTTCAGTGGTAAAATTGCATTTACTTTAGGTTTGTGTTTTACTTGGATTTGACATATGTATAAAAAAATGGATAGAACCTTTAGAAATGGTGCCATGAGGTGGCCCCAGCCCTTCTACATGGTTCCACAGAGGCTGAGGAGCTCCCAGGGTTTGTTTACCCCAATCCAAGTTTGGATCTTCCAGTGGCACTCACCTGATAGTAGGGCCTACTAGGAACCCAGAGAGATGCAACCTTCACTCAGGAGACCTGACATGGGGGAGGTCAAGTCCAATATACACCATTTCACTGTATCAATTGATTAGTATAATACCCTCTGTTCACCTTGAGATAGTTGTGGTGGCTGGGGGACTGGATTGGGTTCTGCAGGGATGGGATGTTGACCCACCCCGGGAACATTTTTAAAAGAACGCAATGTATGCTCTGTCCAATGGAGTCAGGCACATAAGTGTCTCTAAAGACATTTACAGCCTCTCCTGGTTAAAGTGGTCTTGGAGGGCTTAGCCTAGCAGCTTGGGAGGCTTATATGGAACGGGTATCAAGTTCCCTGGATTTGTTCTCAGGACATTCCTCACTTGCAATCGTTTTAACCATCCACTTATCTTCCCTTGCAGGGTCCTATGTAATAGTGGTCAGTCTAGTGTTCTTCCTGGTTTTGCTGTTTTCCTGAAGTGCTGGAAATAAGGTTAGGGAAGCAATGCTCCTGGGCACTTATTTGCCTTCTGTTCTACCTACCCTCTCCACTCTCACTTTTTCTCTTCCTGTTCTTCATCTCCTTTTATTTCCTTGATGCACTCCTCTTGAATCCAGGGCCAGAAGATCTGGAATCTGATTCCTGTTGTTTTCTAGTTACATAATCTCAATAGCTGCAAGGAAGAGTGGAGGAAAACCCCTGTGAGAGGGGCATCCAGTACAGAACCAGACTTCACAGGGGCCCCCCTCCAGCAGGGTGAGGCCTACCTCTCTGACCCCCAGCCCTGCTCCCTGCCTCGCCATTTGAGATTATCACACCATTGGTATGATTCAGTGGTGCACACTTGGGGCCACAATCTCGGGTAATGCTGAAAAACTGGGTGAGATAGGCAGGAGACAGTTTTTATAGACACTGAAGATGTACATTTATCAATTTTCTGGATGAATTCAGGTCCTTTTAGAAGAGAATCAAAAAGAGAAAGATTCTGGATTTTTTAAAAAAATAGAATTAAAAAATAGAATAAAGGGCCAGCAGATTGCATGGTGGACTCTCACATGCTCGACCATGGTTCAAGTCCTGGACCTAGTGGTTCAAATTGCTTTCTCTTTCTCTGTCTCTCTCTGGCAAGGGCATGTGCCCTATGGCAAAAACACAAAATAAATACATAAACAAATGACTAAATAAATAAATCTTTAAAAAATAGAATAAAAAACAAGACACAAATAGGAAATAAATTACATCTGGATTGTGGTCTCCATATCCTAATCCTCAGAATCTGTAAAACAGGCTTCTGCATGCACAAGAGCAGTGATGGTGATGGAGTGGCCTTGGGAAAAGAAAGCACTGGGTTAGAATCAAGGTGAGGACATGGGCCCTTGCTGCTCCTGGAATTAACATAGCTCAATCTTCCACATTTCTGCAGTCCTATATCAGGGCATCCGTCACTTCACCTCTGCAGTGAGGAATGAGTCTAGCCCCTCCAGGGCCCCCTTTATTTTCTTTTTTTTTGGAGAAGTTTTTGCTATAGGGCGTATGCATTCACCAGACAGACAGAGAGAGACAGAAAGCAGGAAATCACCCCCAGGGGGGATGGCCACACCACAATCCCTTCTCCTCCATTCTCCTCTCGGGATCTTGGGCACGCTCACACACATGCCCGGCGTGAGTTTAAGCCACTGGGTCCGGGACTCGAACTGTGGTCGACTACATGGGAGTCCATCGACATAGCCATTACGCTAACTGCTGGTCCCCCCAGGGCCCCCTTTCCAGGCTAAATTTTGTAACTGACCAGGAATGGGTGCTTGTGTCATCTCATTCGTCCAAGAGGCAGCCACTGTCCCTATGTGCATGACATCCTCTTCCCTTCGCTACTTCCCTGCCTGAGCCACCCGTATCTTTTACCTCCCCTTGCTCTTGCCCGTTTCCTTTCTTCTTGTCAACCTCTACCATCATATTTTTCTGCAATATAAGAATGTCGGTGGAGGATCCAGCAGGTGGTGCAGTGGTTAAGGCTGGATTCCAAGGCTGACTGGGGTTTGAGTCTTGGACCTAGTGACTTGAAACTTATGCCAGGCACGTGTGTGTGCATACCCAAATCCCAGGAGGAGAATGAAGGAGAAGGGATTGTGGCGTGGCTATCCACTCGGGATGATTTCTCACTTCCCATCTCTCTATTTCTTTCTCTCTCCTGTGATCACATGTGCCCTATGGTAAAAACCTAAAAAAAAAAAAAAAAATAGAATGTCAGTGGAAAGATCAAGGGGTACTTCTACCCTTTCTAATCAATCAGTTGACCAGTTAACCAAACCATTCTGCCCTGGGAGCACCTCCCTTGGACTTGGGGTTCTGTTGGGTCCAATAGTAGAGAATTTCACCCAACTCCATATATCAAGTGAGATTTTGGACCTAAGATGACCCAACGTACTTTTGGGAGACATCTGATCTCCATAGCAACCCAGAAGTGAGTAGAGGATAATAGGACATTAAAGTCACTTGTCTAAATCCTCTTAGTTGAAAGTGAGACAGTAGGATTCTACAGCAAAGGACTTAATTGCCATATAAAATGGGACCTGTCAGGATTTAATTGAGCTGCAGAAAGACTGGGAGTGACTGACACTTGGCAGCCTGAGGATGGGGAGCAGGAGGGGCATGACTGGGGTGGAGACAGTAGAGCACTGGGAGGAAGATCTGAGAGGAGCAGTAATCCCGAGCCTTGTTGCCCAGAGGCTCTGTCCTGGGACTGGTTGATTTTAGGAGATAAAGGCAGCCGGGATTATGAGAGCTGCTGTGTGCAGTCAGTCCAACAGCCCCTGCTCACATGTCCTCTGGGGTCCTTGCCCTTCCATTGTGAGGTTTGAGGGGCAGCCAGACACTGGCTTCCCAAATGGAAGCAAATTCATGTTCTGTTCCTAATCCCAGGATTTGGGAATTGGGTGATAAGTGGAGACTAGAAATGTCGATTATATTTCCCCCCCTTCTTCTCCAGAAGGACCTGGGAGCATATGCAGGAAGCCCAAAAGAGCTATTATTGAACTCACTCACCCCAGGAGTGCCCTTTAAACCAGGAGTAGGCAGTCAGGACAGAACACAAAGGTGCTACCACATAATCTGCAGGTGTAGAAGGGGAGGGTGGGCTTCTCACTCACCACCTGGCACATGCTCAAGGAACTCTGTCTCCAAATTCATGTTTGTGTCTGTGACAGAGTTGCGTACTACCAGGTTCCTTCCATTGTAGGTCAGCACCCAAAACCCAATCAAAATCTCTCGTGCACGATTCCCAAGGGAGGCTAGTCATTCAAAACCAAAGGATTTGATGTTTGACAGAAGCAAGAAAGAACAGGTTTTATGAGAAAAAAAAAATCTTTAGCTTGCAAAGCAAGAAAAGAGGTGATAAATGGTATACTTAAAACCAATAGCGTTAGGGACCAGCAGTTGGCATAATGGCTATGTTGCTGGACACCCATGTAGTCGACCATGGTTCGAGTCCCGAACGCTGTGGCTTAAACTCACACCAGGAGTACATGTGTGTGTGCCCAAGATCCTGAGAGGAGAAAGGAGGAGAAGGGATTGTGGCATGGCCATCCCCCATGGGGGATGATTTCTCGCTTTCTGTCTCTCTGTCTTTCTGGCAAGCACACGCACCCTATAGCAAAAACCTAAAAAAAAAAAAAAAGAAAAAAAAAGAAAAAAACAACAGCAGTAATAGCAGTTATTCTTCTGTCATTAAAATATGAGGAACAGCCTGTGGCCTAGTGGTTAAGAGAGTCAGGTTTTACATGGCCAATTGAGTGGTTTGAATCCCAGTCCTGGAAGCTTGAAAAGCACATCAGAGGACTAGCAGATGGTGTAATGGTTGTTGCTGGACTCCCATGTAGTTGACTGCAGTTCAAGTTTCAGACCCAGTGGCTTAAAGCTCATACTGGGTCTATGTGCATGCATGCCCAAAATCCCAAGAGAAGGGATTATGCCATGGCCATCCCCCCTTGGCGGGGGGGCGATTTCTTGTTTTCTGTCTCTCTGTCTCTCTCTTTTTCTGGTGAGCACATGTGCCCTATTGCAAAAATCTCTCAAAAAAAAAAAAAAGAAAAGAAAGAAAGAAAGGAAAGAAAAACATACCAGATGCATGTGCATGCATGCCCCAAAATTTCAACAACATGGAGAAATAGAGAAGAGATTATAGCATGACTATTCCCCATTGGAGTTGCTTTCTCCTTTTCCTTCTCTCTGTGTGTCTGTGTGCTGAGCACATGCACCCTCTGGCTATCTAACTATCTATCTACCTATCTATTGTCTGTCTGTCTCTCTATCTATATCACGTATCTCCTTTGTCTTTCTGATTTTATAGCCCCCCTGCCTCAGTCTCCAAAGCAACAGGCATAACCCAGCTTCTCTTAGGAACCCTCCCCTATTGGGTCCTACCTCAAAGATGTTTGTACCTGGAATGTCCTCATCTTCGCTGCTGGAATCATATCTTCTGTCGACAATCCAATCTTTACAGACACAAACATTAGCAAGAAAGTTGTTAGAGAGTGGCTCGCCCATTCCTCCCACTCCAGTTGAGGTCATGCTGGATTACAAGACATCACTCCGTTCTTTCCTCTGAGCTCTGGATCAGAGGCCTTCCATAAGGCATTGCTCACAGTTGCAAACCTTCAAATGAGAGAGAGGATCTATGGGAATCACTTTTCAACTTCTTACCTCTCCATGGCCACTGGATCATTATGATTCTACCTCTAATCTCATCAACTTGAAAGTCCAATTTTGATGCACATGCTTTGAGTTAAGTGAATTCAGTGAACAGACTGCATGACAGACTCAGAGTAGCTGTGCAAGAGGGTCTTCTGTGATGATGGAAATGTTCCCAGCATTATAAACACTGGGTTATTGGGCACTTGAAATATGACTAATATGATGAGTTCTGAATGTTTCATTTTATTTACTTTCTTTAAGTATAAATAAAATTATCTGGGTAGTGGCTCCCACACTGGATAGTGCAGACCTAGAGCCCCACGATGAGGAAGATATGACCTCCCCTACTGTTTCCTTACAGAGTTTTTTTTGCTGACCTGATTCAGTCATTCATTTATAGATACTTCCTAGGTATTCACACAAGGACCAGACACTATGTGAGGCTCTGAAGACACTATCAATAAGGACAACATCCAGGCCTAGAGGGATTCCCAGCAGAGCCCACAATGAGGAGTGTGGCCCACAAACCCCATTTAGATAACATCCGTAGTAGAGGCAGAGGGGAGGTGGCATGTTGCTGTCCTGTCCTCATCTCTACTGATCCTGCATCAGAGCCAGGCAGGAACCATTCTACACTTGAGCTAGACCCCTCCAAGGAGTATATTCATCAGAGGTCTATGGGGTCCGTATCAAGTCTCCCAGAGATAAGAAGACATAGTCTCTATACTCACAGTGACCAACCACAGCCAGGATCCCTCTACCCACTAGTGGAAGGACAGAGATAGAGTGAGAGCCTGTGAATTCCAACATCTTTCAGAACATCTCAAAAACTGATGTCCTCTAGGCCATTCAAGAGAGCTCTAGGTGATGATGTTGAACCGATCTTACTGATCTCGCAGACTTGGAGTCCATCTGCCCAACCCACCTATGGCCTAGGTCCTTCATGTCTCCCTTCTGCCCCTCTAAATTATTTCCCTGTTATGGTCCAGATTAAGGTCCTGTTTGCTGTCTCATGGAACCCATTGGGTGGTTATCCATGAATACTTAGAGACTCAATGTTGGTAACACGTTATGGTCTAGATTAAGGTCCTGTTTGCTGTTTGCTGTCTCATGGAACCCATTGGGTGGTTATCCATGAATACTTAGAGACTCAATGTTGGTAACACTGATTTTTTATCTTTAATCACATAGAGCAGGGGGCCCCTTCAGCATCAGTGAAAAAACATGCTCTGGAGATAAGGGATTTCTAAGATAATCTGGTCATGAGTAGAGAGTTTTAGAGAGTTTTAGGATAAAGAAGCAATGTTCATGGTGGTGGTATGGTGGTTAAGGCAACTGGATCCTACCTGGCCAACTGTGTGGTTCAAGTTCTGGACTCAGCAGCTTGAAAAACACACCGGGTGTGTGTGCACACGTGCCCAACATCCCAAGAGGAGGATGGAGAAGAGAGCGTAGCATGATAATTTCTCAGAGATGTAGGATCCAGCTCCCTTAACAGCAAGGCTATGAGACTGGCCAGTAACTTGCCTATTCCTTTAGACCATGTTGTGACTTAGTATCAGAGATTGGCCAGGTGCTACACCCATGCTTTTGGACTCTCCAGCTACCAGATCATGAGCCCAATAAACCTCTATTCTTTATAAATCACTCAGTCTCAAGTATTTCTATATAATAATATGTACACATGAAGCAATGATGGTTTTGTTTGTTTATTTTTCATTTAGAAGTCAGCACTGGAAATTGTACTATTAGAGGAGACCAGTCTTGGGAGACACACATGCATTCACACGCACACTCAGAATCACATCACAGATTCACATGAACAACCTGCTACCAGGTAGAGAAATCCCTACTACCTAAAGGAAACAAAACCATTTGTAAAGTCTTCATAGTTCTTTACCTGGAAAATTAGTTTCTTCCCTTTTATCCACAACCTCTAATTCCCACCAGGAACCCAGAATCAATATGACTCTCTAGATGAAGTTAGTAAGAAAGCCCCACCTTCTTATCCTCTAGATTTTTCCTCATCAAGTGAGTGATTCCAGAGTACATACCATTTTTGCTTACTCTTGAGGCAACCTGCAACCACAGGAAAGAAATCACAATGAGGATCGCATTATGTTCTATCCTATTTGTACAGGTCTTTTTCTTTCTCATTGACCTTAGAAAAACAGATGGTGGAGGCCAGCAAATGGAATGGAGGTTAAGGCACTGGATTCTGTATGGTTGACTGTGCAGTTCAAGTTTTGGACCTAGCAGCTTAAAAATCATGAAAGGCATGTGTGTGTGCACGCCCAAGATCCTGTGACTAGAAGGGAGGAGAAGGAACTGTGGCATGGCCAGTCTCCCTAGAGGGTGACTTCTCACTTTCCCTCTCTCTCACCTTTCTCTCTCTAGTGAGTGCATGCACTACAGCAAGAATATAAAAAGAAAGCAAAACAAAACAAAAACAAAAAACAGATGCTGGCCAGCGGTGATGGTGCAATGGTAATTCAGTGTGCTGGGGCCATATGGAAGGGTCTTGGATTCACATCCTATAGTCTCCCCAGGCATGCCACGGATGTATAGGTGTCCATGGTCCTGCCTGGCCGAGTCTGGGGATAAGATTGCAGTATAGGAACCCTGTTGAGAGTATCCCTTCCTCTTTCTCTTTTCTCTGTCTCTCTCTTTCATGGAGAAAATTAACTTTTTTAAATTATTTTTATTGTTATAATTTTAAGTTTATTATAGGATATGTACACTCACCAAAAAGAGACAGACAGATAGAGAGGGAAAGTGAGAAAGCAAGCCTCCAACTCTGTGACTCAAACAGTAATGGGTTATGTGGGAGTCCAGCACCTTAACCACCACACCACCTGCTGGCCCCGAAAATAAAATTTTTTTAAAAATGAATAAAAGAACAAGGGCTGGGACCAGCAGTTAGCATAATGGCTATGTTGCTGGACTCCCATGTAGCTGACCGTGGTTTGAGTCCTGGACCTGGTGGCTTAAACTCATGCCGGGTGCATGTGCATGCGTGCCCAAGATCCCGAGAGGAGAATGGAGGAGAAGGGATTGTGGTGTGGCCATCCCCCCTGGGGGGGTGACTTCACACTTTCTGTCTCTACGTCTTTCTGGCAAGTGCATGTGACCTATAGCAAAAACCTCTCCAAAAAAAAAGAACAAGGGCCAGCTGGTAGCATGGTGGTTAAAGTGCTAGATCTCATAGGGTTTGAGTCCAAGACCCAGTGACTTAAAAATTATGTGGGATGCGTGTGCATCCATGCCCAGAATCCCAAACACGGAGAAGGGATTGTGGTATGGCCATCCCTCTTGGAGGATGATTTCTCACTTTCTTTTTCTCTTTCTCTCAAGTGCAAGCATCCGATAGCAAATTTTTTTTGAGAAGAAAAGAAAGAAAACCATGGGAAAAGGTAGCCTAGTCAAAAGCTGCGAAGGAAAACGTAGAGGATACCAATGAAAAAGAAACAGATTTTTCTGAAAGGATGTCTCTCTCAAGTTCATATTAATTGCCATTGCAAACTTCAACTTTTCCCTTTGGGACCAGCAGGTGGCATGATTGTTAAAGTGCTAGACTCCCACATGGCTGACTGGTTTGAGTCCCAGACCCAGCAGCTTGAAAATCACTCTGGGTACATGTGCATGCATGCCCAAAATCTCTGGCAGAGAATGGAGGAAAAGGGATTGTGTCATGGCCATCCTTGCTGCGGGGCGGGGGGGGGGGGGAGTAATTTCTCACTTTCCCCCTTACTCTCTCTCTTTGTCTCTCTCTGGCAAGTGCACACCTCTTATGGAAAAACCTAAAAAAATAAAAATTCAATTTCCTCCCTTAATCTAAGAAGAGAAAAACTCCAAAGGGAACAGATCTTACCACTGTATAAGTGAATCAGGTGTATTCTCGAATCTGGTGTCATTGGTTACAGACTCAATGCTCTCTCTGCCAACTACATTATATACAATAGATCATCTACACTGTACATGCTCAGATTTTCCTATGTGAATTCCATTTAACTTTTTTTTTCCCTAAAAATAAACTAAGAAAACATTTCTACCTCATAGAAAAGTCACAGAAATGCCAAGGTAAAGGAGACCTTACCTTGGTACTAGATGGGGCCTCCTCCTCTGCCTTGTCAGGTGGAAGCTCCAGGACCAGGCCCTCAGTGGGAACTAGGAGGACACAGAGTGTCATGTCAGTGCATTGCAAGTGTAGCTCACAAATTACTCAGGGAGCTTTGCTTGGTGTGGACACAGGTAAGAGTGTGTGACAATAGTTGGTTAATAAGCATGGACTGAGCTACTGTGGGGTCATTTTCCTTTGTATCGACAAAGGAGAGAAATGGAAAAGAAATAAGAAACTGCTCAGGATAGTAACTGTATACTGAGTTTTTAATGTGTCACTGCTCTATGGCATCTCATGTAATCTGAGCACTTCTATGGCTAATGGTAATAATATTAAATTCACTAAAGTGCCTCCCTGATTTGAACCAGAGGCTAAAAAGTGAACTCAGCACTAAAAGATGGGCCAGTTGTCCTACATGGTGTCTTGCACCTATCAGAATCTGACCAGAAGCATGAGGGCTTTCTATGTGCATTTTACACTAATGACTATGCCAAAGGCTATGGAAGTGCACCTTAGCTGCCCTGGGTTATGTGACCACTGAGGCTATCTTATAATTCTGGATGGTGTTGGGATCTCTGGAGACTTTAATACAATACTTACAGGCATATACATGGATGCTGGAACACCCTTGCTCAGTGACTAATGGATCCCATCAGTCATGCTGAGTAGTAAGTGTAGTTCAGAGTACCAGCAGTATGGCCACATACCTAGGTTCACATTTTAGCTCTTCTACTTAAGAGCTCCTGATCTTGGGCCATTCATCACTGCACTTCAGTTTCTTTCTCTGAGGGTTAGGGATGGTAGACAAATACCAAGGCATAGCATTGGTGAGGGATGAATGAGATAATGTATGCATGTATAGCAATGATAGGGTTTTGAGAAAGTTGACCAGGGGAATCATGCCATGGAAGTGCATACACTCCCAACATACACATCCCGACACACATTCTTATTCACATAGACTCACACTTACATGTGACAGCTCTAAAGCCCCATGCACACAAATCCACAACACTTCAAGGGAACATAGCTGCTCCCAGGAACTGTAGAACATGGTCATATATTCCTTATCTGGAAAATCAGTTCCTTCTACCATGTCTGCCCCAATCCTCATTCCCAGTAGGAACCTCGAATCAGAGTGACTCTTTAGACTAAAACCAGTAGGAAAGTCCTAACTTTATTTTCATCCAAATTTTTCTTCAGCATGTGAGTAACTAAAATACATACCATTTTTACTTGTCTTTGAGCCTGCCTGCAATTACAGAAAAGAAAACATGATGAGGATCAAATCATACTATACACTGCTTACACAGGCTTTTTGTTCTCTTGATGATTTTAGAAAATCAGATAGGAAACCATGGTCAAGTCAAAAACTCCCAAAAGTGACCATGGTTTGGATAATGGTTTGTTCCCCAAAGGTTCATGTTCTGGAAACTTGGTCTCCAGTATAATAACTTTGAGAGTTAGTGAGACTTTTAATAGGCAGGGCCTAGTGAAAAGGTACCACCCAATTAGCTGGGGGTATGTGAAGGGCAAACAGAAGAAGTGGAGAATTCTGTTTCCTGTCACTTGCCTATGTTCCCTTTTGCTTTTGTTCACCCGTGTTTTGATGCAGCACCATAGGCTAGCCTGATCCCAGCTACACACCTTTGGACTTTTTTCCAGACACTAGAATCATGAGCCAAATAAGCCTTTGTTCTTTATAAATCACTTAGTCTCAGGTATTTCTGTTTAGCAGCACAGTGATGAACTAATACACAAGTGCAGAGGACACCTTGGAAAAGGTCTTTGCTTTTCCAGGAGGATGCATCTCTCAAGTCCATTTTGGCTGGCAATGATAAAATTCTCAATCCCAAGAAGAATATTCGTACTGAGGATAGGCTCCTTACCATATAGTTTCTAAGTTGATACTGCCAGTTTTAGATGTTCTCTCGATTAAGGTATCAGTTGCTAACAGACTACCATTGACACTCCCTCCACCATGGAAATTGCAAATACCATTCATGACTCACATTGTCAGGTTCTAAAGCATAAATTCAATTGAACATGAAAAAGACAAAGCAATGTATTTCAGCAAAGAAAGTGACCTTACCTTGACATTAGACTGGGCCTCTTCTACTCTGTCATGAGGAAGATCCTCCAATAGACCCTCAAGAGGATCTAGGAGGACATAGTAACTGTCAATCATTGCTGATGTTGCTCAGGAATTACTTAAGGAGGTTTCATTGACTTAGACAAAGAAGTAGAGTATATTTATGCAGTTAGCTAACACGTGTGGATCGAGTTGCTGTTGTGCTATCCTTAGTGGAAGGATGGCAAGGAAGAGTAGCAGAAAAAAAGGGGGGATAAAGGTCCTTGGCTTTGCAACTAAAGGCAAATTAAATCAACATGAAATGTTTCAGTCTACAATAGTGCTAAGCCACATGGTAAGATTCAGTGAGAGAGTCTTATCGTTCCTTATCCTCAATCTGAAATCCAGTTAAGTTGCCACTCTCTTCTTCACATCATCCAAAACCATTTCATGCTTTCATGGAGTCAAGTAAGCTGCTACTGCATTTATCATCTGTTGTATAGGATTTTGCGGTTAAGTTAACAAGTTATCATTAGAGTTCCAAATTTAGTTCCAGGTAAACCACTTAAACTTATTTATTCATCCATTTTTTTAAGTTTGTTTGTTTATTTATTTATTTATTTATTTATTTATTTATTTATTTATTTATTTATTTATTTATTTATTTATTTATTTATTTATTTATTTATTTATTTATTTATTTATTTATTTATTTATTTATTTATTTATTTATTTATTTATTTATTTATTTATTTATTTATTTATTTATTTAAATTTGACCAGAGAGGGACAGAAAGAGAGAGAGAGAGCGTGAGAGAGAAAGTGAGTAAGCAAGCCACCAGGTCCAAGACTTGAACCGCATTTGGCTGTATGGGAGTCCAGCTCCCTTAACCGCCATGCCACCTGCTGGCTCCCATTCATCCATTTATAATTAGTAATGAAGATGATAAATTATGGAAGTTTCTAAAACTACTTATATCCTACAATTTTAAAATTAGCCGCTTTTTAAAAAAAAGAAAGAAAGAAAGAAAAGGGACCAGCAGTTGGCATTGTGGCTATGTTACTGGACTCCCATGTAGCCGACTACGGTTTGAGTCCTGGACCCGGCAGCTTAAAATTCACACTGGGCACGTGTGCATGCATGCTCAAGATCCCAAGAGAAGAAGGGATTGTGGCATGGCCATCCCTCTGGGGGATGATTTCTCACTTTCTGTCTCTCGGTCTCTCTCTATCTTTCTGGTGAGTGCACGTGTCCTATTGAAAAAACCTCTCAAAAAAACAATGAAAAGAAAACAACATGAAAGTATGGCTCTTTCTTTCTTTCTTTTTTTTCTTTTTTAGAGAAATTGTTTGCTATAGGATGTGTGTGCTGCCAGAGAGACAGAAAAGGACAAAGAGAGAGAAAGAGAGAAATCACCCCACATGGGAGATGGCCATGCCATGATCCTTTCTCCTCCATTCTCTTCTCAGGATCTTGGGCACACATGCATGCATGTCCAGCAAGAGGTTTAAGTTACTGGTTCTGGGACTCAAACCACGGTTGGCTATGTGGGAGTCTGGCGGTGTAAACATGCCTTCTGCTGGTCCCATAGCATCTTCATGTCTTAATCATTTTTTTTAAATTTAATTAATTAATTAATTTTAATTTGACCAGAGAGACACAGAGTGAGAGAGAGAGAGTGAGCGAGCAAGCGAGAGAGAGAGAGAGAGAGAACGTGAGAAAGGAAACTGCTAGGTCCAAGACTCAAACCGTGGTTGGCCATGTGGGAGTCTAGTGCCCTTAATCACCATGCCATCTGCCAGCCTCTTCATTTCTTAATCTTGATTTCTATAGTATTAGAAGTTTCTCTCACGACATTGGCTACAAGCACCATTTACGTAATATAATACCAATCATTGCGTCAAAATATCAGTGCTAATATTTCTGCAAAAAAACCCCATTGAATACAATTTAAAGCATGTTTATTTATTCATAAAATGCTTCAAAATAAGGCTATGTGTTAAAAATATCGTATTTAAAATTCCCATGAATAAACCTGTTCTTAAGGTTGTTCTGCAAGCAATTTGATAAATAGCTAGGTTCATTTATGCAGTGGATCTTTGTAGGTGCTCAGGTATTGTGCCCTTCCCTCATTCCTGTGAGATGATCATGTTCTCCCTGCAGTGACTGTGTGATAGTCAAGTTCCTTCCTGAGCAGGGAGAACAGTTCTGGATCACTGTGATTACTCTCGGTCCTTTAATACTATTTTGGTATACTTTTCTTCTTTCCCCTCTACCACAGGAATATCAAGCCTTGTCAGGTGTTGTTCTTTCAGCCAAAGTCCCCATTGTTGACACATGATGGCTGACAACCTAGTAATGTGAATGAGAAGCAAATCTGTTATTGTAAGTCACTGGGATATAGAAATACATGCAGCGAAGGCTCGTATCCAACTATGTCTGTGCTCCGCTACCTTCTCCCTTCCTCTCCTAACATGTCATCATTTTTTTTATTAGCTTTGACCTTAACTTCACAGTGCTTGTTTTGAAAGTAGGCTAACATTGGGAGTAGTTGACGTAATGGCTATGTCTCTGGACTCCCAAACAGTTGACTGTGGTTCGAGTCTCAGACCCGGTCATGCCAGGTGCATGTGCATGCATGCCCAAGATCCCGAGAGGAGAATGGCAAAGAAGGGATTATGGCACAGCCATCCACCCCGGGGGGTTATTTCTCACTTTTTGTCTCTCTGTTTCTGTCTATGATTTCTCACTTTCTGTCTCTCGGTCTCTCTCTATCTTTCTGGTGAGTGCACGTGTCCTATTGAAAAAACCTCTCAAAAAAACAATGAAAAGAAAACAACATGAAAGTATGGCTCTTTCTTTCTTTCTTTTTTTTCTTTTTTAGAGAAATTGTTTGCTATAGGATGTGTGTGCTGCCAGAGAGACAGAAAAGGACAAAGAGAGAGAAAGAGAGAAATCACCCCACATGGGAGATGGCCATGCCACGATCCCTTCTCCTCCATTCTCTTCTCAGGATCTTGGGCATGCACACACATATGCTTGGCATGAGTTTTAAGCCTCTGGATCTGGGACTTGAACTGTGGTAGACTACATGGGAGTCCAGCAATGTAGCCATTATGCCATCTGCTGGTCCTCGTATAGCTTTTTCAAAGGAAAAAATAAATCAACAGAAAACATTGAAGAAAATAAGAATCACAGACTCAATAGACAACACTTAGAACTTAAAGATACTCAAAAACCTAAAAGAATACATGGACAAAGTCATACAGAAACTGTGCATGAATAGAACTAAAGCACATACAAAGGAATCAGAAAGAAATTCTGGGACTAACGGTACAATAACTGAAATAAAAATTTCACTAGGGATTCAAAAGCAAAATTTCAGCAGTCAGCAAACTTCAAGATAAGACAGGTGTTATTATGAAGTCTGAACATATATTGTTCAAGTACTAGAAGAAGAAGAAGAGAGATAAAAGAATAAGACTATGTGAAGAAATAATGGGGGACCAGCAGGTGGTGTGGTGGCTAAGGGGCTGCACTCCCACGTGGCTGACCACAATTTGAGTCCCAGACCTGGCAGCTTTCTCTCTGTCTCTCTCTCTCTGGTGCGTACACATGCCCTATAGTAAATTTTAAAATAATAATGATGATGATGATAAATAAAATTAAATAAATAATTCTTTAAAATAAAAAAATAATGGGGGGGAAAAAACCTTCCCTAATCTGATGCAAGATATGAAATCTAGAAATCTAATAAGTTCACAAACTCCAGGCAGGAATTTACCTTAACCACCAGGCCATAGAGCTGGCCCGGATACTGTTTTTTTTATATTACTAGAGTTAAGCTGGTATAATTGAGATTAAAATTATGCATTTTAAATGTTAAATGTAATCCCCAGGGTAATCACCAAAAAAATTACCTGCAGAATATACAGAAAAGGATAGGAGAAGGGAATTAGAAGTGTTCACTACTGGGACCAGCAGTTGGTGTAATGTCTGCGTCGCCGGACTCCCATGTAGTCGACTGTGGTTCGAGTTTCAGACCTGGCAGCTTAAACTCATGCCGAGGGCATGTGCGTGCATGCCCAAGATCCTGAAAGGAGAATGGAGGAGAAGGGGTAGTAGAAGGGATTGCAGTATAGCCATCCCCCCTTGGGGAGTGATTTCTCGCTTTCTGTCTCACTGTCTCTCTCTGTCTTTCTGGCAAGCACATGCACTCTATAGCAAAAACAAAACAAAACAAAAAGAAAAGAGAGGGATATGTTTACTACCAAACAAACGAAAGCAAACACTACCAAAAAAAAGAACCCTAAAGAAGACAGTAATCTAGGAAATTAGATACATATATATATAATATGTAACTAACAAATAAGAAAATGGCAAGTTCCACTTTATTGGTAATTACTAAGCATGTAAATGGAATAACTCTTCAAATCCAAAATCAGAGATAAATGTATTTTTTAATATTG
>NW_006159701.1:200437-208697 GCF_000334495.1 Tupaia belangeri chinensis | reverse complement strand
GTCCAGCAGTTGGTGTGATGGTTAAAGCACTTGATTATTTTTTTAAAGAATTATTTATTTAATTTTATTTATTCATTTGTTTATTTTTAATTTGACAGAGAGACACACACAGAGAACAAGAGAAAGGAAGTGAGAAAGCAAGCCACCGAGTCCAGGACTCGAACTGTGGTCTGCCCTGTGGGAATGTCCAGCACCTTAATCACCATGCCACCTGCTGGTCCCAAAAGCACTTGGTTCTTACATTGCCAATCACAGTTCAAGTCCCAGACCCAGCAGCTTGAAAATCATGCCAGGTATGTGTGTGTACATGCCCCAAATCTCAATATGGAAGAGAAGGGGTTATGGTGTAGCCATCCCCACTGGAGGATAATTTTTCACTTTCCCTCTCTGTCTCTCTCTATCAAGTGCATGTGCCCTGTGGCAAAAACCTAAAAAATAATGGGGTGGGGGGAGTATACTGAGTGACTATATTAATATCAAATAAAGTAGTCTTTAAATCAAAAAGGTTGCAAAGGACCCAAGATATATTAATAAAAATTACAATACAGTGAGAAGTTCATTACCTCACTTTCAATAATGTGTGTAACAACTACAGAGAAGTCGACAATTAGAGGACTTAAATAGTACGCCAGGTTTGTGTGGGTTCATGCCCAAAATCTCAGGAGTAGAATGGATTGAGGCGTGGCCCTCCCCCCAGGGCGTGATTTCTCACTTTCCCTCTCTATCGCTTTCTGGCGAGCACATGCACCCTATGGTTTAAAAAAAAAGCTCCCAAAATATTTTTCTATATGAAAAAAAGAATATAATTTAGCATTTAAAACTAATTTTATCGGGAACCAGCAGTTAGCGTAATGGCTATGTCGCTGGACTCCCACGTAGTCGACCACAGTTCGTGTCCCGGACCCGGTGGCTTAAAACTCACGCCGGGCACGTGTGCGTGCATGCCCAAGATCCCGAGAGGAGAATGGAGAGGGGATTGCAGCATGACCATCCCCCCTGGGGGGTGATTTCTCGCTTTCTGTCTCTATGTCTCTCTCTGTCTGTCTGGTGAGCGCACGCGCCCTACAGTGAAAATCTCTCAAAAAAAAAAAAAAAAAAAAAGCTAATTTTATTTACATTTGGGATGCTGATAAAACTTCAGTCATTATTGTGGAATTCATTTAATGACTGAATTTCCATAGTACCTTCAGGTGAGACATTTTTAGGTTGCACCCTGGGCCGTGACAGGATACCCATTTTTCTGACCCACTTCTGGGGACAGACTATGTATCTTCTTAAACGAGGAACACCTTTTCTCTTTGTATCCATCAGATCTGACCCTGGAAAATGTAAAATAGAGAACTGTTGACATCTTACTGTCAGAAGACCACTGGAAAATTAGTGCTGCTTTCACTGCTGTTCAAACTTTGGCTCCTCTATTGACCAGTTGCCCGGTAGTCACCTGAATCAGAGCTGGGCCTCAGGAAGATCTTGCAGTGTGTTATACACTTAAAATAGACCGACTGTGTGGGCAAATACCTTTATAAAGATGAGATCTTATAGAAAGACAGCAGAGAACAGTGACAGAGGGCACAGGGACTGGTGCCTGATGGCCTGGGTGCAAATCCCACTTAGAGCCATGTGAACCTGGAAGAGTGACTTAATCCCTCTGTCCTTAGAGCTTTCCACTGTCATATTGAAATGTTAATAGGGTCTTCCTATTAGTATTGTGGTATGAGGCTAAAACTGAATGATTACAAGAAAAGCCTTAAGAAAATAATTGGTTTGGGACCAGCAGATGGCATAGTTGTTATATTGCTGGACTCCCACACGGCTGACCATGGTTTGAGTCCTGGACCTAGTGGCTTTATATGTGTGTGCATGCCCAAGATTCCAGGAGGAGAAGGGATTGCAGCATAGCATCTCCCTAGGGGAGTGATATCTCTCTCTCTGGCAAGTGCAGGCACCCTGTAACAAAAATCTCTCCTTCTGCCAAAAAGAAAATAATTAGTTCATCGTAAGCACTGAGTAAGTGTTCATTCATTAAAAGTCTGGAAGAAAGGCCCAGCAGATGGCATAACAATTACATCACTGGACTCCCATGTGGCTGACCATGGTTTGAGCCCCAGACATGGAGGCTTGAAACTCACATTGGGCACATGTGTGTGCATGTCCAAAATCAGAAGAGGAGAAGGGACCGAGGCATGGCCATCTCCCCTGAGGGGTGATGTCTCTCTTTCTCTCACTGTTCTCCAGCAAGCGCACACATCCCATAGCAAAAATCTCTGGAAGAATAAGCTAGACAGCTGGTAGTGGTCAAATCCAGAGCGGGTGCCTGAATGGCTCCAGGTCAGTGGAGGATGCACGTCCACTCTCTATCCTTTCCATGGATGTGGTGCTTCACGATTCACAGAGACTATCTGGGATCATCTCCTGTGATCCCCACACCAGCTCTGCGGGGAGGGCAGAGCAGGAGCTGTCCTCCATATTCCACACTTTAGGGTGTTGCAATTTAGAGAGATTTTGTGACTTGTCCAGAGTCACAACAACAGAGGATAACATAGGTGGTCCTGGGATAGAGATGTAGCTGGTTCCCTGGGGACAGAGATCCCTGAATCTATGCGTCCATTAGCTCATGTCCTGAACTACTGTCCCAAAGGTACCCCTCGTTTCCTCTCAACTCTTCCCACCCCAAGGTTGCTGTGAGAAGAGGGCTGATGCCCTGGGGAAGGTCCTGAGCCAACTAAAGAGCCCAAATCATGACCCAGCATCCTGCCTCTAGGTTTCATTCAACCCTTGACCAAAATCTGACAGTCTCCTCCAAATGAAGCCCCTCTGCAGGACAAGAGAAGTCCAAACTTGTGGCCATCCTCCCCCAGCATCTTCTCACTGTCAGCTGCCTCGTGGTGAGCTTTTACTGTGACCAGTTGACTATGCTGAGAGACCAGTGGCTTGCCAGGCTGCCAAGCTGGCTCAGAACTCAGGACATTCCAAACCAACTGCCACATGACAGCTGGGCCAAGAATAAAACCTCCCTTCAATGGACCAACCATGCGTGAGCAGTTAACGAGAACTAACTGGGAATGAGGTCATGTAGGCTGGCACTTTGGTGGTTTAACGAGTCTCACTGGATATTGATCTGAGCAGCCTGGACCAGACCTGGCTGAGGATGGGCAGTGACTGCACCAGCTCTGAGTGTGCACCTTCCTGCTCACATCCTTCCTCACCAAACTCAGTCCCTGCAGCTCCTCATCCCTCCCTAGACCCCGCAGAGGAAGGGGAAAGACTCCCATTCACTGTCAGCCTACAGATCCCACCTAGGACTCTGAGTACTTCCCAGTTCTCTTTTCTCCAAACGTTCATCCCCTGCCCAATCGTGGTCCTGTTCTCATCAACCCTATAGAAATTCTGCCAGGAGACTACAATTTGGGGATGACCTCCCTTAGCTTAGTGTCTAAGGGAGGCAGATCCCACAGGGCTGACCACAGTTCATTACCTGGCTCCAGTGGCTTGAAAAGTGTGCTGGGTGTATGTGTGTCCCCAGATCTTGACAGGATGGAGAAATGAAAAAGGATTGCAGTGGGACCATAACCCACGTCAGGGGTGCTTTCTCTTCCTCTGTCTCTCTGGCCAGCACACATGCCCTATGGCAATTTTAAAAAAGAAACAACAGTTTCTTTCCGATAGACTGGATTTAGACTGCTCTGACATGTGGTTTCAGAGTTCAATGTCTACATTTAGAAAAGTTTGGTCTTTAATTACCCTTTCCTGCAGTGTCTATTGTCAGGGACATCAGCTGTCCCCTGATCCAATGAGAGCAGTGTGGATGTGTTCTGTAAGAATCTGTCCTTTGGGACCAGCACATCGCGTAATTGTTACATCACTGGACTCACATGTAGTCTACTGTGGTTCAAGTCCTAGACCCAATGGCTTGAAACTCAGGCTGAGTGCGTGTGCTTGTGTGCCTAGGATGGAGGAGAAGGGATTGCAGCATGGCCATTATTCTGGGGGGTGATTCTCACTTTCTGTTTCTCTCTTCCTTGCCAATGAGCACACATGTCCTATGGCAAAACAAACAAACAAACAAAATCTCTCTCTTAAAAATAACAAAAAAAGAATCTATTATCTAGAAGAGTGTGCAGGAGACCAGCATTATTTCAGTTTTAAATATTGGGTCATCAGAAAAGTCATGACGCATTTTTAGACAGAAAAACATGAAAAAAATACATCATGACTTTTCTGATGACCCAATATGTGGTAGAAATCAGAGGAAGATTCCAGGGCTAGAAATTCATGGTGAAAACAATTTTTTTCAGTATTTTTTGCTTTTTACTTGGTAGTTATTGTACATGTTATATAACGCAGAGATATTAAGTATGATATCCTGGATTATTAGAAAAGACACAACATATTTTTGCATTGAAAAACAGAAAAATACTTGATGACTTTTCCAACAACCCAGTATATAGCCTGATGGCTTCTTAGAAACACATTTGTTGGGACCAGCAGTTGGCATAATGGCTACGTCGCTGGACTCCCATGTAGTCGACTGTGGGTCAAGTCCCGGACCTGGAGGCGTAAACTCAAGCCAGGTGTGTGTGTGCATCCCCAAGATTTGAGAGGAGAATGGAGAAGAAGGGATTGTGGTGTGGTCATCCCTCCAGGGAGTGATTTCTTGCTTTCTGTCTCTCTGTCTGTCTCTTTCTGGCGAGTGCATGTGCCCTATAGAAAAACCTCTCAAAAAAAAAAAAAGGAAAGAAAAAGAAACACATTTGTTGCCAACATCCAAATCCATGGTTTTGTTTGTTCATTGGTTTCTGAAATAACCTAGCAATGCCCACAACTTATTCTGCTCTTTCCTGACACCTGCCGTTTCACAAATACCCACCATTCTGATTAGGATCACCAAATTTTAAATTTCTCTGCTTTTTGATATCATATAAATGGAAATATATAGCACAAACTCATTTGTTTGGCTGAATATTATGTCTGAATATTACATATATTTCATCTACGTGGCTGTGTCAAGACAAAGTTTATTTTGAATTGTTCTATCAATACAGGTAACCATTAAAGGAAATAACACCCTGTTTTCTCCCTCCACATTTTACATCCACTGCTTTGTTTTGCATGATGATGTGAATGATTCTGTACAAGCTTTCGGGTGAACATAATCATCCCTGTTTCATTGACATCTCTTGGATATAGGCGGCAGGAGTGACACTGCTGAGTCACAGCTTCAGATAACTATAAAACACATGTGATTGAAACAATGTACACTCTCCTCTCCCCTCTATAATATACACTGGAAAACATTTAGCAGTGTGGTTGAAACACTGTACATTCCCCCTCTACAATGTGACAGTTATAGTTCTTCCTCATCCTCACCAACTCTAGGCATTGTTAACTTGACACTGTGTTCAGGGTGGATGCAAAAATGAGATGTTGTAGTTTTATTGTAGTATGCCTTTTTACCAATCCCTAATGATATGTGCATTTTCATATACTTGATTATACTGAACTGGCTGAGGTTTCTATGATTGCAGTATACAAAACTGGAGGACATGGTGGATTATTTCTCTCAGAGACCTTCTGTCCACATGACTTAGATGAGAGCTGTAGCCCGCTTATTTAAGAGTGTCCCACATTACTTAGAGATTTATGCCCTCATTCTCAGTGGGGAGAAAAAACACCTCTATATTCCTTAGGGGACCCAAAACATTCTTTTTTTTTTTTTTTGAGAGGTTTTTGCTATAGGGCGTGTGTGCTCACCAGAAAGAAAGAGAGAGACAGAGAAACAGAAAGCGAGAAATCACCACCCCCCAGGGAAGATGGCCGTGCCACCATCCCTTTTCCTCCATTCTCCTCTTGGGATCTTGGGCACTCACGGACATGTGCCCAGCATGAGTTTAAGCCACCAGGACTCAAACCACAGTCTACTACATGGGAGTACATAGCCACTATGCCAACTGCTAGTCCCAACCCCCCAAAATTCTTACATAACTAGGTCATCCAGATATCAATCAAAGCCTTCATTTTTTTTCAAATTTGACAGCCATCATAATCTTATTAAGTTCTATTTGTTATCAAAGGCTTTGCTCTCTTTTAGAAGAGATTGTAGCAACTATGATATAGTCAGTAATAATACTAAATAAAATAGAACTTGTAAAGGATACACTATGTAAAATTTTACCTAAAATATGACCAGTTCTATTCACTGATTTCATGATAGCCTCTGGGATTCAGATGACCCTCCAATCTCTTGATGTGCTCGTTCTATGGGGAGAGGAGCACATGACTGTACTCCACATGACATGCGATAGAAACATTTTACAAGAGAACAAACATGCTTTCACTCCTTTTAAATGTCTTATAAAGCTCATGCATAAGTTCAGAAAATAAGACTTTCCAGTAAAATTTTTAGCTGCACTTTTAGCTAGGCAATAACTTGAGATGAATCAAAGCTAGTTAGAAAAGTTTGTCAAGGAACCATCCTGTAATTAACACCACAAACAAAATAGTTCCGGTCTGCTGTCCAAAATCTCCCAGCAAAATTGTGAGCACATTTATGTAGATACAGGTGATCCACTAATTATAAAGAGTAGTCAAAATTAGTCTTCCCTTGAATATCAGTATTTATCTTCCAGTTGTACAATAATCTTTTCCAACCCATGAGACATTAAAAAAATCTAGGTGTGGGGACCAGCAGGTGGCATAGTGATTACATTGCTGGACTCCCATAGCTGACTGCTATTTGAGTCCCAGATCTGGTGGCTTGAAACTCATGCTGGGCACATGTGTGTGCATGGCCAAAATCCCAAGAGGAGAATGAAAGAGAAGGGGTTGTGGCATGGCCATCCCCCCTGGCGGGGGGGCAGGAGGGAGGTTCTTGCTTTCTGTCTCTCCAGTGAGTGTACATATCCTATGGCATAAATCCCTCTCTAAAAATTCTAGGTGTGTTTTATTACAAATGACACACAGTGAAAATCTAAATAAACTTACAAAGAAAAACAAGAATTTTAAATAGAGTCATTAAAGGGACTGTCCTTTCCCCATTTAGTGTTCGTGGCACCTTTGCCAAAAATCAGTTGATCATAAATGTGCGAACTTATTTCTTGGCTCTCTGATCTATTCCATTGGTTGATGTGTCTATTTTTATGCGAGCACCCTGGTGTTTTTGATTACTATAATTTTTTAGAGTATTTTTAAAAAGCAGATAGTGTGATGCTACCAACTTGTTCTCTTTGCTCCAGATTGCTTTGACTATTTAGTTCCATATGAATTTTGGGATTGCTTTTTTAAATTTACACAAAGAACATCATGTACAAAAGTTTATTCCGTGAGAAAGAGAGAGGGTGGCAGGCATCCTCAACAGGTCCTAACACCAAGATCCACCCTGGTCTCAGCCAGCCTGGATCATGGGCACACATGCACACCTGGCATGCACAGGAAGGTTCCAGGATGCAAACCCAGGACCTTTCCCATGTGGGCCCAGTTGCATTGCTTCTGTACCACCACCTGGCCCCATCATGGTATTTTGATAGGGATTACATTGATTCTGTCTTGCTGCCGGGAATGCAGAGATAAACAAAACATCTGAAGCTCTCTTTGGAGCTTATATTCTATTATTAATATTTAGAAGAGTGAGATGAAAAAGCAAACAAACATAAAAGAATTTATAATGGTGGCAAATGCTAGAAAGAATAAAGCAAGGTGGCTTTTCAGGGCTAGAAGACAGTACGGACGATATCAGGATTAGAACCCACTTACAATGTGTAATGTTGATTACACATGTTATCACATTTGACCCTCTAATAACTCAGAGGTCAGTTCTCTTATTACCATCCCCATTTTTTTAAAGAATTATTTTATTTAACTCTATTATTATTTTCCAGTTTGATCAGAAATGAGACAGAGAGAGAGAGAAAATGAGAAAGCAAGGCTTCAGGTCTGGGACTTTAACTATGGTTGGCCATGTGGGAGTCTAGCACCTTTAACCACTGTGCCACCTGCCAGCCCCCCATCCCCATTTTGTAGATATAGACACTGAGGCTCAGAGAGGTGATGCCTGAACTCAGCACTCTATTATTCTTTTTCCTTATAGGATGTATCACAGTTTTGAATTATATTTTATGTGTGATTGTTTGTGGAACATCTGTGTCTTCCTAACTAAATTGGAAGTTACCTGAGGGTGGGGAAGTGGTATGTATGTATGTACATGTGTGTATATATTTTATATATATTTATATTTAATTTATAAATATAAATTTATATATATATA
>NW_006159701.1:187036-200347 GCF_000334495.1 Tupaia belangeri chinensis | reverse complement strand
TTATATAAATGAAGACAATTCCCCTTGGGATCTCATGAGTTTGGGTATAACCACCCAGAGTTCACAGAATGCTTTTCCTAGCTTTGTTGCATGATGCGTGAGGTGGTATTACCAGCTCCACTACAAATCCAGCCTTAACAATGCAGCGAGGTAGTGTGTGAGGTGGTAAAGCTTCAGGAGTCAGAAACCGGAGTAAAATTCCGGCTCTGCCACTACTGTATATAGTGTAGGGCCAAACATGTAAGTCAGTTTCCTCATTTGTTCAGCAAATGTTCATTGAACAAAATATGTTATTCTTCCAGTCTCTGGGACAGGTCAGTGAACAAGAATAAAGTTGTTGCCCCCAATGACTTTACATTCCAGAAACTTACAAAATGTACATTAAGTGGATAAGATAAATGATGATGCCTTAGGGCGAGCCGGGGAATGAACGAGAGAACCAGTGTTGGGGCTATTGTGGAGGAAATGGGAAGGTGGCAGATTTAGAAAAGGATATCCAAGGAAGGGTTCCCTGAGAAGGTAGCATCTGTAAAATGAGAATACAGTGTCTGTTTCTCAGACATGTGCGAAGATTTAATAAGGAAATACACAGATTCATAAACTTTTGATAGGTCCAAAGTGTACCTAGGGAGCCTCTGGGAAAGAGGCTCCTCCTGCCTGCCAAGAAGTGAGGAACGTTGGTCCTAGCGGAATGGTGGACTCGCAACGCTGTCCTGGACGGAACGTTAATCGGTGCGGAAAGTTGGCACGGGCGCAAACTGTAGTTATGGAGGAACATTAATCAGGGACGGACCGTGGGAGGGGCAAAACTTCACCCGGGGTTGCGTTACGCTGGCAATTCCGCGCGCCTGGTGGACCGAGGCAACGACGGAAGGTGGTGCGAGGAAGGAGACGGGCGGGGCTTACGGCGGAAGTGGGTGCCCCAGGGCTCCGGGCTGAGGAAGATGCTGCGTCCAGTGTGGCAGTGGCTATGTCTCAGCCTGTGCAGCCTCCTGGTGGGGCAAGCGGTGGCCCCGAGCCCAGTGGAGCCGCCAGAGCGGAGCCGGCCATACGCAGTGCTGCGTGGACAGAACCTAGGTGAGCCGCTGCGGGCTGGCGTTGGGGTCGGGCCTGCGCGCGCTTCCGTCGCTCCAGGCAGCGGGAAGTGTAGGTGACGGGATGTGTCAGGCCGCGGGATGTGTCAGGCCGCGGGATGCAGGCGGGGCCTCGCGAGCTGCGCAACCTCACCTCCAAAGGCTTGGGGTGGAAAGTCTGAGCTTTGCGGTCCTGCACATGGCATCGTATTCCGTACGTGCCGCTTGCATTTGTGGGAACTGAGGTCTGGCAGCCTGGATCTCAGTCTAGGCCATGAGACGCATCGTATACACACCGGTTTTTATGGGAGCTAGTACTCAGAAATAACAGTAAATGACAGCTCTTGAGCGTTTCTAGCACTTTGCGCACTTGATTCATTTGATCCTCACAACAACTTAATGAGAAAGGTACGGTTTGATGGACTTGACAGTAAATCTGCCTTTTGTCCTGCCAAAGGTCTCCCTTCCCATTGTACTTCCTTAATATATCTGTATGTCTGCAAAGTGGCTACATAGTGTCAATTCTGGATGATCTTGACTCTATCTGAATTCAGTACCTGCCAGGTATTGAACCCTTACTGTGTACCTAGCACCCTGCTAAATATTAATAGTTTCCGCACATTGTCGCACTTAATCCTTTTAACAGCATTTTCCCAACGTGGGTGCTACTTACATGTACATTCAGTTATTCTTTTTAGGCAGGAATGACCATTTTGAGCATGGTAGGACATTTAGCCGTAGCCCCAGCCTTTCTCTTCTACATGCCAATTGCACCCCTCAGCTTCAGTCAAGGTAATTCTAGTGTCTGCACACATTGCCAGCTATCCACTGGAGGCAAGAGCAGATGTCTAAACTATATATCTGCAGAGATGATTACAGAAATTGAGTGCTTCAAAACTTAACTTTTTAAAAATGTTTTTGCTATAGAGTGCATGTGCTAATCGGAGACAGAGGGAAAGTGAGAAAGCACCTTGCGGCGGGGATGGTAATGCCACAGTCCCTTTTCCATTCTCTCAGGATTTAGGGCATGCACTCACACGTGCCTGGCATGCTTTACAAGGGCCTAAGTCGAGGACTCGAACTGTGTGGTTGACCATGTGGGATCCAGCCACTTAACCACCACGCCACCTATTGGCCTGAAACTTAACATTTTGACATTGTTACCTCATCCAAGCAGAAGACTAGTTCTAGATGTCCCTGAACTGGAATGCTTTGCCTGTGAAGGGAGCTGCTTTGTCATGTACAGGACTATGTAGTGATCTGGGACAGCCTGGAAATGATAGATTAAAAAAAAAAAAAAACCCACTAGTCCTATATCACAGATAGTTTGAGAAATGCTGCCCTAGACAACTCTGTACAATGGGTATTTTTATCTCAATTTTCACAGAAGAGGAAAACAGACACAGAGAGGTAGCCTGCAAGTGTATTACACATGGGAACCTGAACCCTGTGTTCCTTACCACTGTACTGTGCTGCCTGTCGTGGTCATCATAATGGCTCTCATTTATCACGTGCTTAGTATATGTCCAACACTGTGTTGAGCACTGTACTTGCTTTGTGAGGTGAGTTCCATTGGTCCCATTTTAGGGCTGCAGAAAATGAGGCTCAGTAGTGGGAAGTGGACTCAAGGATGGACTCAAATAATCTCTTAAGATTTGGTCCGAGCCTGGATTTGAGCGACTGATACTGCATGCAAAATGCAGGGAAAGGTAGAACTATGACAAGTGGCAGAATTTATCACATGGGTAGCCATCCATATGGGTATCGCATACCTAACAACTCATAACTTAAAGCACTTTTTAATTTTTTTTTGAGAGGTTTTTTGCTATAGGGTGTATGCACTCACCAGAAAGACAGAGAGACAGAAAGCGAGAAATCACCCCCCACGGGGATGCCCACACCGCAGTCCCTTCTCCTCTATTCTCCTCTCAGGATCTGGGGCATTCACACACATGTGCCCGGTGTGAGTTTAAGCCACTGGGTCTGGGACTCGAACTGCAGTCAGCTACATAGGAATCCAGCAACAGTCATTACGTCAACTTCTGGTCCCTGACTTTTCAATTTTTTTACAGCATGTCTTAATCTACTAATTTCAGTCCTCTACATTTCAGCTTTTGCAGTTTTCCTTTTTTTTTTTAAGAATTAATTTTATTCATTCATTTATTTTAATTTGACCAGAGAGAGAGACAGAAAGAGAGCCACTAGGTTCGGGACTCAAACGGTGGTCAGTCATGTGGGAGTGTCCAGTGCCGTAACCAATTTGACCAGAGAGAGACAGAGTGAGAAAGAGAGAGAAAGTGGGAAAGCAAGCTACCAGGTTCGGAATTTGAACCATGGTTAGCCATGTGGGGGTCCAGTGCCTTTACCCACCATGCCATCTGTTGACCCCCGTGCTTTGGAAATTTTTTTAAAAAATTAACTGCCAGAGTATCTGCTCTCACCAAAAAGGAAGGGAGAGAGAGAAAGCACCCTGCCTGTGAGACTGGTCATGGCACAATTCTTTTCTGCATTTCTCCATTCTGTCGGAATTTTGGTAATCTGTTTTCCTCTGCAGTGTTGATGGGAACCATTTTCAGCATCCTGCTGGTGACCGTCATCCTTATGGCATTCTGTGTCTACAAGCCCATTCGGCGTCGCTGACAGCTGAGCACGCAATCCACAAGTATCTGGGAACAGGATAAGTTGTGTTATACACAAGCCAGTGAAGATACTGGAAACGGAAATTTCACATTTGGAAATGACCTTTGTCTGGACAGTTGGTAGATATGAAATAATTTAGGAAAAAAAAATCTACTAGCAGTTATTTTTTCCCTAACACCATAATGCAGATATTGGCCACCGGGTCTGCTTCTTACTGTTTCTTTTTGTAAGAAAAGGAAATTGTACTTGTTAAAAGAAAGGCCTGAAGCTCCAAAATGAAGTGATCCTGAAAAAGAAAACATGGTGTTTGTACGCATCACACCAGAAAGGATAATTAGTGCTTGATAGTAAGAGGAAGATGTAACATGTAGACACTGATGACTTAAGAACTTTGGAGGCACAGCAGGTTAGAAATCATAAGTATTTGTCATTACACTGATTGTTCTAGAGTCCTCTGGTTGCAAAGCAATGTCAGCTGTGGGGAACTTAAGCCATCTCTCCTCCCGTGTGTGTGGCTCAGCACACCACATCCCCACTGAAGTCAGGGTCACATCAGGTAGGCCTGTTACCATGTGTACTCTTGGTGTGCAGGGCTCTGGGGTTCGACTACAAACGTTACTAGTTGATGGGTCTAACAGTGACCTCCATCCTGCTCAGGCACACTGATATCCCTTAGAATGTACAGATGTCTTTGCAGCCCTCGGCCTATGGTAGCTTCTCAGCTTTAGAATTTAATATAGACCCAGCAGGAGCACTATTCAACTAGAGGTGGGAAAGGCGCAACCAAACAAGGCTGTGTTCACCATCTGGGCTGTGTGTGTTTACATGGATTTAATCTCAACTTTGAAGCTGCTATTAGTTTACACTGGTGGTAAATGGATTCTCCTCCTATTAATGATACTTATAAAGTGGTTATCAGTATTTATTTTAAAGGTGCTACACTTGATTTTTTGTTATTAAATTGAAATGCTTATCTTGTGCTCCTTTCAAGCCCAGCACTGATTTTTTTCTTTAACTTGCACTGAATGTGAAATAACTGATATGGGTTACTGTAACTGTTTGACTTAAGGATTTTGTTTGTAACATTATAACATTGAGCCATTGAAATGTGCACTGTTCTGTGCTTTTGAACAAAATGTCAATTAAAATTATAAATCCTAGTGTTGTTTTACTCCTAGTAATTGTTTCCCAGGGGTTTAAAATGCAGGTGTGTGTGTGTGCTTGGATCTAATCTAATCTTTTACAGAAGTAGTGTAAAGTGAAATTTTAAATTCGTATGTGAAATAACACTATTGCCCCAAGATTAGGTGTTGATTAAGCCATAATCAAACTCTCGAGCTGGGTCAGAGATCAGAAGACCCAGATTCAGATTCTTGTCTCAGCTCCAGTTACATACACCTGGAGCCTATTTCCTCATCTGTAAAATGGTGTTATACATACTTTTTTTTTTTTAAGAGATTTTTGCTATAGGATGCATGCTTTCTCAAGAGAGACAGAATGAGAAATCACCCCCTGCTCCCCAAGGGGATGGCCACACCACAGTCCCTTCTCCTTTCTCCTCTCAGGATTTTGGGCATGTACACACAGATGCCGGACATGAATTTCAAGCCTCCAGGTCCGGGACTTGAACCACAGTCAACCATGTGGGAGCCCAGTACCTTAACCACTATACCACCTGCTGGCCCCTACACTTAATTGTGAAGAACTAATGATGTGAGAACTACTGCAGATAAAACTGGAATCATCACTGTAGGCCTGTCTCATAGAATTTCGTGATATTGACTGGAGGAGGAGGAATGGGTAGGACCTCAAGAGACTCTGTCACTGACAGTCCCAGGAGCTCACATCTCCCCTGACACACTCTGTGTTTACATATCCCACCACAATAATTATTGCCATTTTTAGGATTTCGAAACATTTACTGTTTGCTCAATAATACAAATGGTGGCTCATGTTCCAGTTTTCAGGGGGTAGGGGAGGGTACTAGCAATATTATTATCCCACATAAAAACCCAGCCCATATCTTCATTTATGTTATTATCTGTCCTGTATGAGATTTCAAAGTAACATAAAAAGAGGGACTGGCCCAATGGCCTGGTGGTTGGGGGACCCACATCCCATGTAGCTGACTGGTTCAAGTCCAGCCCTGGTGGCTTGGGGGATGAGTCACATCACAATCCATTCTGTTTCTCCATTCGCGATTTTGGGTGTGCACACGTACACATGTCTGGCATATCTCAAGCTGACAGAGTCAAGACTCAAACCATATAATTCGTCATTTAAGATCCAGCTCATGTAAACACCAGGTCACAGGCTGGTTCAGGAACTTTGTTACACTTACTGGGTCACTGGAAAAGTCATGATGCAGTTTTGCATAGAAAAATAGGTCATGACTGTTCCCATGACCCAATAGTTCCTAGCACTGTATGACATGCTGAAGTTGTTGTTTCTGCTGATACTGGGTGACTCAAGCTTTAATGAACCCAGCCATAGACTATTCTGATTTTGGTTAGATAATCTATAGTTACCATGTCTCTTGACCTAATACACTTTCTTCCTAGTGTTCTTATGGTTCATGGTGTAGAAATTTACCTTCAGCAAAGCTGTTCCTTCACATCTTCCTGGAAATACCAAAACCATTTCTAGACCCCATGTTACTGGCCACCACCATTTTTGTTTTAACCAATAAATTTAAGTGTAGGATGAGTCTGGAAGCCCTGGTTACCATCTAAATTTCTAAAAACATTCTCGCAAAGCTTTGAAATACACTATCATTCACTGAAAGATTTGCAGCTGGCTTGGTTTGGCTTCCCCCTCCCCTTTTCTTTTTTTTTTATTTTTTTAACATTTTTGTCACAGGGTGTGTGTGCTCACTGGAGAAAGACAGAGACAGAAAAGTGAGAAGTCACCCTCTGGGAGAATGCTCATACCACAGTCCCTTTTCCCCCATTCTCTTGGGATTTTGGGTGCATACACACAGACATATCCACTTCTAGGAGCAGCCCCAACACTAGCTTTTGTTTCCACTTGGAACAAGTAGCATGGGATGTGGGCTGTGGAACCTGGGCAGGAAGGCAAGAGGAGCCTGCCACCTTTGTAATAGTATGCAGGTGAGCGCTGTGAAGGCGTTCTAGAATTCTAGGCAGCATCACAGGAAGTATGGATGCTGTGGTTCAAATGTATCCCCCCCAAATTCGTGTGATATTCAGTTGTGATGGTATTGAGAAGGTGAAAACTTAATCTGTGGGATTAAGGGGTGGGGCTCTTTTTTTTTTTTTTTTGGAGAGGATTTTTCGCTATAGGGTGCGTGCGCTCGCCAGACAGAGAGAGACAGAGAGACAGAAAGCGAGAAATCACCCCCCAGGGGGGATGGTCATGCCACAATCCCTTCTCCTCCATTCTCCTCTCGGGATCTTGGGCACTCACACACACGTGCCCGGCGTGAGTTTTAAGCCACCGGGTCTGGGACGCGAACCGTGGTCGACTACGTGGGAGTCCAGCGACATAGCCATTATGCTAACTGCTGGTTCCCAAGGGGTGGGGCTTTTGAGAGGAGATCAGGATTCAGGTCATCAGGGTGGAGTCCCCATGATTGAATCCTGAGAGAATATTTCACCATGGGATGCCCTGCACCCCTTGGGACTCTGGGGAGCCCCCACCAACAAGCAGACATTCATCAGATGTGACCTCTTGACCTTGGACCTCCAAACAAGGAGTAAACAAGCCTCTGTTCTTTATAAATCACCATTTCAAGTATTATAGTTCCTAAGCAACAGAATGAATGCAAACAGTGGGTGCAACCAGTCACTGGAACAAAATAATGTGGAAAGAAAAGACAACTCCAAGAATTCTTCAAATGTTGTATGAGCACCCTCTAAGGAAGCAGTCTTTATTTGCATTTTAAGAGTGAACACATGAAAAATGCTGCAACAGGTTGACACAGTGCTCAGTCCCTTTTTAAGTGACTTCCTAGGGAGAAAGTCCAAGACTTTGGGAAGCAGAACAATGGAATGCGAACACAGACATCACCTGTGATTCACCTTAGTGAGTAAACAACATGGCCTAACTGCAGCCATGCCGAAAAAGCGTCTTCGCTCGTGGTAAACGCCAAGTAGACGAGACGTTGAGCTGTGTGTAATGAAACGTGGTATTGCCTGTACTGGCCTCATGTGCAGAAGAGAGTCTTGGTCAGACCATGACAACAAAGGCAGACGGTTATATGGAATTCCAAGCACAATTCTTGTGTCTAGGAACATTTTACTGGCAATACTAACTGTATAATACAGACGTTAACTGGAACTGCAGTTTGTTTCTCTTCCTATCCCAAAACAAACACAACAGAGGAAATAGATGCAAAACAGAGGAGAACATTGTTTACCAGGTTATTTCAGTGCAGCCTATGGGGATGAATACACGCTCCAGAGTGAGGACAGCCCTCCTCTGTGTTCCCCAGGCTTTGGTATGCTGTGTGATAGTATTTACAGAAGGGTTAGACAAAATAGTTAACTACTAAAGGTATCCAAAAAAGGCCTGAGAAAATCCGGTTAAAATGTATAACCTTGTATTGCTACTGATGGGAGTAGTCACTTCTATATCTTTTAAAAATAATAAAAAGATTCTGTTAAAAAATATATTTATCCAGAAAGATGTTGATTTGAACTCTAAAAAGCAACGTGGAATTAACATTTTCCCTTTTGAATGGAGAGCCTTGGAGCTCAGTTACAAGCTCCTTTTCTGATTTTAAACCATCCCTCCCTCTTAGGTGAGACTAGAGCATGCAGTGGTGTTCTAGGCTTCTATGTGGAAATCCTTCTCTAGAGCAAGCACTGAACACATAGTGGTTTGGTTCTAACGCTGTTCCAGTCTTTTGGCCTGCTTGCCCACTTCAGAAACAAGCCCCAGGTCCCCCTAGCTGCTCCCTCAGGGACAGAATTAGCTGCCTTTGATTTAGCCTGGAGGATCCTGCTCTCAAAGGAACTGCCTTTACAAATTCAAATCAGATCCCTCAACAAGTGGAACGAGGTGGTTCTAAGCTATTAGTAATTTTTAAGGCTAAGGCAACATCCGTGGTCATTTGTATATCTTAATTTGATGCAAATAGTTCACCTTAATCTAAAATAGATCCTATACATAACTCCTCTTTAACTTGAGCTGGGGGGTGGAAGAGATGGAACAGGTGGAGATGGAGGAGGAATAATGACAGTGTCCTAGAAACCCTGTGCTGTACAAAGGTAAAAATAAAGAGTAGATCGGCACAGATTACCCATTTCTTTGGTGAACAATAAAGTCTCTCAGATTCTCAGAAACCACACTCTACAAAGGCTGTTGCTGCTCTCAAATAGAAAAGCACCCTGACTCTGCAATAACTTGTTTTGTTATCACTCCTTGATAAAAATGTATCTACAAACCTGCAGGGATTTTTTTTCCCCCTAAAGCTGGTAGTAAAAATGTGACCTGCAAGCCAATACAAATAATGGAAAGTGACGATGCTCTCTCCGCCTTAGCCTAGAGATGCGGCCTGCCAATCCCCGACCACCTCTCCTCTCCAGGGAGCTTCCTGGATGGGCCTGAGTGTCCCCAGTCCTGCACACCTCATGCAAAGAAGAGGCAGCGGCTGTCTGCTGCATATACGTGAGGTGTAATTCCTTGGCCCCAGGGCCCTGGTTGATGCAGAGCTTGCGTGTAGCCCAGAGCCTCTGTTTTGTGCAGCCTGTGGGTGGAAAGATCTATTTCTCAGTGAGTGACAGCTGTAGGACTTGCTGGAGTTCTGCCTCCTCCTCCTGGAGCCGGAGCTCCCGTTCCTCCAGCTCTTTGGCAGAGAGCTCCATGGCCAGCTGCAAGTCGCTATCAAAACGGCTCATCTCACTTGGGGCACTGGGACACAGGCCTTCAGTGCTGGTGAGGAGGCTCTCCTGGATGGCTCTGGGTTGGAAAACAGGAAGAAAGAAACAATCGTTTTTGTCATCATGGTGGCACCAGCAACCACGTTTTCTAACCGCTTACCCAAATGTGTACTATTCCGGGTATTTGATATGCATGATGCCATTTAACCCCCACAACTCTGATGGTGTAGGTGCATATAAGTGAGAATTGATGCTCAGAGGACTTGAGAAAACTGCCCAAGGTCATCTAGTTGCTGAGTGATAAGGCTGGGAATTGAACCTATTTTAAAGTGAAACTCAGGTTCTTCATAAATGGGCCATCACATCAGGCTACTTCAAAACCTTCATGGGAAAATGGAATTAAAATAGTTTAGGATCAGCAGATGGGGTGGTGGTTAAACTGTTGGCTCTCACATGACTGACTACACGATGTGAGTCCTGGACGAGATGGCTTTAAAAACACGCTGGGCATATGTGCATGCATGTCCAAAATCCTAAGGGGAGAATAGAGGAGAAGGGATTATGGTGTAGCCATCCCTCTTCGAGGGTTATTTCCTTGCTTTCCCTTTCTGTATCTCCAGAGAGCGCACACACACTATAGCAAATTTTAAAATAATTTTAAAAGGATAAAAGTGGCCACCAAGTGGCATGGTGGTTAAGGCATTGGATTCCTACATGGCTAACCATGGTTCAAATCCAGGACCTGGGAGTTAGAAAAATCACACCAGGTGTATGTATAAAATCTTGAGAAGAAAGGATTGCAGTGTGGTCATCTCCCCTGGGGGTGATTTCTCATTTTCCTGTCTCTCTCTAGGAAGCACATGGGCCCTAGGGTAAAAATTAAAAAAATAAATAAATAAATAAATAAATAAAATGAGTTTATTTTTTTCTCATAATATGCATTTTCTATTAACTTTCTCATGACCCCTCATACATGCCTTACATAAAGGAAAATACTTAGTAAAATACATGTTTGAATTTCTTCCATTAAAAAAAGATACTCTAATCTGTTGCTCTTCTCCAAAGTGTCATCATCTTTAAAATTTATACAGTACTTCTCACTAACGGCATCTACCCTTCCATGAAGATCAAATCAGTCAGAAAACATTTACTGTGGGCTGTGGGCTTTGCCTGTGAGCTAACAGCGGTTCTACCACCCAGTCGTAGAAACTTGTTATCAAGAGTTTAGAGCTATTTTGGTAAGTAACTGCCACAAGAGGAAGCAGGAGAGCTAAAGCTTTATCAAGTCTCTCCTGCTAAGTGCAGTGCCATGCATCTGCCTGCAGACAGAATGCACTGTGTGTGTTGGCCCACTGACCGGGTCTGTGGTGCTCTGCATTTGCCCGTGTACTAAGCGCCTGTGTTTACCTCCATTTAATCATCAAGTGTCATGTCAGTTACCTCTCATACTGGGCATCATAGACATGTGTCTGGCTGATCCCTCCATTCGAAGCTGGTCCTGAAAGATCCTAGCAAAAGCAAACGTGATGAACATGAATCCTTCTTAGAAGGAACAGGTGTCATACTGATGAGGAAATCAAAGCAGCAAGAACAGAGTTAAAGATATATTATTATTTATAAAAATACTTAATATTGATAGTGCTGAAAAACTGATGGAGACTTGAGTTACCTCAAAAACACCACCTAGGGGCTGGCAGGTGGCATGGTGGTTAAGGCACTGGACTTGCACATGGCTAACTGCAGTTCAAGTCCCAGACCTAGTGGCTTGCTTTCTCTCTATACATATGGGAAAATTAAAAATAGTAATAACAGGGGGACCAGCAGGTGGCGTGGCTAAGGGTGCTGGACTCCCACATGGCTGACTGTGGTTCACGTCCCAAATCTGGCAGCTTGCTTTCTCACTTTCTCTTTCTTTTTCTTTCACTCTGTCCCTCTCTGGTCAAATTAAAATTAATTAATTAAGATAAATAAAATGGTTCTTTTTAAAAATATATAATAATAGAGACCAGCAGATGGAATAATGGTTACATCATTGGACTCCCATATAGTTGACTGCAGTTCGAGTCCTGGACCCAGTGGCTTGAAACACACGCAGGGCACATGTGCATATGTGCCCAAAATCCCGAGACTGCAGCATAGCCAACCCCCACTGTGGGATGATTTCTTGCTTTCTCTCTGGTAAGCTTACACCCCCTATAGCAGAAAATCTCTCAAAAAAAAAATCATAAAAAAATAAAATTAATTAAATAATTATGTAAACAAACAAAAAACACCTAAATGCTAGGTACACCTCCCTGACTCAAAGCCACAACCTTCTAATACCTTACAGAAAATCGATCTATTAAAACCAGGTAATTCAAAGGTGTAATTCAGTATTTGTCGTGTTTGACTTTAGCTACTCCGCATGTCAAAATTTACAGTCTACAAGGTTTATATAGATACTGGGGGGGAGGGGGCAGCTAAGCTTACTTACACAGGAAAAAGGAACATATACTGGGCTGACAGCAATGTTTGGGTGGGTCTTCTCCCAGGAGGCCTCCCAGGGCTGACAGCAGTGTTTGGGTAGGTCTTCTCCCAGGAGGCCTCCCAGAAGGAATATACCTCAGAAAATTGAATGGGTTTGGGCATGGTCCATGTGGCAGCATTACCCAAGCACTAAGACTTAAAAATAGATCCAGACTAAAACACTGAGCCAATTGGGATGTTCGAGTGTGGGTACTGTTCTTAAAGCTTAGCGGCCCCATGAGGGCAGGGGCAGGGCTGCTTAACCAGAGAATTCCCAATGCCTGGCGTAAAGCAGGAACTCTGAGTGATAGAAGGAAAGAAGAAACCAATGAACAAACAAATGGATGGCAGTAGCCCAGGAGACACGAGAGAGTGGTAGAGGCAGACCAGACCCCACCCTAGTACAGCCGGGAGCCATCTGAGGTAGGTGACAGAAAAAGCCGATGTTGGAGAAGGACCTCAAGCCTCAGACTATCCCAGATAGGTGAGGCCTGGAGGGAGAATTGTAGAAGACGACGTAAGCTCTACTTTTCACTAGAGACTCAGAACTTAAGATGATGCCCCTTATAAAATAATTCAACACTGGAGTAAAAGAACTGGCACAGAAGGGCCCAGCTGCCATGGTGCAGTAGTAATGCAAGTGCCCTGCAAGGCTAGAAGCCATAGGGCTGACCAAGAGTTTGGATCCCCAAGTTGTCTTGAAAACATACAGGGCATGTGCATGGGCACCCAGGAAGGATCCTGAGGATCTGGACAGTTAGGCAAAAGAGATCCCAGCATGATATGATTCTGTCAGGGGTGCATCTCTCTCCTGCATGCGCTCACTATCATTAAAAGAAAAAAAATCTGCACACAGAATCAACAACCTTTTTCATCACTAAGCAACTACAACATGATGTTTGATTCCTTGGAGAGGGAATTGGATTAAAATCCACATCACTACCTTCACAATACGACAGTGTAAATTATCAACAGCATGAACTTAGTGGATCACTACTAGAAAATTATGAAGTATACCTCCAAAAATACCCAATTATTAGCTACATGGGTGAAGATGAGGAAACAAAGTAAATACAAGAATATACTGCCCGGGATTAAGCAAATGGTCTCTATAACAAGCTTTTACAAAAGCACAAATGCATAAAACATATCTATGTAAATACCGTGATTGTTTGAAATTTGTTCTTATAGTAAGTCTTTTTTTTTTTTTTTTTTTTTTTAAGAATTGTTTTTTTTGGGACCAGCAGTTG
>NW_006159701.1:186142-186850 GCF_000334495.1 Tupaia belangeri chinensis | reverse complement strand
GACCTAAACGCCCGAAAGGAAAAACCCTACAAAAAAAAAAAAAAAAAAAGAATTATTCAACTTTATTTATTTTTCATTTGACCTGAGAAGGACAGAGAGAGAGGGAGAGTAAGAAAGCAAGTCACCAAGACTGGGCCTTGGAACTGCATTCGGCCATGTGGGAGTCCAGTGCCCTTAACCACCATGCCACCTGCTGGCCCCTCTTACAGTAAGTCTTTCAAGTTAGTCAAAACCCAAAGCCAAACCAGAGGGTAACACCTCCCGACCCTGCCATTTATTCTGATAAATGCACCTGGCTTCTGCTGGATTCCAGCAGGCTCTGCTGGATGGCAAACTGCATTATCTCATAGTCTTCGTCTTGCAAATGCACATTTCTGCCATTGTCTTGAACGTGGTACGATTCAGGAATTTCAAACACAGATTGATCAACCTCAAAGTTTGTGACCTGGGAAGCTAAAACACAAAAGTCAACCCTCTAGTGTCGGCTTCATGACAACAAATGTCCACTCCGGCTTTTTGTAAAACTTCTTTAAATTTGAAAAAAAAAAAAGAAGAAGAAGGGATCAAGATGATAATCAAGGTTTGTTGTTATATGAGAAATTTGGAGGAAGGCTAATCATGACAGAGAAAGTACCAGAATATATTTCTTTCTTTTTGCCTTAACAAAAAATAATTACAGAAGATTGAAAGAGAAGATTTCTTTCACTA
>NW_006159701.1:178159-186111 GCF_000334495.1 Tupaia belangeri chinensis | reverse complement strand
CCTACACCCATTCTGCTCTTTCCAAATTCCAGAGGGAGCCAGTGTTCATTTGTGTATCCTTTCAGGAATGTGAGAATATATGTGTGTACATACAGCCACGTAAGTGTATTTTATCCTTTTTTATGAAATATGGTAAACATATAAATGAATATCTTAATACATAAATATCTTAACACTTAAAATCTTAACACCTAAAGTACAAATGATAGTGAAACAAATGCCTAGACCAAGACATAGAACACTACCAATAGCACACCCAAATACACCTCTTCTTGACAATGTCCCGGGACAGCCCATGGCCTGTAGATAAAGGAGCCAGGTTCTACATGGCCAACCATGTGGTTAGAGTCCTAGACCCATCAGCCTGAGAAATATGCTGAGCACGTGGGCTTGTGTGTTCCAAATCCCAGAAGTAGGGAGAAATGGAGGATAAGGGATTGCAGCATGACTGTTACTCATAGGGGTTTCTTCCTTACACCTTGCCTTCCCTCTAGTGAGTACATGCATCTCTGGCAAATTAAAAACAAACAATAATATCGCTTTCCTCCTCTCCACTGGTAAACACATAATTCAGAATAGTGGTTTTCACTGCCTAGCTCTTCTCTGGAGTTTTGTCACAGGTATACAATCTCAAGAGCTTATTTTAGCCCAGTTTTAAACTTGACATAAATGGAATCATATGGAATTTATTCTTTAAATTGGATTTTTTTCCATCAAACATTATGTTGTGGAGATCCACCAGTTTTGATGCACATGGCTATAACTTTTTCTAGGGTTTTTTGTTTTGTTTTTTAAATTGCTAGATGGCAACTGCGCTTATCAGAGAGAGAAGAGGTGCAGAAGGCATGGTTATGCCACAATCCCTTCTCCATCTCTCTATCCTGTTGGGGTTCTTGGCAGGCATGCAAACATGCCAAGTCTGGTTTTCAAGCTGCAGGGGCCAAAGTTTAAACCACAGTGGTTTTGTGGGTTCCAATTCCTTTAACTATTAGGCTGTGAGGCCAGCTTGGCTATAGATTTTTATTTTCACTGTGTTATTCCACTGTATTACTATCACACAAGTGGCACATTCTACGGTCTCAAGACATTTGGTAGTTTACAGATTTTTGCTATACGAACAATATTGCTATCTATCATTACTGGGATCTCCAGATGCTCATATGCATGTTTCCCTAGCGTACACAACTAGGAAATGCTATGTCATAATGTGTACATATCTTTGATTTACTAAGTAATCACAAATGGTTTTTGAGGAAGTTATACCTACTTATTTGCTGCCAAGAGTTTCTTTTGCTGTAAAACCTCATGAATAAATAATATTACTCAACTTTATAGCCACATGGGAGTATAAAGTCGTATATTATTAAGTTCATTTTTAAATTTGAAGTTTTAATTTATATACATTAAAATACTATCTTTTGGGTCAGCACATGGCATAGTAGTTATGTTGTTGGACTACCACATGGCCAACTGTCATTTGAGTCCCAGACTCAGTGGCTTGAAAATTACATGGGCTGCATGTGCTTGCATGTCCAAGATCCCAGAAAGAGATTGGAGGAGAAGGGGTGCTGCGTGGCCATCTCCCCTGGGGGGTGATTTCTTGCTTCCCCTCTTACTGTTGCTGTCTCTCTCTCACTGGTGAGCACATGCACCCTATGCAAAACTTCTTTTTTTTTTTTAAAGTTATCTTTTAATTCATCATGTTGGTAAACTAATGGAGAAAAACCACATGATCATCTCAATAGTTGCAGAAAAAGCATTTGACAAAAATCAATACTTAATAATGGTAAAAACACTCAGCCAACTAGAAATATAATTGAAGAATTCTCTCAACTTAATATAAGTTATCTAAAAAAACCTATAGCTAACATCACACTTAACGATGAATCAAACCTTCCTCCCTTAAAATCAGGAACAAGGTAAGGACATCCATTCTTACCATTTGTATTCCACATTGTAGTGGACATACTAGCCAGCGTAATAAGACAAGAAAAAAATAAATAAAAGGCTTAAAGATTGAAAAGAAAGAAGTAAAATGGTCTTTATTCACAGACACATGATCACATGGGCAGTCTTAAAAAGTTCATGGAAAAAGCACACTGAAAAAAATTGCATAGATTACAAAATTTTTTTCCACCAAAATAAGGTTATACTTTAATTCCACTTTTCAAAAAACTTTTTGAAGTCCCCTTCTATGTAAGAAATTCTAAAGAATCTACAAAAAGCTACCAGAAGTCAAAGTGAATTCAATAATATTAAAAGATACAAGTAAAATATGCAGTATATAAAATATATAAAAATCCATTATATTTATATATATATATGGAAAATAAAATTAACAAAATAAATCTACTCACAATAGCATCCAAAAATATGAATTAATTACAAAGGAGCATGAGGAATTTTAGGGACATCTAAGATAGAAATTCCATCTTGATTGTGGTAGTAGACAGATGTTTATATTTTTCGAAATTATGGAATTGTCACATTTAAAATGGGAACATTTTACTGTATGTACATTGCACCTCAGTAAAGTTGGTTTTTAAGAACATGTGATCTTTTTGGGACCAGCAGTTAGCGTAATGGCTATGTCGCTGAACTCTCATGTAGTTGACTGTGGTTTGAGTTCCAGATCCGGTGGCTTAAACTCACGCCGGGCACGTGTGCATGCGTGCCCAAGATCCCAAGAGGAGAATGGAAGAGAAGGGATTGTGGTGTGGCCATCCCCCCGGGGCGTGATTTTTAACTTTCTATCTCTCTGTCTCTGTCTTTCTGGCAAGCGCATGTGCCCTATAGCAAAAACCTCTCCAAAATTAAAAAAAGAACATGTGATATTTTTAACAATGGAAATGTATATATTCTACAAGTTGTTTTTTCACTTAATCTAAGTCTAAAATTGTTTTTCATCCATCAGAGAGCTACTTCATAAGATACTCCAATTTTAACCTACATAGTTGATATAATGACTGAATATATGAATTTTTTTTTCAAAAATATCACAAAACAACTTTTTATTTTACCTGAATCAGCCTCGGTCCCTTCTACATTTGAAGATAAAGTTTCTTCAGCAGTGCTACAGCCGTTAACATTTCCAAAGGTAATCCGTGCATTTAAGACATGAAACAAGGGTATTTCTAAGAAAATAAAAAGTTCTTATAAATGAACTTACCTGAGAATAATAATAGTTATCATTGGGCTAGAAGGTGGCATGGCAGTTAAGGTCCTGGACTCTCACATGGCCAATTGCAGTCCAAGTCCTAGACCTGGTAGCTTGCTTTCTCACTTTCCCTCTCCCTCTTATCTCTCTCTGGTGAGCACATGTGCCCTATAGCAAATTTTAAAAAATAGTAATAAATAAAATTAAATCATATTTATTTAAAAATAATAATCATTTAATGAGTGTTTACTATGCTAGTACCATAACAAATATTTTTTTATAAAGTTGATCTTATTTGGACCAACAGATGGCACAGTGGTTACATTGCTGGGCTCCCACGTAGTTGACCATGGTTTGAGTCCTGGACCTAGCAGCTTAAAACTCATGCTGGGTACATGTACATGCATGCCCAAAATCCCAAGAGGAGAATAGAACAGAAGGGATTGCAGCATGGCCATCCCCACTGGGGGGTGATTTCTCACTTTCTGTCTCTCTGTCTCCAGTGAGTACATGTGCCCTATAGCAAAAATCTCTCTTAAAAAAAATAGGAAAAAAAAAAGATTAATTTCATTTAATTCTCGTAACAACCTTCACCAATATACACATGGGAAAACTAAGATTCAGAGTTAAATATCTTCTAGATTACAGTGAGTAACTGATAGAGCCAGATTTAAGTGTCTTGAATATACAACTTTCCAAAATTAAAATTCTTCACAATAATATGTATTATATCTAGCATTATGCCTACTAATTCAGACCTTTATATACAGTTAAGTATCGAAAGTGACAATTGTCTTCCTCAAATAATTATCTAATTTAACGTTTCATTTAAGTAATGTTTGACATTAAAACACCAATATATCGGGCCAGCAGGTGGTGCAGTGGTTAAGGTGCTGGCCTTCCACATGGCTGACCAAGGTTTGAATCCCAGACCTGGCAGCTTGCTTTCTCACTTTCTGTCTCTGTCTCTCTTCTCTCTGGTGAATGCACATGTAGTATTACAAATTAAAAAAAAAAGAATAACAAATTAAATAAATATTTTTTAAAATACCAATCATATCTTTATGCCTTTCTACATCTGTCAGCACCAACTATATATAGAAATGATAGTTGGGAATCTCCTTTGATATGCAAGATGAACCAAGAATCATGACTTGGATCATGATTCATAACATAAATAACTTATTTAAGAATTATTTTATTGAGACCAGCAGTTAGCGTAATGGCTATGTCGCTGGACTCCCACGTAGTCGACTGCGGTTTGAGTCCCGGACCCGGTGGCTTAAACTCAGCCGGGCGCATGTGCGTGCATGCCCAAGATCCCAAGAGGAGAATGGAGAAGGGATTGCGGCGTGGCCATCCCCTCTGGGGCAGGGGTGATTTCTCGCTTTCTATCTCTCTGTTTCTCTCTGTCTGTCTGGTGAGCGCACGCGCTCTATTGCAATAAAAAACCTCTCCCCAAAAAAAGAATTATTTTATTTAACTTTATTTATTTATTTTGATTTGACCAGAGAGGGACATAGTGAGAGAGAGAGAGAGGGAAAGTGAGAAAGCAAGCTGTCAGGTTCGGGACTTGAACCACAGTTGGCCATGTGGGAGTCCAGTGCCCTTAACCACCACACCACCTACTGGCTCCATAAATAACTTCTTTAAGTCAAATTAAATCAAAGGGTAATTTTGACCTCCTTTGTTATTTCTGTCACATGCTACTTTGTACTTAAAGTGCTCCAATTCCCTGATGCACATTCTGTCACTCAGGAAAGCAGGCAGAACCTACGAGCGCTCCTGAGGTTTGTTGCATGGTACCTATTTTGACAGGAAATCCAGGTGGGAATTCCAACTTGATGAAATCTCGCAGTCTTGCAAAATGAGCGCTAGTTCGAGCCATTAGGTCAATGATGGGAATGACCTGCTCCACGAGAGAAAGGGGAAACTCTTCACACATCCACAGCATCGCTTTAAACCTGCAAGATTCAACCAAGAGAAGAGCGAGGCCATCTCCACCAGCTGATGAGAGCAGAGTATTGTGCTGCTGTGTAGTAGGCTAGACCACACTAGCCTTAATTCCCACTCTTCCCAGCTAGCTTTTTCTTTTCTTTTTTTTTTTTTTGAGAGAGTTTTTGCTATAGGGAGCATTTGCTTGCCAGAGAGACAGAGACAGAAGGCAAGAAATTACCCCCCAGGGAGGACAGCCATGCTCCAACCCCTTCTCCTCCATTCCCTTCTCTGGATCTTGGGCACACACACACGTGTCCAGTGTGAGTTTTAAGCCGCTGGGTCTGGAACTCAAACTGCAGTTGACCATGTGGAAGTCCAGCGACATAACCATTACACCATCTGCTGGTCCCTCTCCTCACAGCTATCGTAATTCAAATGTCTTAAAGGATCAGAACCACGAGGGAGATTACCCCGAAAGCTGGCAATCATGGGAAATGGCCTGTACTACTCCCTCTCTGCAGCAGCTTCACCTGACAAGCATGAAGAAATTGATAGCTGCTGGAGACCATTTTATTTGACAAACAGCAACAACTATATACATAGTCAGCAACAACAATATGTGTATATGTGGCAAGCCCTGGGGCCTAGTGGTTAAGGAAGCCAGATCCCATGTAGCCAACCACAGTTCAAATCCCAGCTTCGGTGACTTGAAAAACACACTGGGCATGTGTGTGTGTGTCCCAAATCCCGACAGGATAGAGAAATGGGGAAAAAAAAAGAAAAAAAAAAAAAAGAAATTGCTGTGTGACCGCTACAAACTGGGGAGTTCTCTCTCTCTGTCTCTGGTGAGCACACATGCCTTCTTAAAACTGTAAAACTTAGGGACCAGCAGATGGTGTAATGGCTACATCGCTGAACTCTCATGTAGTCAACCACAGTTCGAGTCCCGGACCTGGTGGCTCAAACTCACTGTGTGTGTGTGTGTGTGTGTGTATATATATATATATATATATATATATATATATATATATATAAAATATGTGGAATTTTTACATATAATCTATATTCTACTTGGAAATGGGTGAACAGGACAGACCATCTACTAAGTATGACAAAGTATCAGAATTCCCATATAAGGCCCAACCAGTGGCATAGTGGTTAGTTAAGGTGGCTGGATCTTACATGGCCAACTATGTGGTATGAGTGCCTGTGTGCCCCAAAATTCTAAGAGCACAATTTCCACTGCATATTAATATACTGCAATTCCCCATTTCCATGGGGAGGGGAGAGGTACCTTCTCACCTGAACCCCCCCATCTCTCTTCTGCAAGGATATACCTTAGAGCAAATTTTTAAAAAAATTCTCATAATAATTATGTCTCACAAAAACAAATATTTTCCTTAAACTTCCCTTTTTCTTAAAAAAAAAGGGAGAGAGGAATAGTTGAGATACAATTTATATGTAATAAGTGTTGACCTTTTAAAGTAAAAAGGCAGTCTATTGTTAGCATTAATCAGATAAAGTAACTTAAAAACAATTTTTAAAGGAAAGGAGCAGAGAATGATCAAACAGAACATCATAAACAGCATATCTTCTGAAACGATTCCTACATTGAAAATGGCAGCTGAATCTCTTACTTTTGTGTCCTAATTGTCAGCTCTTTCGGCCTTCCTATGTCCCTGTCTTTCAAATCAAACTCTTCATCGAAGTACTCGTCAGGCGTGATGGCTGTGGGGTTGTTTGCGGTGGCACATTCTGTGGTGAGGTCCTTAAAGACAGAACTCAGGAGAGTCAGAACATCAACTGAGGCTCACACTGGAAGCTTCGAGCACTCGCTCTGAGGTGGGCATGTTGTCACCCAGCTACAGCTCGGGAAGTTCTAGGCACTGACTTTATTACTAAGTCACTCTGTGGGACAAGAATATCTACAAAGGTGCTCTCAAGCTACATGGCAGGTCGAATGGACTTCTCCATTTTAAAACAGCTCTCAACTCTTTGGATTTTTATCTCCTGATTATAGAAAAGAAAAATGAGAGTGACAGAAATATCAGAAAGTGCATGAGATTTGAAAGATTTGGAGTTTACCTTCCAGCTCTGTCACTGTCGAACTTTGACAATGGGAAGGTAATTTCATTTTCTGACCCTCAGTGACATCCACTGTAGTAATAACATAGTTATTGTGAGAGTCAAATAAGAAAATGTTTAATGTGTTGTTACAACATAAAATCCTGAACCCTGGTTAAGTTCTCTTTTTAGAGATGCCGCTGGTTTCTAGTAAGAGAGAAAGCACCTGATTTTACGATCACTACCTCTCCTCTAAAAATCTTTATTCTCAAAGATTCACTTGTTTAATTCTCTCCCGAAAGATCAGCTTGAGAGCACTCTATAGCCTTTCAAATACAGTGGCCCGTGCAGTAAATGCCATCACAAGCGCAGAAGTCTTTTCCTTTATTGACCTGTGCTGAAAACTAGTTGCATCAACTTACCCCTTGAGCACCAAATTGATGTTCCACAGTTCCCAGCAAAGATTCCAGTGGGTTCCTGTCCGCTAGAGAGGGGGAAAATGTTTAATGTCGAATATTATGTCTTGTTGGGACCAGCAGATGGTGTAATGGTTGCATCGCTGGACTCACATAGTCAATCACAGTTCAAGTTCTGGACCTGGCGGCCTAAAACTCATGCCAGGCACCTGTGCGTGCGTGCCCAAGATCCCGAGAGGAGAATGGAGGAGAAGGGATTGCGGCGTGGCCATCTCTCCTTGGGGGTGATTTCTTGCTTTCTGTCTCTCTCTGTCTGGTGAGCACATGTGCCCTAGAGCAAAAACCTCTCTCTCAAAAAAAAAAGAAATATATATATA
>NW_006159701.1:168528-176941 GCF_000334495.1 Tupaia belangeri chinensis | reverse complement strand
TATATATATATATATAATGCCTTGTGGCTATAGAAAAAAGATCTGCACCGTATAAAGTTTCTGATCCAAGCTACCTGTATAGGAAATTCATTTACAGACAGGCTAATAAAATCATCCCCAATAACCATAAGCTAACTTGTCCTTTATAGTGTACATTTTATTAGCATCGCTAAACTAGATCATTAATTACAAGAATGAATGAAGAATGGTGGAAAAGTGGATTTAGGAGTGAGCTGGATCCTGGATTCCACTCCCATCTTGGCCACTCAGGACCTGTGTTTCTGAGCCTCAGTTCCCTTACCTATCAAATTGGAGTAATCGTAAAGATAGCGTTGGTGAAGACTGCACACTTACCACATGCTGCAGGCACGTTCTAAAGGTTCACATATCCGAGCTCATTTAGTCCTCTCAGGAACGCTAAGGAAGGTCTGGGGTCATCTTTATCTCACTGCTAAGGAAACTGAGGCACAGAGGGAAGGTATCTCCACAAGGCCACAGAGGAGCTGGAGCTAGGATCTGGCTCGCACGTGTTGGGAACGTTTGGCTTGGAACCCAAATTCTGTCCAAATGTTTCATTACAATAGTTTGGACTAATCCATTCATTCTAATGAAAAATATTCTACAATATCCTTATCCACTTTTCCATCAGATTCAACAACTGTTCCAAACAAGCCTTTGTGAATGGCTTTACTTATAGCTGAAGCCAACTATGGAGAAACACCTCCAAGAATGAATCAGACAAACAAAAACAAAAACACACATATATATATACACATATATGTATACAGTATACATACATTATAATATATATGAAAAGATGAAGGTTAAGATTAGCTCGCCCAATCGCGTTAACCCCAAACTTGACAGAGCCTACAATGGCTCTCTGGAACCAAAAGAGAGAAGCAGTGGGAAAATGATGGTTATTACCTTTATATCTCTTTTTTTCCTCCTCGGTCAGATGTTCTGTGCGAATTTTGGTTATCACACTCACATTGTTTACAGTGTAAACCTTGAGAGATGTGTGCAAAAGAAAACAGTGACATAGGGAATCAAAAACTCAGAAAATAAGCACAACAAGAGCAAGAATGCTGAAGCAAAAAACCAAAACAAAACAAACAAATCCAGCAAAATAAAATGAGAAGTGGTTAAAGATCATTAGGATCCTTCAGAGCGAATAAGCAAACTATCAGCTCAACTTAGGAATGCGTCAGCGGTTACTTTCCACATCAGACAGTTTTACTACCGAGGAGTTAACAGTGACAGGCTGCCCCTTCCTACTTGCCCTGCTTGTGGCTAAACAATCTCAGAATAATGTCCTGCGACTGAGGCTCCCCACCTGATGCCTGTGGTACTACGGTACCCAAATCTGCATCACATACATCTACTGATTCACGGTCATCTTATAATAATATTGACCTAGACGGCCATCTGCTGGGCAGACGGAAACGGAATGAATACAGCGTTCTCTAGACCTATCAGCTGTAGAGAAAACCAGCCGGTCACTATTTGACAGGTGTTCTGTATATTGACCAAAAGGGATTGCAAATGCGAAAGGCTCTAGTATCAAGGTTTACTGAGGAATATGATGGTCTGGAAGGTCAAATACAACAGGTAACAATAACTGTAAATGCCGTATACCATTTCAAACAGTTCTCAACGTTCAGAGCTACAGAAAACACACTCAGCGCTGAAATGGCTGTTTCTAAATGGCTCTTGCTGAGCATGACATAATCTTTCTTTGTTCACTCAGAGGCCACCAGAGGACCCTGTAGCACCTGGCTCTGTCATTGTGAGCCATCAATCCCTGCTGGACAGCAGGACTAAGGAAAGGACAGGAAGCAGCTTTCCCGCTGACAAAATGCCAGATGACTTGACAGACGCCCATCTCTGCTATTAACAACTGTTTTAAATTCACTGATGTCATGAAAATGGGCCGGGAGCCTATTGGTTACAATTAGGCTGATAAAAAAGCATAGAGACTCAAAAAAGCTGCTCTATTGTACCATATACACATATAAAAACACTACTCTGGTTGTCCAAAAAAAAAAAAAAAAAAAATTCTTACTGTTCTGAGCCATGGTCTGCAAAACCTGGAAGTGATTAATTTAACTTTTTACACATTTCTTGATGGTGTAGAGCCCTTTGCTGGTCTTTCTTAGAATGAATAAGTGAAGTGGTGCTGGGTTTCCATAGAGCAGTTAACAAGAGAAAACAAGGACTTGGATGGGATTAAAAACTTTTAGACTCAAATGAGGGAGAGACTAAAGAAGAGACTTCATCCTTGAAGAGATTTAATTCCATTGCCCTTATAAAAGTTTTTTTGGTAATAATCCAACTTGGAATAATGCAGCAGGTTTATATTGGTTGCCACCTATTTGTAGCTGAAAAGACTGAAAATAGTTCACAGATGAAACCCAGCTATAAGGCAAACTGACATAAACCAAATGTTCGTCAGAGATCCACCTACTCTTCACAAACAGAATAGGATCCGCAACAGTGGGAGTCTGGTCCATCTCTAATTTTATTCTTTCTTATAGGTAGATTGGCGATGGAGTAAATGTTTCAATGAACTTAAACATCTAACTACTCTAAGAAAGATTTCTAGGTTCAAAGTCCTCTGGGAAAAAAAAAAAAAGAGCTATTTTATTTAACAAATGTGATTAATACTGAAATGTGTCCAGAAGTTGGTCAAAATACAAAAAAAAACCCCTCTTCTTTTTTTTAAAAAAAAAAAAAAAAAAGATGAACAAGCATGTTAAGTCTATTCTTCTGCTTTCTTTTTATAAAGAATTAAAGGAGTGACTAGCTTGTCATCCCTACTGGGACAACTTTTTACTTGTTTCTCTTTAACACAGTTTCTTTTGGCATAGCTAGAGATCTCTGGATATGCTATCCCATTTTTTTCAAAGTCAACTAAGATAAAAGATCCACATGTGAGACACATTAGGCAGTCCTTATTCCCCACAGCATCTTCATGGGAAAAAAAAATCTGAACAGACTCCTCATTTGCATAAAAGCTAAGTAGCTATATTAAATCTTATTTTAAGAGTTTCCTTTTACCTTTGCTTCGTAACCATTAACAACTTCTGCTTTATCTGTCCTCCAGCCCCAGAATCCGGATTTAGTTCTGATAAAAAGTGAACACCACAAATTTCTACATGTACAATATGCCATTCAGATTTATCCCTGCAGCCTCTATAGTTTTTTCTTTCCCCCAGCTTAAGTTAGTGAAGGACACTTGGAAATCACAGTCCTATTGTCCACAAAAGGATGCTCTCAATGACAGATGGCTTCAGCAGCCCCCCTCCTCCCACAGTTATTAATCAATTTGCCTCACCCCAGGCAAAGAAAGCCTCCATTCTTGGCTTTATAAAAACTGCCAGCATAGGGGACAAAGGTAGTGACATTTATTGGAGAGTTGTCCTAAAGGAGTAATGATGACTAGCGTCCAAGGGCACTCCATGAGGTGCTAAGTGGGTCAAAACATTTATTTGGGTCATCTTGACTGTGGGCATGGACATCAGCAGCTCTATCTCTGACTCGATCGAGGAATTCTTAGAACAGCGGGGCACAGACCATCCTGCTCCTCGGATGAGAGCGGGCTGGGCAGCAATTCATCACCGTGGCGAGCTGCTTGGAAAAGCCCTTAATGTCTGCAGAAGGGTTTACGAATCACACTCTCTCAGGTCTGGTGCAGCAGAGGGAAAGGATGTTAAAAGTATATTTTCAGCCCAGCTGTTGATTCCAGCTCTATGGAACTGCTTTTAACACTGCAATGTTGGGTATGTGCCCAAAAACCCAGTAATTCAACTCAGCAAACTCCGCAGGAAAATGCATTAAGGATCCAAGAGCAGACAAGAGCCTTGATTCTTTTTCAAAGCCGCTCGCCCTGGGAAATGCTTCCACTGAGGGGAGCCTCTGACTGGCTCTGCTGCTTTGTCTAGAACATCACATCCTAGCTCTGCTTGGCCCTTTGTCTAGAACATCACGTCCTAGCTCCACTTGGCCCCGTGCAGAGCAACAGCCCGCCTTCTGCTCCAAGCCCTGAGTGAAGTGGGACACTGCAGAGAGCTGAGGGAAGGGCAGCGGGTTGGCCAAGTCACCAAGGACACGTGCGGTTATTTGCATTTTGTGTTTCCAAACAGTTTGCTTGTCTTCTAATGGGATTTTGTAAATGGAATTAGTCCAGATGGAGTAGAATGAGTTTTATGTGTCAATTTCAGCCCAGAAGAGAAAGCAGAGACCAGAGCTTTAGATGTCCTATCAGTTGTTGGCAGTGAGTGCCACATGACCTGCGGAGGGCAAGAGGACACTTGAAGGCATCACACCACTGCTGGCGCTCTCCAGCCATCGCTTCAGGGGCAGAGTAACTGAGGGGCAGGCGGTGGGGACTGCACTCGCTGACGCATACGCCGCAGTCCCCTTTTAGCCATCCATAATTGAAAACAAGATATTCCTTGAGTTTAACTTAGAAGAATTTAATCCTCGGTTTCTTATCTTTCCGTAAGTCACGTGATAGTTTGGCATAGGACACTGGGGGATTGAAGGGTGACTGCGTCTGCTCTACTGCACCCTTCCTGTGGGCCGAGGAGGTGAACCTGCGCTTTCCTCCCAAGGAACTGTTAGGACCCTTGCTCGTCTGCATCCGCTCTCTCTGCAAGCCTGGCCTTCAGCTGCCCTTTGCGTTTCTGCTCTGGGACAGCAGTTTAGTTTTTAAACCTAATGTCTACGCCCTGTTTGAAGACGAGATCCTAGTGACTCCTTGACCCCTGATTAACAAGGCCTACAGAGGCATCCACAGATAACAGGAGAACACTCAGCTTCCTTCTTGTGCCATTTTCACCTCTGCCTGTCTCCTCTGAGAACACCACAACACACCAAAGGCCACTCAGCAGACACCGTGTCTCGACAGCCGCTACACAATCTGAAAAAAGGCTCCCAAGGTGGCAGGGAATGTTCTGAGGTGGGCAGAGTGTAACCTTCCAGAGAAGAGACTAATTCAAACTACAGTTAGAGTGTACATCCTGCGGGCCAGAACCCGACTGAGAGGGCATTCACATGCAAGCATCAAGCTCTCAGTCACAGACTAGAAGAAACAAAATGGGCAAATGTGACTCATAAAATGAGAGAGCCACACCTCCCAAATCCAATCCAAGGAATACTCACACCCCCAGTTAGAAGATGTGCCCGCTTTTTACACCAGAAAACCTCACGCTAAGAGTGCTCAAGTCCTCGCTCGATACACAAATTCCCTGAGTGCACATTCACTCCTGAGCACCGTTAAAAGAAAAAGCAGCTGTCTTCCAGAAATTCTCTCAGCAACTGGGTGCGCATACAAATATAAATACGAATACAAACTGGGCCTTCGTCCTTGGTCCAGATGGGACCTGTTATCACTTCCCCATCTATACTCAGTGGGACAACAGCCAGTCATCGTCACACTCTCTTCGTAAATCACACTTCAGAACAAACAAGGACTCTAGCAACTCGGCTGAAGAACCATATGGGGAGCAGTGTCGCTGCTCGTGACATCTTTTGAGTCACAGACTTCGGAGACTTCATCTCTAGGTTCCTTCCTGGTTTTCTTTCAACTAAGGGAAGAGGAAACCAGAGAGATTAGGCCCTTTACCCAAAGTCACACAGTTCTTTAGTCACCCTGTCAACAGAACACAGTTCTGCTGGGCCGCAGCAGGGAGGGCAGCCCCCTCCACCTTCTGGCATTTGGAACACGGCCCTAAGCTGAAGGTGCCCTCCCTGTCTGCACAGGTGCACACTGAGCCGGGATGTGGCTTTCCAAGAAAGCCACAGTCAGGTCCTACACCTTGCTGTCCCTGGGAGACAATGGCTGTTGACTGATGAGGTGGCTGCTAGAAGGATGCAGCAGAGGATGGCCCTGCCTCGGGGGGGAAGCCGTTACTCCTACCCAACTAACAGCAGCACCTCGACACCACACAGGCGAGCATTCTGATTGTTCCTTCTGCCACAGACAGACACCCTATCTCCACGGCTCGACCTAAATTAGAAGAAAAGGACACTGAACAGGTTTTGTGTTTGACTGAAGAGAAATCTCTCCGTTTTGTTCACCGGTTTTATATCAAGGGGAAGAAAAATGAAGAGAGAAGATGATCTACTTGGTAGGAGAAAAGCAAGCCCAAATCCAGGATAACAGTGTCTATTTTAGCTCAGGCGATGCTACTATGGTTTGCAGACAGCTGGCTACGGCATCCTCGACAAACACCAGGGGTTCCTGTGGACCCCCTCGGTTCGGCGTGTTCCTGGGTGGAGACACTCAGACCCACAGCTGTGTGACTAACAGCTGCTCCTCTTTCCCACACACCAAGGCCCTCCACACCCTCTGACCGGAGGAGAGGATGATTTCTCATCTGGATGAGCTAAGGCACAGGCATCTCCAGAAAATACTCATGGCGTCTGGAACGGCCCTGAACCTTATCCAAACTCTTGCTCTAAACTATTAGACCTCAACAAGCAGAAAAAAAGAACCATACGTAAAACGTGATTTTGTCGGACTGTTATCAATACAACTGAATTCAATACTGCATTAATCAGGAGTTTTCAAAACTCAAATCTCCATAGTCAGGGACTCGGGAATGCATGGGTCCACAAATGAGACCAATATAATCCACTAGAAAGGGCCTGTAAAAGAAAATTAAACTGTTTCCTACACTTAACCAACGGGCTATAAAAATGTTATGTGTAGACAGTGTAGGATGTTAGCTATAGTTTCTAGTTGGTTAGAGCAGGAGTAACCTTAAAACCCACTAGTGTCTACTATGTCATATTAGAAAAAATCCCCATCTATCCCAATCCATTAATTTCCAATGAACAGACATGTCACTAAAGGTGGCAATATAAACATTAAAATTTAGAGGCTAAATTCATACCTTTCGAACGCAATATTTTTAGTATCAAGGCTGGTGTTAATGACTGGGCTTGTGAGCCGCCGCTCAACCTCCCTGCTTTTTGGCTTCATCAAGTCCAGAGTAAGGCGCTCCATTTCCTGGGACAGGTCAAAGTGCTCGGTGGTGACCACTTTGTCATCATGGTTAACTTCCATCAACTCTGCCCAGTTGTCTGTTAATGAAAACAAGGGTTTAATAAAGCACAATTCAAGGGAGATGCGGAAACAAGGAGGCCTCATGTTATAAGGCACCCTCGTTCACATTCTTCCTCCCAGGTGCTATCTGATAAGACCTAAAGGTGGCGTGGTGGTTAGGGGCGCTGGACTCCCACATAGCCGACCACAGTTCAAGTCCCAAACCTGGCTGCTTGCTTTCCCACCTTTCCCCACCCCCCTCTCTCTCTCACTCTGTCCCTCTCTGGTCAAATTAGATAATAATAATAATAAAGTTAAATAAGAAACAATTCTTAAATAAAAAGCATTGATTATCTTGATTATCAATTATGTATTTGTGTAGGGATTACCTGGCCAGCTTTCCGCAACTCATAGGATGAATCTGGGCCATCTTCCCTGAAGATGCAGATTTTTTTTTTTTTTTTTTTTTTTGTAAGGCACATGCATTTATTAGAAAGATACAGGGATCAGGGAGTAGAAATCACCCCCACCCCAGGGTAGATGGCCACACCATAATCCCTTTTCTTTCGGTCTCATCTCGGAACTTTAGGCACACATACACACGTGACTGGTGTGATTTTTCAAACTACCAGATCCAGGACTTGAACCTCACAGTTAGCCATGTGGGATCCAGCACTTAACCTCCATACCAACTGCTGGCCCCAAGATGTAGATTTTTAAAACAATGTGCATTCTTTCTTTCTTTTTTTTTTTTTTTAAAGAATTATTTATTTAATTCCATTCATTACTGTTTTTTGTTGTGGTTATATTTTAATTTGACCAGATAGAGACAGAGAGAGAGAGAAAGGGAAACCAAGAGAGCAAGCCACCAGGTCCAGAACTCAAACTGCAATCGGCCATGAGGGAATGCAGCACCCTCAACCACCACACCACATCTGTCCCCAATAATGTTCCTTCTTTATTAGCAACACATTGCGTCTGTGTGCTTTATAAAACAATACAGGGCCGGCAGGTGGCGTGGTGGTTAAGGAAACTGGACTTCAACATGGCCAACCATAGTTCGAGTCCTGGACCTGGCAGCTTGCTTCCTCACTTTCCATCTCTCTCTTACACTCAGTCCCTTTCTGGTCAAATTAAGATAAATAAATAAATAAAGTTAAAACAAAATCATTCTTTTAAAAAAAATTTTTTTTAAAAGTAACAGAATGAACATACACTAGTTTGGGTGAGCAGTGCCATTCCTCACACTCCACTAGAAGAACTGTATGTGAAGGGAATATAAAGAGATACCTGATAAAAGGCAGGGACTCAAAGGCTTAAGAAGAGTGCAACAGACACATGTCAAAGGGTAAGAATGAC
>NW_006159701.1:150527-168497 GCF_000334495.1 Tupaia belangeri chinensis | reverse complement strand
TAAATGACACGTGCAGGAGACTAGCCAGACCAGAACCAAAATATGGATGCAGAGCTGAGTAATTAATGAGAACAACCAAAAAGCACAGGCTCAGATCTGAAGGCACCCGGGTATGAATGTATTTGGATGGTTAAAAATTACTCTGGTGGCCAGCAAGTGGCATGGTGGTTAATGGCACTGGACTCCCACATGGCTGACTGCAGTTTGAGTCCAGTCTTGGCAGTTTGCTTTCTCTCTTTCTCCCTTTTTCTCCCTCTCTGGTCAAATTAGGGTAGATAAATCAATAAAGTTAAATAAAATAATCACTCTGTAACTGAGCCTAAGCAGTGATTACTATAGCAAGATCACTTACCTTCTCCCTTAAATATAAAACTACGCCTCCCTCTTATCCAGCTCATGTTTTCAAACCCCAGCAGTGTGATATCGACACGCAGTTTGGCACCACTTTTCCAAATGCGACAGACATCATTCGGGCATATTCTGGAAACCAAGGGCACTGGAAGAAAGAATGGTACTCCTGAGGAAAGGCAACAGAACACCAGTCCAGGAAATCTCAATTCTGACTTCATAGTAACCATCGAACAGAACCGGACTTCTTGGCACCCGTACTTCTTACACAAGAAGTCACTCTGTAAAGAATTAAAATGGACCTTCTGTCCCATAGTTCTTTATAAAGGAGTAGACCTATGTCTTGTCCGGAGAAAACACTCAACGAATCTCCCAGGAGTATTCTTGATTCAGAAATGAACCCCATTTATCGACCCCCCCCCCCATCACCACCGGGGTATAGAGTTTGTCCATCTGGCCCTTCCTCATTCACACATGCTACTCTTGCCATATGGCTACCGTCTACCATACTGTCAGAGCCGCCTTTCAAAATAGCGAACGTCAAAAATATGGCTGCCTTTTCACAAAACCTGAAGTCAGAGTGATTATTTGCATTATGAAAGAACTTCGTTCCTCAGAACAATCTGAAGTTCATTTCTTTTATAGATTTTTTTACTTCATTTCAGTGTTTCATTACAAATATCACTTCTTGCCTGAAAGGGAAGTCTAGAAGTGAAAATGGATGAAAATCTGGGAGTTAGGAGTTATCATTAACTCATCTACAAGAAATAAAAGTAGAACATCTATAAAAATATATTGTCAGTCAATTTGCCTTACATAATACTTTGGAAAAATACATCCATTTTATGAAAAAAAAAAAAAAACCTATTCATTCCAATATTCGCTTCATATTCTCTTTTTTTCAAGAGAGAGATTTTTGCTTTAGGGGCTGTGCACTTCCCAAGGAGAGACAGAGGGACTGAAAACGAGAAGTCATCCCCCCAGAGGGGATGGCCACACCACAATCCCTTCTCTGTTCTCTTCTCCAGAGTTTAGACATACACACACACCAGCATGAGTTTCAAGCCCCCGGGTCTGGGACTTGAACCACGGTCAGCCATGTGGGAATCCAGTGACATACCCATTATACTGGTCCCTCATCTTCTTTAGAATAATAAGTTTAAAAGAATCAAGCTAAACCACATAAGAGAAATGAGGAAAGTACAGTAAATCTACTCATTAAAATATTAGCAAATTAAAAAAAATAATAAATTTGCCAGAGAGAGACAGAGAGGAAGGAGTGGGGAGAGCACTCTTTAATGGGGCACGGTTATACCGCAATCCCTTCTCCACTTTTCCATCCTGTCAGGATTTTGAACACAAACACACATCTGTGCCCAACATGTTTTTCAAGTTACCGGGTCTGAATTCAAACTGCACTAAGAGATCTGGCTTCCCTAACCACAGGGCCAGCCCTAAAAGTTGAGCAATGAAATTGACATTTTAGAAACTAATAATATGGGACCGAGCAGGTGGTGTGATGGTTAAAAGCACTAGACTCAACTGTGGATCAACCACTGGACCCAGCAGCTTGAAACTCATGCCAAGTATGTTTGTATGTGTGCCCAAAATCCCAGGAGGAGAATGTAGGAGAAGAGACTGTGGCATGGCCATCCCCTGGGGGAGATTTCTCACAGTCTCCCTCACTGTCTCTCTCTTTCTGTCTCTCTGGCAAGCATGTGCACCCTATGGCAAAAAACTAAAATAAAATAAAATAAAACTAATAATATGATGTCAGCTATAAGCAAAGAAAGGAAAAAACAAAACTGTCCATATACTGAATTTATAGATGCTTAGAGGGAAGAGTCCTATGAATGGGAGGAACAACTAGAAGAAAAACACTCAAAGCATTAACAGTGGTTGTGTTTAAGTGAGACAATAGGTATTATTCTTGATGCATTTCCTAGATTAAAAAAATAATGATATTACATGTTAGTTTTTATAAAGGAAAAATAAATCTAGGTGCAGCCTAAGTAAATCTATAGACAGAAATAAATTATAAGCCCAAAGCCACTCACCCCAGCTGGTGAATTCCCATTTCATCTGCACATAGAAATCTGGAGCCTGAGAAACAAAGGTTTAATACGGATTACCGTCAGCAATGTTAATGGAACACAAACACAGCGAGGGCTCATAGGGTGTTTTAAAATTTATAGAACAAAGACCGGTATACTGGTTATATCGCTGGATTCCTACATAGTCGACTGTGGTTCGAGTCCCAGACCAGGTGATTTAAAACTCACACAGGGAGCGTGTGCGAGTGTACCAAGATCCCGAGAGGAGAATGGATTGCAGTGTGGCCATTCCCCCTGGGGAGTGATTTCTCACTTTCTGTCTCTCTGTCTCTCTTTGTCTCTCTGGTGAGTGCATACACGTTATAGCAAAAATCTCTCTTCAAAAAGAAGAAAAAAACTAAAGAACAGCCTTGTAACACAGTGGTTAAGCCCTGTGCGTAAAGAGCTGGATCCCACATGACCAAACATGGTGCAAACCCCAGCCTGATGAGTTGACAAACATGTCCGGTATGTGTGCCTAGAATCCTGATGGGATGGGAAAATGAAGGGAAGAAGATTGGGACGTGATCACACCTCACTGGGAGGTGCTTTCTCTCTAGGGCAAATACGCATGCCATCTGGAGAAAGAGAGAATACAAAGAAACAAAGTACAAGCCCATTACTTGCTTTCTATTCAGGCTGCTATTTTACTTGATGAAACGTCAGAAAGTTCATGGGAAAATAGGTTTACAATATGAGATGACTGGGGCCAGCAGGCGGCATGGTGATCGGAGCGCTGGACTCCCACATGACCGCCCATTTGAGTCCTGGACCTGGCGGCTTACTTTCTCACACTCTCTCTTTCTTGTCAAATTGAACAATAATAATAAATAAATAAAAATAAATAAATAATTTTAAAATATATGAGATTATTTGAGTGTAAAAACCCTAAGATCCAGAGCCAGCAGGTGGTGTGGAGGTTTTGGCACCTGAATCCCACATGGCTGACTTCACAGTTTAAGTCCTGGACCCATCAGTTCAAAAGTCATGCCAGGTGCATGTTCATGTGCATGTATGTCCTAGATTCTGAGAGGAGAATGGAGAAGGGATTGTAGCATAGCCATCCCCCTGGGGGTGGAGGGGCTTTCTCATTTTCCTTCTGTTTTTCTGTCTCTCTCTGCGGCAAACACACATGCCCTACAGCAAACGAAAAGAAAAGAAATCTAAGCAGCTTGTTTTATAATATGCACTTTCCATGAACATTTTGAAGACCCTGCGTATTTCTAGACAGTTACAGTTAGCAGAAAACAACAAGGTTGGAGGGGAATAAAAGTCAGACCTAATTTGGGACTTCAGTCGTGTTCCCAAAAGAAGGGGAAAGATGAGCCTGTGGAGACAGGCTAAGTACCACCACGCAGGGTGGAAGGGTGGGTGACTAACCAGTCTAAGTGAGAAGGGAGTGTCAGTTCCATACATTATTTGGGGAGCTTGGCTGTGAATGGCTACATGTGCTGGGAATTGCTTCATATTTCCCAGACCATCTGTGAAACCCAACGAGTCTGCTAGGCATCCCTCGGAGGTGGATTTCCCTCCAGTTCACAGAAGATTTTACTCCACTGCCTCCTAAACTCATAGAGCCCGGCTTTCTGAAGTTTTATACCACCAGAGCCGCCCTATTTAGAATGATTTACCTACCATGCATTCTTCCAGAAGCTTCTTGAAGAGCTACTTAAGAACTCCAGTTACTATCCAAAAAGAGAAATGTTAGAAACTCCAGGTGTTTGCCTATTCCCTCAAAGCCCAAGACTTTGTAGTCGTTTTTACAGAAGCACAGCCAGGAGGGCCAGTGCTTCTGGAGGAGCCGCCAGGGTTGCAGTCACGGGCAAACAGAACCTCTGAGGGGTGGCATTATATTTATGGTTCTGAAAACGTTACAAAGCCACACAGGATGTCTCCAGCTACTATATAGCATGAAGCTCAAATTATGGCATGGCCACATTTTTACAGATACCTCGAGAATTTTTTTGAGCAACTCAGGAACTCCCTCGAGGGCCATAGACGTGTTGTGGTAGTCTCGGTGTTGAAGAACCGTGTACACCATCTCAGGATCGCCAGTGCTCACAGCCTCATGTAAAACTGCAGAACAAAAGGATGAAACTTGGGGACCAGCAGGTGGCATGGTGGTTAAGGTGCTGGACACTCCCACATGGCTGACCACAGTTCGAGTCCCAGACAAGGTGGCTTGCTTTCTAACTTTCTCTCTCTTTCTCTCTCTCGTCAAATTAAAATAAATTACTGAGTAAATAAATAAAATTAATAAATAAAAATAAATAATAATAAAAAATATAAAATAAAAATAATAAAAAATAAATAAATAAAAAATTATTTCTTTAAAAAAAGTGAAATTTAACTGCCACAAAGTCTCATATTTTATGACCACTTGCAACACCGGATTGAAAAACATATCTATAGATAAAAGACCAATATTTTCTTCCAAAGAGGAGAGAGGCTGCAGTCCTTTCCTACTATCCGTGAGTGTGTGGAGGCCAGTTTTACATAAAAGCAGAAGGGTTTGCATTTATGACCATCACGTTTTTCTATTGTGAGGATGCAGGTGCTCATCAGAGGAGAGAGATAAAGCACCCCCACTGGGGCATGGTCACGCCACCTGCAAGTCTTTTTCCTCCACTTCTCCAATCCCATCAGGACTTGGGGCACACATGGGCACACATGCATGTGCTGGCGTGTTTTCCAAGGTGCCAAAGCGAGGATTCGAATGGTGGTTGGCCCTGTGGGATCCAGCTCCGTGTGCACAGCAGTTAGTCACTGCATATGGGGCCATCCCTATGAGCATGGCTTCTGATTGCCAGCTCTTAACCAAATAAAAAAAGAAGAAAACAGAGCACGCTCGGCCTCTGGATCAAAGCCCTTATCCTCTCCCCTACCCCCCATTTTACCACTGGTTCTGAAACCCTGGCACTGTTTTCAGAGAGCTTTCACTGTGCAGTCACTCAACTGGTTCCGTGTAGATCTGGCAGGTGTGGCTTGTGTTTATGAACATCACTGCTCAGGCAACACAAAACTACTCTATCAAGTCCCAGACCTGGCAGCTTGAGCAACATGTCTGGTGAATGTGCCTAAAATCCCAACAGGGTAGAGAAATGGAGAAGAGATTGAGGCATAACCATTTCCCATGGGAGGAAGGGTATTTTCTCCTTTCCCTCAATTTACCTTTCTGGCAAGTGTATAAGCCTTTAGCAACATTTGAAAAAAAAGGGACCAGCAAGCGGCATAACAGTTATGTCACTGGACTTCCACAAAGTCAACTGTGGTTCGAGTTCCGGACCTGGTGGCTTAAAACTCATGCCAGTCACGTGTGCACACGTGCCCAAGATCGTGAAAGGAAAATGAAGAGGAGACTATGGTGTGGCCATCCCTCCTGGAGGTGACTTCGTGCTTTCTGTCTGTCTCTCTGGCAAGCACATGTGTCCTATGACAAAAATCTGTCCCTCGAAAAAAAAAGAAAGAAAGAAAGAAAGAGAAAAATTACTCTGACCAATAGTAAGAAAGCTAACAAAAACGAGGGAATGACAGGATCCCATTGGAAGAAGCTATTTCTAGCCATAATTTTTTTATTTTTTGCCTATCCTAATGAATTCCATGCCATTATTCCCTGGGTAAAACTGGCCTCCACACTCAAGTGTGGTAGGAAGCGTTTGTGCTGAGAATAGTTTCTGGGTGAGGAGTCACCCTATACCGAGAGCTCCTGGCTGAAGACACAATTCAAGCCACTGTGCTGCCCATCAGCCAGCCAGCATCCCCGACTCCCACCTCCTCGCCTCTGCCCTTAGTCCCAAGAGAAGAGTTTTTAAGATAAAGATCACTGAAGAAAATTATAATTAAGACTGGCCTTTATTCAGAAAGATAAACTGAAATGAATGACTTTAAATTATTTTCAAAGTGTACTTGCCTGTCCATCCCTGGCGATTTTCTTTGGTCACGTCTGCTTTATGTCGGAGCAATACTCGAGCAGATTCCAAATGTCCCAAAGAAACAGCCAGATGCAGTAACGTCCGACCTCGTGGATCCAGGGCCTCCACATTCTGCGAAATAAACACTGGCATTTACATGATCGTATACATTATATAAACGTGTGCAAGGGGCCAGGCGGTGGCACAGCGACAAAACGCAATGCTCTGTGAGGCTGAACCATACCGGAAAGTTCTGGGTTCAAGTCCAGAGACCACCCTGAGTACACTGGGCACCTATGTACCCATGTTGTGGGGCCGGCTGAGGCTGGGGTGGATTGTGGCATCACAACCCTGTTGGGAGTGCTGTTTCTCTCTCTCTTGCTCATGGGAGAAATAAATAAAAACTTTTAAACTGTTTAGAAGCAGAGTTTGAGAACTATATTAAGTATATTAAGAAAAAAGTATTTACGCATTATATAGAGCAACATATGAGACCAGCAGATGATGTGATGGTTACATCGCTGGGCTCCCACATAGCCGACCATGGTTTGAGTCCTGGCCCCGGCAGCTTAAACTCATGCTGGGCGCATGTGCATGCGTGCCCAAGATCCCAAGAGGAGAATGGAGGAGAAGGGATTGCGGCGTGGCCATCCGCCCTGGGGGGTGATTTCTCACTTTCTGTCTCTCTGCCTCTCTCTGTCTGGCGAGCACACCCACCCTATAGCAAAAACCTCTCAAAAAAAAAAAAAAGAGAAGAGGACCAGCAGTTAGAGTAATGGCTATGTCACTAGACTCCCATGTAGTCGTCTGCGGTTTGAATCCTGGACCCAGTGGCTTAAACTCATGCTGGGCGCATGTGCATGCGTGCCCAAGATCCCAAGAGGAGAATGGAGGAGAAGGGATTGCGGCGTGGCCATCCGCCCTGGGGGGTGATTTCTCACTTTCTGTCTCTCTGCCTCTCTCTGTCTGGCGAGCACACCCACCCTATAGCAAAAACCTCTCAAAAAAAAAAAAAAAGGTATGTTTGCATATTTGCATATGGGCAAGGTGAAAATACGAATTTAGAGACTAAAAATAAAGATGACATTACTGAGTTCCTTTTTCTATAAAGTTAGGTGCCCAATAAATAAACATTGACTAATGGCCTCAAATCATTCAACCCAACCTTAAGCTCTCAACGGGACTCAAATTAAGTCTAAATAAGGCTAAGGGTTTCATGAACTGCAACCACCCTGTGACATGGAGCGTGGGGGAATTCTCAAGCACATATCAGCATTCAAGTCTAGAACAGGAAGTACAGGACTTTAATCAAAACTGAAAGTAGAGAAGACAATTTGGGTCGAATAAAATTACAATCTGTAGCTGGAGTCCCACCAAGCACCACTCTCATGATTGTGTATTGAGTTCCAAGTGCCCTGAAGTAGCATATCAACCCCAGCAATATATGGGGGGGGGGGGGTCCTACAGACAACAAGCACGGCCCACCAGGCATGGATGTGGACATGCTTATAGAGAAATACAATAATGCGCACACGGCACTGTGACCGCTTCCCCTTGAGGGTTTTCTTTCTTGTACTAGATAGACTCTTGGCTTTCATCTCCTCATTCCTGTTCTGCTGTGTGGCCCTCCTCTCAGCACTGCATTCAGCTGCTGGAGCTGAGCAGCAGCTTCTCTGCTGTGAGCTAAGTCTCAGACTGGGCACTGCCTGCCAAGCAGGGCTCTGAAGTTTCTTCCAAGGACACAATAAACTGCCATGGGACTTTTGGAATGGAAAAGACTTTTCAAATGCCATAATACTTCTTAGAAAATGTGCTTTATCTTGATGTGAGATGCTAGCTGTTGTCTGGGCACGCACTGCGGTCTCTGAAGATACACAGAACACAACACTTACAAAGGAAGGTACAGCAGGGCCATGGGTGAAAGACCATAATCCAACAGCTATTGAACATCCTGGTTTTGCTAAAATTGTATCTCACCTATAGGGCAGTGAAGATAAGAACTGTGTGGTGCGTGGCCCTGTCTGGCAGCTGAGGAGACCCCGCGCAGTGCTGCCAACGGCCGGGTGGAGGAGCTGAGGTCAGCATCAAATTGGAAATATTTCAAGTGGAATACACAACTATTTCAGCAATGCAGACAATTAAGTATGTTGTTGTGGGTGATGGTGCTGTTGGTAAAACATGTCTCCTGATTCCTACACAACAAACAAATTTCCATCTGAATATTTACCAACTGGTTTTGAACAACTCTGCAGTCACAGTTATGATTGGTGGAGAGCCATATACTCTTGGGCTTTTTGATACTGCAGGGCAAGAGGATTATGACAGATTACGACTGCTGAGTTATCCACAAACAGATGTATTTCTAGTTTGCTTTTCAGTGGTCTCTCTGTCCTCACTTGAAAATGTGAAAGAAAAATGGGTGCCTGAGATAATTCCTCACTGTCCAAAGACTCCTTTCTTGCTTATTGGGACCCAAATTGATCGCAGAGATGACCCTTCTACTATTGAGAAACTTGCCAAGAACAAACAGAAGCCTATCACTCCAGAGTCTGCTGGGAAGCTGGCCCGTGACCTGAAGGCTGTCAAGTATGTGGAGCGTTCTACACTCACACAGAAAGGCCTAAAGAATGTATTTGATGAAGCGACACTGGCTGGCCTGGAGCCTCCCGAACCCAGGAGTGGTGTGTGCTGCTATGAGCATCTCTCCAGAGCCCTTCTGCACAGCTGGTGTCGGCATCATACTAAAAGCAATGTTTAAATCAAACTAAAGAATAAAAATCAAAATGAGTTTTTGCAAAAAAAAAAAAAAAAGGATAAAAACTGTTATTGAGGAATATTAGAAGCATTTGAAGAAGTTCTAGCTGAACCAAATTCTCCAAGACCAACCCCAGGCCACGGTATTCTCCCAGGTGCTGAAATACCATCATGTCCATAGCACCTCCCATGAATCTCTGAATTTTCACAAGGGTATGGCTTGTCCTTTGTACTAAAGAAATTGAGAGCTCCTAAAGATAGGGTCCTACCTTCTGCCACCCTACCGTCTAACTTGCATTAAATAATTGTCTTCTTAAAAGTAACAGGGTGATGAATTTATGAACTATAAATTTATTTACGTTTAGCAAGAAAGAAATAACTAGCAAACTCATCTTCGTACAGGTCTACATGTTTTATCAACAAATTCAATCAAAATGAAAGATGCTAGGTTTGGAACACTGCCTGCCATACATTCATGTAACACATCATGTCAATATCCTAAAACAGGCCCAGCCTCTGTGGCACGGCTGATAGCATGCCAGACTATGGAGATGGAAGCCACATGCCAACCACGGTTCAAGTCCCCAGCCCAGTCAGCCTGAAAACATGTGGGGCACATACATGTGCCCAAGATCCTGGCATGTTGGAGGACTAGAGGAAGGAGATTATGGCATGACCAAACCCTGTGAAGAGTTGGTCCCCCCCATCTCTGTCTCTCATGCATGTACATGCTCTATCATGAATTGATTTATTTTTAGAGAGATTTTTTTCTATAGGGTGCATGCACTTGCCAGAGAGACAGAAAGCAAGAACTCCCCCCCCCACCTCCCCAGGAGAAGTGGCCTCACTGCAATCCCTTCTCTATTCTCCTCTCGGGAGATTTTGGGCATGTATGCACATGTACCCAGCGTGAGTTTCAAGCATCCAGGTCTGGGACTCAAACCATGTTTGGCCATGTGGAAGTCCAATAACTTAACCATTATACCATCCGCTGGTCCCTCTAGCATGAATCTAATATATATATATATTTTTTAATTGAACAAAACAAAAACACAAATCATTCTAAAGATGCAGAAAACAAACTTGATAAAATCCAACAGCTCTTCATTATAGAAAAATAAATAAAATTCAACTCCCCCAAAACTAGGGACTTCCTCAAAGAGCACTTGTGAAAAACATACAGCTAACATCATACTTGATAGTAAAAGACTGGACATTTTCTCCCTAAGATTAGGAACAAGAAAAGCATGTCCTCTTTTAACAATGCTATTCAATACCCTACTAGAGGTTCTAGCCAAGGTGATTGGGAAAGAAAAAGAAAAAAGCATTCAGATTAGAAAAGAAAAATTAAGGGGTCAGTACATGGCATAATGGTTATGTCACTGGACTCCACCAACATAGTTGATCACAGTCTGAATCCCAGAACTAGCAGCTTGAAACTCGCACCAGGCATGTATGCATGTGTGCCCAAAATCCCAAGAGGAGAATGGAGGAGAAGGGATTGCAGCATGGCCATCCTCCTTGGAGGGTGATTTCTTGCTTTCTGTCTCTCTGTCTCTGTCTCTATAGGGCAAGTGTATGTGGCCCTATAGCAAAACCCTCTCTAAAAAGAAAAGAATTAAAATTGTCTCTATCTGTAAATGACATAATCTCTCTCACACATAGAAAAGGAATCTGCTAAAAAGACTTAGAATAAATGAGGTCAGCAAGGTCGAAGGATAAAAGATCAATATACAAAAATCAATTATGCTTATACACTTTTAAGGAACAACTCAAAAATGAAATTAAAATTCCATTCACAATAGCATCAGAAAAATAAAACAACTTGGGAATAATTTAACAAAAGAAGCACAAAGCTTACACTCTGATGACTACAAAGCACTGTTGAAAGAAATTAGAGATCTAGGGCCAGCTGGGTGGCATGAGGTAGGCACTGGATACCAGTAGCTGACACAGCAGTTCGAATCCCAGACCCAGTAGTTGGAAAATTACGCCAGGCACATGTGCATGCAGAGAATGGGGAAGAGATTGCAGTAAGGGGCCATTCCCCCCAGAGGGTGATTTCTCACTTCTCTCTCTGTGTAGTCCACACCCTATAGCAAAATTAAAACAAAAAGAAAAAAGGAAAGGAAGAAAAAAATAAAGAATCTAAAGAAGTGGAAAAGCATGCTATGCTCACGGTTCAGAGACTTACGATCGTTAAGATGGCAATACTCTGCAAAGTGAGGTATACATTCGATGTAATTCCTATGAAAATCCCAAGTGACTTCTTGCAGAAATTTACAAGCTGATTCTAAAATTCATATGAAAATGCAGGGAATCCAAAACATATTAAATATTATATTTTGTTTATCTTTTTGTCAACTGAGGGACATTTGGATTGTTTCTGCTTTTTGGCTCTTAGGAATAATGCTGCTATGTACATTTGTGTACATATTTTCCTATGGATGTATTTTCATTTTTCTTGGATATACAGCTTGGAGAGGAATTGCTAAGCCATATAATCACTTTGTTTAACTTTTTGAAAAACTGCCTTTTTTTTTTTTTGGAGAGTTTTTGTTTGTTTGTTTTTTTGTTTTGCTACAGGGCACGTGCGCTCATCAGAAAGACAGAGAGAGACAGAGAGATAGAAAGCGAGAAATCACCCCCCGGGGGGATGGCCACACTGTAATCCCTTCTCCTCCTTTCTCCTCTCAGGATCTTGGGCACGCACACACACGTGCCTGGCGTGAGTTTAAGCCACCGGGTCTGGGACTCAAACCGTGGTCGACTACATGGGAGTACAGCAACATAGCCATTACGCTAACTGCTGGTCCCTTAAATAGTGCACTTTAAGTGAGTAGATTATATAAGTGAATTATATCTCAATAAAGATATTTTTTTAAATCCACGTGTATTTATATGTAATGCGTAAGCTAATTATCAGCTCCGTACTGTTTGAAAAGTTGCTCAATTTCCTGTGAGTTTCAGTTTGTCTGCTTGTAAAATGGGAAAGATAAACAACACCTGCTTTACAGTTCTTATGGGGTAAAGGTCTTCACTTAGCACAATTCTTGACACCTCGATAAGCACAAAGAAGAGCTAGCTCTTATTATCAAACACCCACACCGTGGAGTTTCATATAAGCTGTCGCTTTCTCCCTAAAAGGGATGTGTTCGAACTTCACCGCAGTTAACAGTGCAGTGAAGGTCTTAGGGTTAGGGTCTTCAACTAATGGCATTAGTTCAGAGAGCAAGGACTTTCAGGCTTTAACTGGAATTCACTTTTGAAGCTTATCAATTAGGTTTTTCCTTTGTTTCGCTAGCCGCAGTGCCGAGCACACTATCAGTGCTTCATAAATTCTCACTGCCATCTCTGGGGGGCTCCAGGAAGAGGCTGCTAACTAGCCCCTCCATTCTCACAACAGAGACAAACACCCTCACTCCTCTTCACTCTCAGCCTGCTCTGGTCCTGCATCTCTGCTCTCCACCCTAAGTCAGGTGGGAAAGGGTATCCTTAGGTCAGTTTCCTAAGGTGAGCAGGAGTCCCAGTGGCCTGGGGAGCACAATGCAGGCAGGCTCTAGGCTCTTCACCTCGGATACCCAGCCTCTGGCTCACTCAGGCCACCTGCCAATGGGCACTGACTTGAATGTGTGCCCAGTGGCCTCATCTGGCCTGCCCCGGCTAGAGTGAGAGCCCCACGGTGGTTCCCTGTCAGGTTCCAGGTATTACTGCCTGGAATGTCATTCTCCTTTTGCCTGGATGTTCTGCTCTGACCTGCTGTCCTCCTACAGGGTGGGGAGGGCTGGCTCTAGCATCTGCCCTACCCTATTTAAGATGCACTGACTCACCTCTGCAATTTGTCACTTTCCTAGCATCACTTTTCCCTTGGAGTGTGACAGACCTTTCTAGCTAAATGGCGAATGACATAACCCGAATAGTTTTGACTTCGGCCACCAACCTGAAGGCCCTATGGAACATGAAAGAGCTGACAGATTAAGAGGTACTTCATTAAGTGCCTGTGTTAAGTGGACGCTGAAGGTCTGAAAACAGTCTCGAAGTTGGCAAAGTGACACAAATGCTGGCTATGAGCAAGACGGTGAGGCTGGGGTTGGCTACGCATTCAGAAACATGTGCTTATCCGCTTCATCTGGATTAACTTGATTCTTTTTTTTTTTTTTTTTTTGGAGAGATTTTCACTGTAGGGCGCGTGCGCTCGCCAGACAGACAGAGAGAGACATAGAGACAGAAAGCGAGAAATCACCCCCCAGGGGGGATGGTCACGCCGCAATCCCTTCTCCTCCATTCTCCTCTCGGGATCTTGGGCACGCACGCACACGCGCCCGGCGTGAATTTTAAGCCACCGGGTCCGGGACACAAACCGCGGTCGACTACATGGGAGTCCAGCGACATAGCCATTACGCTAACTGCTGGTTCCCAACTTGATTCTTTTTTGTGCTGCTGTTCCTGGAACAAAATAAAATTCTTACAGCTACCATCGTGCCTGCCTGGCGTCTCGCTCGTATGATGGAAAGAATGAAGGAGTGGACAGCAGAAACTCATCAGCAAACAAAACATTAAGTCCGTTTTATGGCCAGGGTCATAGGGAAATTTGGTTTGAATTATACAACCAAGACATGATCCTTCTTGAGAAACTGGAACATACATAAAAGGAGTTACATTTCTTGGTTTATAAATGATATTATTTCCATTTACTGAGTGCCTACATTTTGAGATCGATTGTCTTCCTTACTCTCCACAATCCTGAAATGGAGATATTTTTTACTGAAAAAAGTATACCGGAGGGGTTAAGAATATAGATAGACTCCACTTTTCTGGGTTCAAATTCTGGCCAAGCATGCAACTGGGACTGTCTTCACCTTGCTTCCTTCATCTGCAGGACAAGAAACATGGCAACATCCACACCAGAGGGTTGGGATGAGAATTATATCTAAGACCACACATAAAACACTTCACAGTGCCTGGAAAACAGTAAGCTTTCAGTGTTACCTTCCCCAGCTTTACAGGTGAGAGAACAATTCAACAAGGCTAAGGGCAATGACATGTCCAAGTTCCAACTTAATCAGCCTTAGTGCTGGCATTAAACCCAGCTGTCTCCATGCCACCGAGACAGATGGCTATTGCACAATCAGTAGAGAATCTAATTAAATATAAAAGCAATGGGTCCAGCGAGTGGCGTAGTGGTTAAGGCACTGGACTCCCACATGGTCGACTGAGATTCCAGTCCCGGATCCAGTGACTTGAAACTCACACCACGCGCATGTGTGTGCATGCCCAAAATCCCAAGAGAAGATAGAGGAGAAGGGGTTACAGTGTTATACCCTGGGGGGGGTGATTTCTTGCTTTCTGTCTCTCTGGCAAATACACATACCCTATAGCAAAAATCTCTCTCAAAAAAAAAAAAAAAGAAAAGAAAAAAAGACAAGAATAAAAATATGAAAGCAACAGAATATCTCCTATCATATATTTTCATGATAGTATCAACTTCTCTACCCTGAACCAGCTCCACAATTTGTAAGGTCCCTTATTCAAAAACAGTAAAAAAGGTCAAACAGCTACGGCAGAGTATTTTTAACCAAGTACAGGGCCCTTTCGAGCATGGGGCTCTGTGCAATTGCACAGGTTTACATGCATGAAGCCACTGTCTGGACCCACTTCAGTGGCCGTTTCAAGACTCCATGGTCATGACCATCAAGCTCTGATAGTCTAGGTGTTCTCTGTGAATATACTTCAGCTGTCTCCTCCCCAGAGGGAACTGGTTTACCATGAAAGGACCCATGGATTTTGTTCTTAAGTTCTCAAACATTTCAACTCTTTCCTTTACCTCCAGTTAAGAGAAAAGGCCCACTGCTGTCAGAAATTGGTACTGAAAAGATGTGTGGTTTTCTGTGACTTTCTTTGTACTTTCAATAGTTTACAAAATGAGAAGCCAGACACTGAGAAGGGTGCAAAAAGCAGCAGATGCCTAAAAACCAGAATTGTCTCATTTTTCTGGTGGCCTAGGCCGGGCCGGTCAGTGGCATGGTGGTTAAGGTGGCCGGATCCTACAGGGTCAGCTGCATAGACTGAGTCCCTGACCCAAGAGTTTGAAAAATATGCCAGGTGTTTGTGTGCGCACAGACTGTCCCGAGAGGAGAATAGAGGAGAAGGGATTATGGCATGGCCATCCCCCCTCTGGGGTGCTTTCTCATTTTCTCTCTCTCCCTCTAGCAAGTGCACATGCCCTATTGTGAAACTAAAACTAGAGTGTCTTAGGTAAGCGCTAGGAGTAAAGCAGTAGAGGATTCCCTCTGAGCCACATCTAGGAGCTAAATCATCAGGTAGACTGGAATCCTTAATGGTGAATCATCTGTCTGAAGACACGTATCATCCATCTCGTTAGTTCGAGTTAGTTGCCACCTCACCTAATTAAGAATGATGACCTTTGCAAAGGTTTACTATCTAGGATTATTTTCTTACATGAAAAAATAGTGACTTTTGGCTTCCAGTGGGTGCTCAACCAACCTAAAATAAACATGTCAGGTTGCAGGCAGGTGCTCAGCAGTAACCATTCACCAAACCGGGTGATGCTGATGTTGCTCAGTTTTTGCCAACCCAAAGAAAACCTATGCGCCTTTTCATCTAAAATTTCTTGACAATTATAGGAGCAATTGTGAGCCTGGTTCAAAACCAGGTCTTCAACACACTGGATTAAAATGAATGACACCAACAAACACAATTACACCAGACTTCAGGGATAAAACACTCATCCTAATAGCTAGGTTTGTTAGCTTGTAACTTAAGGACACCCATATCTCCCAGAATTGCTGGAATACCTTTAATGCAAAGTTTCTCAACCAAGGTATGACATTTGGGTTTAGAGCATTCTTTTTTTTTTTTTTAAATTCATATTATTTTAGGTGTTTGCTATAGGGCATGGGCTCATACCAGAGCGAGACAATTGAGAGGTAAGTGAGAAATCACCACACCACAGTCCCTTCTCCTCCATTCTCCTCCTGGGATTTTGGGTATGAACATACAAATGACTTGTCGTGAGTTTTAAGCTGCCAGGTCCAGGACTCGAACCATGGTCGGCCATGCGAGAGTTCAGTGTCTTAACCACCACGCTACCTGTTGACCTCAGATCATTCTTCTGTTGTGAGGAGTTATCTTTTTTCTTTTTTTTTTTAAGAATTATTTACTTAGTTTTATTTGTCATTATACTATTTTTTTAATTTGCTATAGGACACATGTGTTCATGAGAGACAGAGGGGGAGAGAGAGAAAGTAAGCCACCAGGTTGGGGACTTAAGCCATGGTCGGCCATGTGAGAGTTCAACTCCTTTAACCACCACACCACCTGCTGACCCTGAGGAGCTGTCTTGTACACTGTGAGACATTGAGCAGCATCCCTGGCCTCTAGATGCTAGTAGTCACTTTCTACTCCCCACTTATTAAAAAAAAAGTCTCTATACTTTGCCAAATGCCCTCTCTGGGGCAAAAATCACCTCTCACTGAGGATTGCTGCTTTAAAGAGATAGCACTAAATAGCAGACAGGGAGTCAAAGCACTTTAGGACAGGAAGGGATTTTAAAGAGCCTCAGCACCAGTGATACTCAAACTTTGTTATCTATTGGCCTTCCTGGGGAGCGTGTTAAAATGTTGATTCCCGAGGGGAGCAGGTGGCATGGTGGTTAAGGCGCTGGATTCTCACACAGTCGACTGCAATTCATGTCCTGCATCCTGCTGCTTGAGAATCAGACCAGGCAGTGTCTGATTCAAACCGCAGAAGGAGAATGGAAGAAATGGGATTACAATGTGGCCATCTCCTCTGGAGGGTGATTTCTCATTTTCCCTGTCACTGTCTCACTCTGGCAAGCACAGGTGCCCTATGGCAAAAACCTTAAAATAAGTAAATAAATAAACAAATAGCCTCAGCACCAGTGATGCTCAAACTTTGCTATGTATCGGTCTCCCTGGGGAGCTTGTTAAAATGCAGATTCCTGTGGCCAGCAGATTGCACAACGCTTACATCGCTGGACTCCCACATGGTCAACCATGGTTCGAGTCCCGGACTCGGTGGCTTGAAACACACCCGGCGCGTGTGCATGCATGTCCAAGATCCCAGGAAAAGGACAGCCATCTCCCAGGGGGGTGGGGGGGGATTTTTCACTTTCCCTCTCACTATCTCTGAATCTCTCTCTCCTTGGCCAGCACATAAGCCCTAAGGGGGAAAAAAAAAAAAACTCTGAAAATATGCTGATTCCCGGGCCTCACCCCAGACCTATCTATACCAGGTACTGGGTTTGCCCACATCAGTACCAACATCCTCATTCATTCGACAGATAAAGCTAACCTGGCCAGTGAGGGGAAATGCCTTGCCCAAGGTCACGGGGTGAGTTAGAACCTGGATTCCAAAATCAACCCAGCCCTTCCTTACAAGGAGCGCCTGTTCTCACGTCTTCAAAGGTAGCAAAGCCCGATGATGGTTAAGGCCCCCACCCACCCACCCTGGGGCAGCGGACCTGGGTTAAAATCCCGACTTGGTATTTCCTAGCTGGTGGTCCTCGGGAAAGGCTATAACCTCTGAGAGCCTCAGTTTCCTTCTCTGTCCAATGGAATAGACTCCCTCCCAGCGTTTTTGGAAAGAGTAGGAGAGAGAATGAACCGAAGGCTCCTCTCCGGCACCGGGCCTAGCATGAAGTAAGAGCTCAGGACATGCCCAGTGATCGTGACTGTCTCACGACTGCAAAGCGGAAGGGTCTGCAGGGCCCCGACGGCAGAGGGCTAGAAAAGCGATCAGGAAGGTGAACCGACCCCTCCGAGTCCCCAGCTCCCGCCGGAGACCTGCCCTGCTCCTCACCTGTCCCCGCAGCTCCTTCTCGA
>NW_006159701.1:132130-150483 GCF_000334495.1 Tupaia belangeri chinensis | reverse complement strand
CCGGCGCGCGCCCGCCCGCGGGGCCGGCGGCCGGCGAGCTAGAGAACGAGGTGAGCGAGGTTGCGGTACGCGGCCAGGCGACCTAGCGGGCCGGGTGTGAGCACGCTGGAGGTCCCAGGTCACGGGCCGGGTCGGGGACCGGGTCGGCCGCGCCCACCCCGCGCCCCGCCGCGCTCCCGCCCGCGCTGACAGCTCGGGAACCGACTTCTGCGGCGAACTGCCCCAAACGGGGAAGTGCGGGGAGCGAACCACCGTACGCCGCGGCAGGAGGAGGCCAGGCGGGGCACCCGGCCCGGAGTCCGCCCGATCCCACCCAGCTACACCTCCCTATCGGAAACCACAGGAAAACACACACGACAGCTGCACTACTCTCCCTCGGCCCCGAGTCTCGACGTGGACAACGCGGCCCATCCGTCACCAGCCTCCCTCCCCCTGCTCGGAGGACCCCAGGTGGTTCGGTCCACAACTGGGCCTCTTCCATTGGCTCTGCAGTCAGGGGGTGACCACAGGGGCCCGGACCAAACCATTCCGGCCACTGACTCCCTGGCAGCCTTTTTGGACCAGGGCAGAACCTTCCGCGATTGGTCCGAAGCCATTTTGGAAGTGGGCACCACCAACCGGTTCTAAAGGAGGAACTCCAAGCCCTGAAGAAGGGGTTCCAAATGTTTGCATGATGAGGGGACAGCGCTATCTCAGCAGGTCTCAACCTTTGCACCCTTTGAACCAGGGTGCGTCTTTATGTGGGTGTTGTCCAGTACTTTGTAGGATGTTGAACTGCATCCCTGGCCTCTACCTACTCCGTGCCATAACAGCACGCCCCACAAAACATGTCCCCAGTCATTGCCAAATGACCCTGGGTGAGAGAGAATCACCCTCGGTTGACAAGCACTTGTGTTTGGACTCCACACTGGGTTATCATTCAAAGCTACCTATGCTGATGCTTTATTCCAAGTATGATGTCATTTTTAAGCTAGAAAAGGATGATGGGGACCAGCAGATGGCGTAATGGTTATGTTGCTAGACTCCCACGTGGGTGACTGAGGTTCGAACCCTGCATCCGGTCACTTAAAACGCTGGGTACATGTGCACGTGTGCCCAAAATCGCAAGAGGAGAATGGACGAGAGGGGACTGCAGTGTGGCCATCCTCCCTCCCCCCGGGGGCGGGGGCAGGGGTGATTTCTCACTTTCTGTCTGTCTCTCTGCGTGTGTGTGCGCGCGCGCGCGCGCGCACACACACACACACACACACACACACACACAGGACAAATATATGTAACATCCCAATGCAACCACAGCCTGCACATAGGAAGTTCCCTTCAGTTTGCAGCCTCAGGCACTATGTCTCCTGGACTCAGCCGAGAACTAAGGCACATACAGCTACTCACCAGCCTGAGCTTCCTGCTTCTGCTTCCGCTCTGCCATCTCCAACTAGACCATGTAGCAGGGAGAAGCTCTTCACATCCAGCTTTCCAGATCCCTGTAACAACAGCTGTTCAAGAATCCTAGCCTAATCCGTTCTCCACAAGTGTGGGGCTGGGAGGATTTGTGACGCGTAGAACGAAGAGGATGAAGGAACATCAGGATGGCACCGGGTGGCTCTAACTGGAATCTGTGGGAATCAGGTGGTTATTCCCACCTCCCGGACTTATTACACTGGAGAGAGGGCCCCACGATCAGAGCTTCTGAAGCCTCTTCTGGCGCTTCTCATTCTTTCAGACCACTTGTGCAACTTAATCTTTCTATTCAGCATTCTCTATTTATTGAACGCTCATCCGATTTCCTCCACAATGGCAAAGACCACATCTGTTTTGCTTACCAGAGAATCTAAAACCAAAATAGTTCCTGGCCCACAAAAGGCATCTAGTATCTGCTTAATGGAGATTATAGTTATGTTTACATATAATAGATACAATAAATATTCATTAGTATCAGGGCACATCTCTCCTTCACACCAATTAATTTCATTCCATAGTGTCTATCACACGCCATCCTGTAAATTACTCTAGGTTAGCTATTCTTATTTTCAAACCCCAAGCATATGAAGAAAAGCAATAATTAGAAAATAATAGTAGTATCAATAATAATGAAAGGGTTTTTTCTTTAAATGATTACTTAATTTTATTATTATTTTAATTTGGCCAGAGAAAGAGAGGAAAGTGAGAAAGCAAGCTGCCAGGTCCAAGACTTGAACCACGGTCAGCCATGTGGAAGTCCAGCACCTTACCACCATACCATCTGCCAGGCTTAATAATGAAGGTTTTTAAAGAATTATTTAATTTTATTCATTATCGTTTGTTTGTTTATTTATTTATTTATTTATTTATTCATTTATTCATTTTTAAGTCAACCAGAGAGATGCAGAGAGAGAAAAGGAAAGTGAGAAAACAAGCTGTTGCTCGAATCAGGGTCAGCCATGTGGGAGTCCAGCAACCTTAACCACCATGCCACCTGCTGGTCCCAATAGTAGTTTTTATTTGTTGAGGGCTTACAATGGCAGTCAGCATACTACATTTTACTGTAATTTATCCCAGTTGTCCTAGCCAAATAGTAAGTATTTTGCTTTGCTGGCAACATGTTTTGTTGCATATTCTTCTTCCTCTTCTTTCTTTTCTTTTCCCTTTTCTCCTTTTTCTTCTTACAACCCTTTAAAAATGTGGATTTGGGGATGACTGGTGGCATGACTGTTAGGGTGTTGGATTCCCACATGTCTGACCACAGTTTTAGTCCCAGACCTGGTGGCTTGTCTCACTTTCCCTTTCTCTCTCTTTCTGTATCTCTCTGGTGAAAATTTAAAATAATAATAACAAATAAAATTAAATAACAATTCTTTTAAAAAAAATGTAAACATCACTCTTAGATAGCAAGCCATACAAAAACAAATCATGACTAGAAGTGGATAATACATGATCTCCATTTTGAAGATGAGATTAAAAGTGCAGCCTAAAGAAGGAAGCATCTAATATATTTTTGTTTTTCTGTAGACCTACAGTAGAATGAAAGCACCATATGACCTGTAAATTTTGTCTTCTTTGCTCGCTTCTGTTCCTCCAAGCGCCTGGAACAGTGCCTGAGACACAGTAGGTGCTCAATAAATATGTGTTGAGTAAAGAAACGAATGAATGGACTACTGATTACTTCAGGGAGGTTGTGGTTGCAGAATTCTGGTCACATTTTGCTTCTTCCCCTGGTATTAATAAGTGTAGGGATGAGTTAGTTCAGATTTAGAGGTAGGACAGAGGATGCTTGGCGCAGTCATTTGCCCTCACTCAAAATGGCGACGAGGCAGCTTGCCCTTTCCGGTCACATGACCTGCCAGTCGCAGACAGGCACCTCCCCGCGCGTGCGTGCTGCGCCGGGGCTGCGAGGCGCTGAGGGGAGAGGCGCCGCCGCCAGCGCCGCGGTGGGACCCGTTAGAGCGGAAGCGCTGCCGCCGCGGTCTTCGCGGTCCCGGGGCATCTCGTTCCCGGCAGGTGGGAGGCGGGAGCCATGTCGAAGCGGCTCCGGAGCAGCGACGTGTGCGCTGACTGCAGCGGGCCAGGTGAGTCGCACCGACCGGGCCCGCGCCCCTCATCTGTCCTGACTGGGACCCCTGGCCCGGGGCGGTCCCCTCCGGCCGGGCTGGTTCCAGCGGCCGAGCCTCGCACCCTGCGGTTGGGATCGCAGCCAAAGGGTCCCGGAGAGGCCTTGGGGCGGGACTCGTGCCGGGCCTGTCAGAACCGTGCGGGCAGGGGCCCGCCACCTTCCGTCCCTCTCGTCACTCCCTGCCTCTCGTCACCTACGTCCCAGACTGGCCGGGGAGGCGGCGGGGGCCGGAGCCGCTCCTCCGACAGGAAGGGGCTTGAGTAATCCACAGGAAGGCCAATTACAGAAGTAAAGTGCGAGCGTCCTCCCTGCTGCCGCCCCCAAAGGCTGCAGGTGTCACCCCTCTTTGGACCCCCGTCCTGCAAGGGGGCCCAACCCGAGAGGGGCGACACTCCCTCCTTTCCTCCCCAAGGCTCGCGGGAGGGCTCCAGCCTGGTGGCCACTCCATCGGGACAATCTCCAGGAGGTCGGGGTCTTGCAAACTCTACTGGCCTTTTGGAGGCAGGGCACGTCTCAAGTTTGAGAGTCCAGACAGGCTGGGTTCAAACTAGATTTGGGCTCTGAGTGACCTTGGGTTGATGATTTCATTTGGCTGAGCCTTGATTTCCTCCTCATTTTTCCCATGGGGATAATTGGGAATACCATGTTCAGTGGTTAGGAAGATCCCGTGAATATTCTTAGGATCATCTCTTGTTTTCTTTTTCTTGTTTTTGGTATCCTGTTATTTATTACAGAATCCTTGCATCCCTTCATGCTAGAATTTCCAAATCATTAATCACAATTGAAAGCACAAAATCATTGGGAACATAAATAAATAAGGGCATTGAAAGGCCAAAACCAGAACCATTCATCTCATGCATAATATTCAGATTTAGAGATCAGATCTGTCTCAGCAATTGGAACTGAACTGACAGGTCTCTGGGTAGATTATTATATGTTATTTTCAGGTACTTGGTTTTGTCGGCTTTGAGTTTGAAGTAATTCCAAGGTAGGATGACTTCCTTGGCACAACAGTTTTCAATAAACAATCTTAATTAAATCATTGAACACAAGCGCCTTTGCAACTGTTCTGATCTTCCTCTTGTCATTTGGAAGCGGAGGCTGATTTTTTTTTTTCCCCATGGAAAAGTCATGATGCATTTTGGCATAGAAAAATATGTCATGACTTTTCAGACGACCCAATAGTACTGTGATAATGCAGACAGACCTTCTGTAGTTATTTTATGGTATCGCCCTTTTTTTTCCCTGAAAAAATAGAGGATGGAGGAGCTTTTAAAAAGGTGTTTTATAAACCAAGTTAGTGTGGGTTATACAAACTCCCTTCGTTTTCTCTAAAAATGTTATCTGTTCCACTTCCTATTTTCTTGCCTGTTTTCAGTTGAACTTTGTGATGTGTTTGATTCACATGTATCTAGCTTCGAACTTCCTCTTGGAATCCATGTTCTTCACTTCCCAATAGATGATATGGGACAAAGGAAAATTGCTTCTCCGTGGCCACCCTAAGTACTATCTTGCAGTTTGGCAGTGTGCTGTGCATTTCAGAAGGTTTTCTCTTCCATTGTATCGTTTTACTTGCTGTCTCCTATGCCTAATCTGCAGAGACTTGAGTCACTTCCTTCCTGTTTTGAATATAATTAGGCTACCTTGAAACGTTCTGTGAACTTGAGCAGTGAGGAATTTGTGCTGCATTTTCTGCAAAGCACTAGTGAAAGTGTTACCTGTAGGATTGGGGACCCCTTTGGAAGCCTGACGAATGCTAAGTTCTTCCTCCCAGAAAATGCACGTGTACTTACTCTTTTGCACAGAATTTATGTAAGATTTTCCTAGTGAGGGGAGACATTTTTGGAGTCCATTTGTAATACCATGAAATCTTGATTAAGACGTTCTTCCAGGGGCCAGCAGGTTTCCTAGTGGAGGGGAGGAGGGTATCACAGACATTTTTGGAGTCCATTTGTAATACCATGAAATCTTGATTAAGACGTTCTTCCAGGGGCCAGCAGGTGGCACAGCAGTAAATGCAATACTGTGATGCTAGACCACATGGGAAGGTCGTAGGTTTGCCTCCGAGGCCTTCTTGTGCATGTCAGGCAGCATATTCCAGACTGACCGAGGCCAGGGGGGGATCATGGTGTGGAGCCCTCTCTCTCTTAGAGATCCCTCACTCACTTTCTCTCTATTAGAAGAAATAAGTAAAAATAAACTTAAAAAAATAGAAGAACTATGGGACTAGCAGTTAGCGTAATGGTTTTATCACTGGACTCCCATGTAGTCCACCACAGTTCGAGTCCCAAACCCTGTGGCTTAAACTCACGCCGGCTGTGCATTCTCAAGATCCCAAGAGGAGAATGGAGGTGAAGGGATTGCGGCGTGGCCATCCCCCCGAGGGGTGATTTCTCACTTTCTGTCTCTCTGTCTCTCTCTGTCTTTCTGGCAAGCACATGCACCCTATAGCATAAACCTCTCCAAAAAAATAGAAGAGGGACCAGCAGTTAGCGTAATGGCTATGTTGCTGGACTCCCATGTATTCAACTGCGGTTCGAGTCCTGGACCTGGTGGTTTAAACTCACGCCATGCGCATGTGCGTACGTGCCCAAAATTCCAAGAGAAGAAAGGAGGAAAAGGGACTGTGGCGTGGCCATCCCCCCTGGGGGGTGATGTCTCACTTTCTGTCTCTCTCTGTCTCTCTGGTGAGCGCACACACCCTATAGCAAAAACCTCTCAAGAAAAAAAGAAGAACTAGCCCTTCCATTATAAACTAGAAGGATTTCACCCAGTTTCATTCATACAGATTCACCTGTGATTTTACTGTTAACAGTCTGTTCTTTCCATGGGCTTCTGGTCTATGATGGTAAAGTGATTAATCAAGAACTTCACTTTATATGCGTGCTGTATGTGCTGGCCTGTGGCCTCATGGTTATGGAAACCAGATCCCGCATGGCTGGCTGTCCAGTTCAAATCCCAGCACAGATGGCTTAGAAAATATGCCAGACCCTTGTGAGTGAATCCCCAGAATCCCAACTGGCTAGAGAAGTGGAGGAGATGAAATTGCTGTGTGTCCACCCCCCATGGGGGGTGCTTTCTCCCATTCAACTTATGATGAGGATACTCAAAGTTAAGTAACTTGCCTAACATTATCGTATAAGAAGTGGCAGAGTGGGGGTTCAGACCCTGGACTCTGTCTCCAAAGCCAACCCTCTTAACCACCATACTCTCTGGCTCCCAGGATTTGTCTCTGATTGAAATCCCATAACTTTTCATTATATGGTTTGAATGGGTTTGAATAAACCATTGAAAATGGTAAAGATGGTATGCATGCATTTTAGAGATTTTTGTGGACATTGAAGAATTTTAAAATGTAACCCTTAGACCAGGCAGCCTGAGTGGCACCTATTGTCACCCCATTGCAAGTCTGATGAAATGTAGGTCTTTCTTTATTTGGTGTTTCTTTTTTTTTTTTAATTTAACTTTATTCATTTATTTTACTTTAATTTGACCAGAGAGGGGAGGATCAGATCCGGTACTAGAACCATGGTTGGCCACGTGGGAGTGTCCCACGCCTTAACCACCGCACCACCTGCTGGTCCCGAGCTTTCCTTTCTAACAGTCAATGCTCATTAGGTTTTCCTGAACAGTTAAAACCAGCAAGTTATTTATTTATTTTGAAAGGTCTCACATATTTATTACTGAACCAACCTACCAATGCAGAACTTAGAGACAAGGTAAAGCATCATTTTTTTTCCCAATAAACACAAGTGTCCAGTCAATGGTGACCATTTTCAGCTTGATGTGGCAAGACCATAGTGACCTTGGTACAGCATAAATATGTAGGCCATATACTGTCCAATTCCTCATAGACCCAGCTTGGTTCTTCTCCAGTGTCTCCTCTTGGAGTTGTACCTGATTTTATTACCAGTTTTCATTCTAATCCACTAGGGAATAGGACGATTTTGCTTCTGTTTTTTGGCCAGAAACAGCTTGATTCTGAAAGTCTTGTGAGAAGACATGGCGAAGAGCCGAGTGGACCACTCACACCCTATTTGGTGTTTCTAAGTGTTCACTTTACTTATCCAGATCCATCCTCTTTACCAAGTGTGAATTACTCCTTGTTTCAAAGAATGTCTGATGAAGCTCTATGGGACTTCAAAGGAAAACAAAGTACTATACACAGACCAAAAGTATTATTCATTTTTATTTTACATCTTTGCCTCTGAGAAGCCACTATTATTGTAGCTTTTTCCGGATCAGTTGCAGTGTTGGACTCGGTAGTTTTAGTTTTATTTAAGACGACTGGTGGATATCATAGGATATTTCCTAGTGGTCCTGTCCGCAGAACCATAGCAGCAGAGTGATTTTACATTTACCACTTGCAGCTTTTTTGCTAAGCATATAGGTGTGTTGATTTGTAGCACTGGATTAGGGCAGCAGTCTTTTCAACATTTACTTAAGGAAATGCTATGCAGATTACTCACTTTTAAAATTATCTTGGGGCTGGCAGGTAGCATGGTGGTTAAGCTGCTAGACTCCCACATGGCCAACCATGGTTTGAGTACCAGATCTGGCAGCTTGCTTTCTCACTTTCCCTTTCTCTCCCTCCCTGTCTCTCTCTGGTCAAATTAAGAAATAGGGCCAGCAGGTGGCGTGGTAGTTAAAGGTGCTAGACTCCCATGTGGCCGACCACAGTTCAAGTCTCAGACCTGGTGGTTTGTCTCTCTCTTTCTTTCTTCTTCTGTCCCTCTTTGGTCAAATTAAAATGAAGGAAGGAAGGAAGGAAGGAAATTTGGACCCAGCAGGTCACATGGTGGTTAAGGGTGCTGAACTCCCACATGGCCGACTATGGTTTGAGTCCCAAACCTGCAGGTTTCCTTTCTCACTTTCTCTGTCTTTCTCTCTTTCTCTCTCTGGAAATATTAAAATAAATAAATAAATAAATAAAGTATTTTTTTAAATATAAAAATAAAGATAAAAAAGTGATTTTTTAAAATTATTTTTATTTAACTTCATTTATTCATTCATTTGTTTATTTCAGTTTGACCAGAGAGGGATAGAGAGAGAGAGTGAGCGCAAGCTGCCAGGTCCAGGGCTCGAACTGTCAGCCATGTGGAATCCAGCACCCTTAACCACCAAGCCACCTGCCAGCCCTAAAAGTGATTCTTTATTTAAAAAAAAAAATAGACATCATAACAAAGAAAATTAAATGAATATATAATTCTTTCCCCTTTTTTTGAAGAGGTTTTTGCTATAGGGCGTGTGCCCTCGCCAGACAGAGAGAGACAGACAGAAAGCAAGAAATCACCCCACCCAGGGGGAGATGGCCATGCTGCAATCCCTTCTCCTCCATTCTCCCCTTGGGATCTTAGGCACGCACGCATACATGCCCAGCGTGAGTTTTAAGCCACCAGGTCTTAAAACCAGGGGCTTGAACATGAGAGTCCAGTGACATAGCCATTACACTAACTGCTGGTCCTGAATAAATAATTATTTTTAAAAATTATATTATCTTGCTGTTTGTGGAAATGGATTCCAAATGATTCATCTGTATCCTGTTGATTTACTTCTCTTATGTTGAATGAAAGAGCATCCATCCAAGTTGGTAACTCCACGTTAGGCCAATGAACTGTGGCTTTAAACCACAAGGTGGATGAGTGCTTAATGAAGGCTTCAACTCCTGTTTTTCATCTCAGTTAGCATTCTATCTAATCAACCAAGATAGGTAGTACCATCAGACAGGATTGCTGACTTGATACGTTGATGAGCATTCTAAAGCAACAGCAGAAAGCCTCATTTTTCTGAAAAACCAAACCTCAGTCATCCTTGGCCATCTGGCAGCATAGCAGCCAACTGGTGTTCTTGCCACTGAGATTTCATTCTCTTTCCAGATCCTTCCTGGGCGTCAGTAAATAGGGGGACTTTCATATGTGACGAGTGCTGCAGTGTCCATCGGAGTCTAGGGCGCCATATCTCCCAAGTAAGGCATCTGAAACACACGCCATGGCCGCCAACACTGCTTCAGGTAAAGGATGAGAATTCTTCTCCGGTTTACAACTTATATTTTAGGGCTCATTGTTTTAGCAAGTAAAATTTCTCCTACTACTTATAGAAAATGTGCGAATCATAATTGGAATAAGGTACCATCAGTACTTTTTTTCTCCTTCCTAACATAAGTGTAGGCTATTACACTCAATTAGAGAGAGAGAGAGAAACAGTCATTAAAATTTCCTAGTAGTGTTTCACTGTTGATTGTCCAGACTCTTGTCACCAGATCCTGTTTATAAATAGTCCATTTTTTCCATGTATCATGATAAATTTTTTCAAAAGTTTCTTCCCGAGAAACTTTTCATTAATGTATTGGGTCATCAGGAAAGTCATGACGCATTTTAGTATAGAAAAATATATTATGACTTTCCAGGCAACCTAATACTTATTCCTGAGTACTGGCTGTTGTTTTCAAAACATTTGTTCCTACATTCATAGGCACGTGGGCTGGGATTCCTCAGGAATTTCTGAGATGTCTGATTTAAGTTTTCCTAAAGCTCTTGTTACTGACTCAGAGACCAAATTAAGTTACCATGTTTTGATTGCTTGCCTCACACTGGTGTTGAGTCAGTTTTGTTTTATCTGAGATCCAGTGTCTTATTACCTGTTTTTCTATTTGAGGATGTACATTCTTCAAGTTCCCTTGAAACTCAGGTTTAAGTGTGTGTTTCGTCTTCATTTGCCCTAGGAATATATTTTACTAAATCTATGGCCGCTGCCCCACGTGTTCCTCAATTCGCCTTTATGAAGTAAGGGACTAAAACAAGTGGGTCTGTAACCCCGACGTGAAAATATCCCCACTAATGTCAAAGACAGCTGGGGCCATTTGGGGAGTCATGCTTCGAAATGAAATTGGGAGGGGCTGGCAGGTGGCATGGTGGTTAAAGGTGCTGGACTTGAGTCCACCACATGGCCGGACGGTTCAAGTGCCAGACCTGGCGCCTTGCATTCTCACTTTCTCTCTCTGGTCAAATTGAGAAGAGAGAGAGAGAAATAACAATGATAAGTAAAGTTAAATAAACTAATTCTAAAAAAGAAAGAAAGAAATGAAGTTGGGAGATAGGGGCTGTTATTCACTTTTGCTTGGAAGTTTCTGACAGCCTGTTATCTCGTGCAACAGGAGTATTTACTATTGTCAGGTCTCTCTGTGCTGACAAAGCCAGATTGTATTATAGAATCTGAAAAAAGTCCAGAGGTGAGTATTTAGAGTGCCTGGATTGACCCTAAGGCATCAGTTCCCAAAGTATGGTACTTAAGCCACAAGTGGTACTTCAGACAGATGTTGATAATACTCAAATCATTGTTTTAATGCTTGCATTATGTTAATATATAAAAGAAAACTGTAACTAGGACATTAGACCTTAATTGTTAATAAACGTTTTAAAAAGTGAGTGGATTTAAAGAAAAGTCTCTAGTGACAAGTGTAGACAGTACATGGGTTGTCAAGAATCTTGAAAATAGTGTTTGAGGGGCCAGCAGGTGGCATGGTGGTCGAGGGTGCTGGGCTCCTACATCGCCAACTGCAATTTGAGTCCCGGACCTCATGGCTTGCTTTCTCTCTCTCTCTCTCTTACTCTCTCTCTCTCCCTCTCTCTGTCTCTCTCACTCTCTCAATCTGTCCCTCTCTGGGCAAATTTAAATAAATAAAGTTGGGACCAGCAGTTGGCATAATGGCTATGTCACTGGACTCCCATGTAGTCGACCACGGTTCAAGTCCCGGACCCAGTGGCTTAAACTGACACTGGGCGCTTGTGTGCATGCCCAAGATCCCGAGAGGAGAATGGAGGAGAAGGGATTGCGACATGGCCATCCCCCCTGGGGGGGTTTCTCACTTTCTGTCTCTCGGTTTCTCTCTGTCTTTCTGGCAAGCACACACTCCCTATAGCAAAAACCTCTCAAATAAATAAATAAATACATAAATAAATAAAGTTAAATAAAATAATTCTTTTTAAAAATAGTATTTGATCAGACTTGGGAAATACTGACATAAAGTGTGAAAGTATTTTTCTTCCTTTTTAATATATAAGAACAGTACAGTCAGATCCATGTAGGGATTTAACTGTCAGCTGAATCCTGCTTGCAGGTTTGTGTTTTTCATTCTAAAATCAGGGAAAAACGTGATATAAGTGATACCATAAACCTGTTAGTGTTTGTAACAGGGTTTTGTTTTCCATGTTCAGTCACTAGTTCCTATTGAATATTTCTGGAAAGAAATTAAAGTATGACATCATGCTGCTTGGTTTTAGATGGTCGAAACCCTGTATAATAACGGTGCTAATTCTATATGGGAGCATTCTCTGCTGGACCCTGCCTCTATTATGAGCGGAAGACGCAAAGCTAATCCACAGGATAAAGTACAGTGAGTAGACTGTTTATAAATACTTTTTATTTCTTTGTAGCAAATGGGACCCACTACAAGGAATGCAGCTATTTTTGATCAGCTTCCACCAGAGCAGCAGTACAGGAGGTGGTTGCCCAGTTGTGCACTGGGCTTTTCGCTGTTAGAAGTGCAGAATGAGGCAGGCTGGGACTGTCTCTTTTGCATGGTTACCCAACCAGAGTACATGGTTTCTCCAGTTGGAAACCAAGGTTCAGAGGCTGTCGATTTCATCAGATTTGAACTTAGGTGGTCAGACCAGAAACTTAGATCCCGGGGACCAGTCTGCCTGATGCCTCACCTATAACATGGGACTAAGTGCCACTTCCTCCCAAGGTTGCCATGTCAGTTAAGAAAATTATACAGAGAAGAGAAATGCTATAAAAAGCAGGGTACTCTGCAGTCCCAGCCACTATCGTGACTAGTGAGTGTTTTTAGACTTCAGATCTTAGACATTGCAGAAACTTATTTCAGTCCATTTTATTCTTGAGTGGGGGATATGGGTCACTTCCTCTTCTTTCTACAGTACAAAGAATGGGGAATTTCTTATCTGAACTGCAAGTGAACTGTTCTCTTTATTGTTTTCAAACCAGTCCCAATAAAGCAGAATTCATCAGAGCCAAGTATCAGATGTTAGCATTCGTCCATCGCTTGCCCTGCCGGGATGATGATAGTGTGACTGCCAAAGACCTTAGCAAGGTGAGTCACCCCTTTCAGAATCCCTGAAAGAGCCCAACGAGACAGAATATTGTTTTGTTTTGGGGTGAGGGGAGAAAACTAGGAAGAAAAGAAAGCAAAATAAAAGCTTTTTTCTGTAAAGTACTTTAAAAAATAAGTAACAGCTTTATTTATTTATTTATTTATTTTGGTAATTTGGTTTTGTCTTTAATTTTATCCAAATAGCAGCCATTCATGTTAGTGGAGGTACGAGAACAAAGAAGAATAATGCATGTCTAAAAAGTTAAAAAGTTTGTGTTTTTTGGATAAGGTCTTTTCTGTTTTTTTTTTTTTTTTAAGAGAGATTTTTTGCTACAGAGCACATGCATTCGCTGGAGAAACAGAGAGACAGAAAGCAAGATATCATCCCCTGGGATGACAGCCCCACCGCAGTTTCTTTTCTTCACTCTCCTCTCAGGATCTTGGGCAAGCACACGCACACACACATACACCCAATGTGAGTATTATGCCATCAGATCCAGGACTCGAACCATGGTCAACTACGTGGGAGTCCAGCGACATAACCATTACACCATGCACTGATACCAATAAGGACTTTTTTTAGAGGTTTTTGCTAGTGTTCATGAGCTCACCCAGAAATAGAGATAGTGAGAGGAAAAGTGAAAAATCACTCACCGGGAGGATGGCCACGCTGCAATCCCTTCTCCATTTTCCTTCTGGAATCTTGGGCAGTCACACTCCTGCACTCGTCATGATTTTCAAGCCATCAGATCTGGGATTCAAACTGTGGTCGGCTAGTGGGAGTCTAGCGATGTGACCACTGTGCCATCTGCTGGTCCTCTGATAAGTATTTTAACTTTTTCATTTGTTGAACTTTGAAATAGAACTCATCTCAGAATTTTTTTTTTTACAAGAGAAAGTTTTCAGGACAATTATTTATTTATTTTATTTTTTAATTGCCAGAGGACACAGGCACTCACCAGAATGAGAAAAAGAGAGGGGAGCAGGCAAAAGCACCCCCATTCAGATGTGGTCACACCATAATAGCTTTTCTTCCATTTCTTTCCTGTTAGGATTTTGGACGCACACACTTGTGCCCAACATTTTTTCAAGCCACCAGGGCCAGGATTTGAACCACAGTGACCATGTGGGATCTGGCTCCCTTAAACTCTAGGCCACAGACACCCCTTACAATTACTTATTACTAATTCAGGCTAGAAAAAGTACCGGGGGAGAACCAGCAGTTAGTGTAATGGCTATGTCGCTGGACTCCCACATAGTCGACCACGGTTCGCGTCCTGGACCCGGTGGCTTAAAACTCACGCCGGGCGCGTGTGCGTGCATGCCCAAGATCCCGAGAGGAGAATAGAGGAGAAGGGATTGCGGCGTGACCATCCCCTCTGAGGGGTGATTTCTTGCTTTCTGTCTCTGTCTCTCTCTGTCTGTCTGGCGAGCGCACGCGCCCTATAGCAAAAACCTCTCCAAAAAAAAAAAAAAAAAGAACCAGGGGACCAGCAGTTAGCATAATGGCTATGTCGCTGGACTCCCATGTAGTCTACTGTGGTTCGCATCCCGGACCCGGTGGCTTATAACTCATGCCAGGCACGTGTATGTGTGGAACCCAAGATCCCGAAAGGAGAATGGAGGAGAAGAGATTGTGGCATGGCCATCCCCCTGGGGGGTGATTTCTCGCTTTCTGTCTGTCTGTCTGTCTGGCGAGCGCACGCACCCTATGGCAAAAACCTCTCCAAAAAACAAAAAGTACCGGCAGAAGAGGGCTGTGTTCTTCAGGTTCCCAGATTGCGTAAAGGGTAGAATCTTGAGAAAGCAGTGTGTAACTGAGAGCTGTAGTACACAGAATGATACTTGTAAAGTGAGTAGATAGCGTTCTTTTTTATTTTTTTTTAGAATTATTTAACTTTTTTAGTTATTATTTTTAAATTTTACCAGAGAGACAGAGAAAGAGAGAAAAAGAAAGTGAAAATGCAAGCCACCAACTCTAGGACTCAAACTGTGGTTGACCACATGGGAGTCCAGTGCCTTAACCACCACGCCACTTGCTGCCCCATAGATAGCTTCCTATATGTGGGTGTTAGCATGTTTTTGAGAGATGCCAGATGAAATGTGTATCTTGGGGCCAGCAGGTGACGTGGTGGTTGAGGCACTGGATTCTCACATGGACAACAGTGGTTTGAGTCCTGGACCTGAGAGAGAGAGAGAGCAAACCATCAGTACATGTGCCCATAGCAAATTAGAAAATAATAATAATAGTAAATAAATAATTCTTTAAAAAAAAAAAAAGAAAGAAAGTAAGAAAGAAATGAACATCTTGAGGCCAGCCGGTGGAATAGTGTGGTTAAGGTGACTGGATCCCACATTACCAGCTGTGCGGTTTGAGTCCTGGACATGGCTCTTTGGAAGATATGCTGGGCGTGTAAGCTCAAAATCCCAAGGAGATAATGGAGGAGAAGGGATTGTGTTGTGGTCATCCCCTCCTGGGGTGCTATCACTCAATTTTTTTTTTTCTCTCACTTTCCCTCTCTGTCTGTGGCTAGAGCATGTGCCGTATAGCAAATTCAAAACAAAACCAGAAAGAAACATGCATCTTTATTCCCCAAACACTGCTTTTGATTATTGCTCACTCACAGAGCATGGACAGAATTTCAAATTTTGCATCAAAATGTACATAACTGCTACTCCCATTAATTAATAAGACAGTATGTGCTTTTTGGTTTTTAATTAATTAATTAATTTTTTGCTAGAGGATGTATACACTCACCAGAGAGAGGGGGAAAGGACCCAGTGGACCGTGGTAACACTGCAGTCCCTTTTCCTCTATCTGTCCCTCCTTTCAGGATTTTGGACATACATGCACATGTGTTCAGCTTATTCCTCAAGCTGGCCCAGGAATGAAACCACGCAGTCAGCCATGTGATATGACTGCCTTAACCACCAGGTCATGGAGCCGGCTCTCTTAAAGTATTTACTTATTTTAACAGAATTATTTATTTAATTTTATTTATTATTATTATTTTTTAATTTGATCAGAATGAGATAGAGAGAGGGAAAGTGAGAAAACAAGCCACCAGGTCCACAACTTGAATCACAATCAGACATGCGACCTAAACCACCATGCCACCTGCCTGCCCCAATAAATAAATACCTAAAAATAAGACTTGGGTGCAGATGTTAGAGTTCTCAGTTCCTGTGATAAGAATTGTTGAATCTTGGACAATTCTAGGGTAGGCATGAGGAAAGGCAGCTCTGAACCGTGCACAGTCACCTCCTCGTACTGTTCTTGCTCAGGTTCAGATTGTGCCACTTACGGGGACAAGTCACACACTTGGGCAGGTCAGCCTCATGGCCCTTGTTTCCTTGTCATTAAAATGGGTCCGACCCCACCTTACAACCCAGGGGTGATTGTGATCAGCAAAGGAGAGACTGGTCCATCCACTTGATTGAGCCAAATAAAGCTGATGCGTTACTAATGCAACATGTTAACATGGCCTACCAGCTGCTCTGGTATGTAATGTTTTATTTTTTTAAAAGGTCTTTGCCTTAGGGCACATGCGCTTGCCAGAGAGAAAGAGACAGTGAGAGGGAAAATGAGAAATCACCCCCCAGAAAGGGTAGCCACTCCACAGTCCCTTCTTCTCACTCTCCTCCTGAGATCATGGGCATGTATACACGCGCACCTGGTGTGATGTTCAAGCATCAGGTTTGGGACTCCAGCCATGGTCAGCCATGTGGACATAACCACTACACCATCTGTTGGGCCCTGGTACGTAATTCTTTACACTTTGGACAATACTCTTTTTCTGTCTGTGTATTTTCAGCAACTCCATTCAAGCGTGAGAACAGGGAATCTCGAAACCTGTTTGAGACTGTTATCTTTGGGAGCACAAGCCAACTTCTTTCATCCTGTAAGAAAACACGTATTGATTCAGTTGTTAAGTTGAAAATAAATGAGCTGTGTTCATATAGTTGTTAGTTTGTTTAATTTGCTCTTTTTGTTTACTTCTTACTAATGATTTTTAGGAAAAAGGAAACACCCCGCTCCATGTAGCTTCCAAAGCAGGGCAGATTTTGCAGGCTGAGTTACTAGCAGTATATGGAGCAGACCCAGGCACACAGGATTCCAGTGGGAAAACGCCTGTCGATTACGCAAGGTAGGAGGCCTGGATTCTTGTCACTTCTCTCTGGGACTCTATAATTGTTGGATGTGCTATGACTTGTGTTAAGTAGCCAAATCGTTTATGATGAGCCCTTCTACCCCCTTTATTTTTTTTGGAGAAGTTTTTGACATAGGGCACATGTGCTCACCAGAAAGACAGAGAGAGACAGAGAGACAGAAAGCGAGAAATCACCTCCCAGGGGAGATGGCCATGCCGCAATCCCTTCTTCTCCATTCTCCCCTCGGGATCTTGGGCACTCACGCACGCACTCGCACCCGGCGAGAGTTTAAGCCACCAGGTCCGAGACTCGAACCACGGTCAACTACATGGGAGTCCAGTGACATAGCCATTACACCAACTGCTGGTCCCCACTTATACCCCCTTTTTTTTTTTTTAAAGAATTATTTTATTTAACTTTATTTATTATTATCATTGTTATTTTCCAGTTTGATCAGAGAGAGACAGAGAGAGAGTGAGGAAGTGAGAAAGCAAGCCACCAGGTCCGAGACTTGAACCATGGTTGGCCATGTGGGAGTCTAGTGCCATTAACCACCACGCCACTTGCCAGCCCCCCCACTTATACCCCTTTAAAGATTGGCATTCTGTTATTTTGTGGACGAGGACACTTGCAGCACGTAGAAGCCTGCAAACTCAGGGTAGGGTACGATCATAAACCCATGTGCTTAGTGTCTGGTCTTTTACTTTGTCCCTTATAACACAGAGGTATGTGAGCCATAATCAGAGTCCAAATCAAATATTAAGAATTAACAAACTTGGGCCAACCTGTGGCCTGGTGATTAGGGCAGCTGGATCCCATGTAGCAGACTGCACAGTTCAAATCCCAGACTCAGCCTCTTGAAAAACTCTCTGGGCACATGCGTGTGCACATCCAAAATCCTAACAGGAGAGAGAAATGGAGGAAAAGTTTTGCAGTGTTACCGTCCCCCATGGGGAGTGCCTTCACTCCCACACCCCCTCTCCCTCTCTCTGTCTGTGACTTGTGCACCCACCCTCTGGCAGATGGAAGGAAGAGGAGGGGGCAGGGAGAAGAACCCGATAGTCTTAGTCTGCTGTTGTGTTACTAACAGAAATACCTGAAACTGGCTAATTCATAAAGTATAGAGGTTTATTTGGCTTACAGTTCTGGTAGCCAGTAAGTCCAAAGACACAGGATTGGTATCAAGGCAGCCTCTGGGGCTACCTTACGGCATGGCTGATAAGCAGAGTAGAAGGCAGGTGTGCAGAAATAGACTTAAGGGAAGCTATCCTCTTCTTCTAAACTGCTCTAGCAGTAACTAATCCTTCCCAAGAGAGCTAGAACTCACTTCATCTCTTGAAATGACATTAATCTATTCATAAAGGTCATGCCTTCACAATCCAAATATCTCCCAGTAGACCTCACCCCTTAAAGGTCCTACCACCATCTAATACCGTTACAATGGAGACCAAATTCCAGAACAGGAACATTTAGGAGACAAGCTATTATTTAAACCAAAGTACCGCTCTT
>NW_006159701.1:122181-132111 GCF_000334495.1 Tupaia belangeri chinensis | reverse complement strand
CGCTCTTCCATTTTTTTTTTAGTACTCTTAATTATTGCTTGAACTTAAATCTATGGCCTACTGTATTATTAAACAAATATAGTAAAATGTTAATTACAAATTTTTTTTTTTTTTTGGAGAGATTTTCACTGTAGGGTGCGTGCGCTCGCCAGACAGACAGAGAGAGACATAGAGACAGAAAGCGAGAAATCACCCCCCAGGGGGGATGGTCACGCCGCAATCCCTTCTCCTCCATTCTCCTCTCGGGATCTTGGGCACGCACGCACACGCGCCCGGCGTGAGTTTTAAGCCACCGGGTCCAGGACATGAACCGCAGTCGACTACGTGGGAGTCCAGCGACATAGCCATTACGCTAACTGCTGGTTCCCTTAATTACAAATTTTAGGTAGTGGCCATCTGGGTGCTCACTGTAAGTCTTTTAAATTTTTTTTTACTTGAACATTTTAATGATGAATTGATGGAAAAAATAAGCAAATTTACACATCAGTCTTCAATATCACTTAAATGATCGAAGATTACTCATCTTTTCTTCTCTTTCCAAATTACCTTTTTTAACTGTTAAGTACCATACTCTGCTCTTTAGAAGATAAAACGGGTGAAATAACAAAACTCTGCCCTCCCAGAACTTATCATCTCTTGGAAGAGATGATTTGGAGATGTGTAAAAGTGTTAAATGAGGCAAGATAAAGTGATTCACTACCACAATGGATGATCGGTTTTAAGTAGCATGTGCAGGGTTCTTCACTGTGGCCTAAATCATTAAGAAATCCCTGCAGTTGGTCTTCGAAGACCAAGTTGGATTTGGATGTGTGAAGGAGACGGTCAGGCATTCCAAGAGAGAGGAAAGGCGTGAGTCCAGAACCCCTAAGAGGGAAGGGAAGGGTGGACAAGACATGGTGAACCCAGCAGACACGGCTGGAGAGAATAGTGTCGGAGTAACAGCAGCTCAGTGTCTCATTGGATCTCAGACTACACTGTGCAGTGCATTGTTATGTCATATAGCACTGAAAAAGAGGAAAAGCTTGACCAGTTAAATTATGGTGTACCATCAATTGCAGGATATTTCCTGATTCACAGAAGTTTTAAAAATGAAAAAAAAAGGGCCCAGGTGGGTAGCACGGTGGTCGAGGCGGCTGGATCCCACAGGGTGACTGAGCTGTTTGGGCGCTCCACCCTGTGGCTTTAGAGACACACTGGCTGCATGTGCACGTGTGCCCAAAATGCTAAGAGGAGAATAGGAGAAGGGATTGCAGTGTGACCATCCTCCATGGGGGGGGTACTTTCTCACTTTCCCTTTCTCGCTTTCTGGTGAGCACACTCACTCCATAGCAAATTAAAAATCAAAGACGGGGACCAGCAGTTAGCATAATAGCTATGTCGCTGAACTCCCACAGAGTCAACCACAGTTCGAGTCCCGGACCCGGCGGCTTAAACTCACGCTGGGTGCATGTGTGTGCCCAAGATCCCGAGAGGAGAATGGAAGAGAAGGGATTGCAGCATGGCCATTCCCCCCTGCGGGGGGGGTGGATTTCTCACTTTAGATGTGTAGTAAGATGCAGGGTATTTTGTAGCGCCTTAAATGGTGGGAAGAGAAACTGACTGAAATGAGACTGGATATATATATATATTCTTAAGTTTATTTTACTTATTCTTCCTAATGAGAGAAGCAAAAAAAAAAAAAAAAATCCGAACAGGGTGTTCACGCTCTGATCCACTCCCAGCCCCAGCCAGCCCAAATGATGGGCATGTCCATGTGGCTGCCACATACGTGTGCCTGGCATGCATGAGAAGGCCTTGGAACTTGGACCCGGGACCTCACATGTGAGTCTAGCGGCACAGGGGATTGTGCATGTCCTTACTGCTGTGCCACCCGCTAGCCCTCAGCTGGATGTTTGAAGAGGAAGAGCACTTTGGAATTTCCTCATTTACTTTGGAATTTCCTCATTTGGACCTTGAGTATAATAGCCTCGCCACGTAATAACTTATTTATATGCCTTCTTACTGAAAGTGTTCCAACCAACTTCAATGTTTATTTCATGAACAAAGAAAAGCAAACTTAGTATTTTCCTTGTTTTTTTTTTTTTTGAGAGAGAGATTTTTGCTATAGGACTCGTGCACTTGATGGAGAGACAGAAAGCAAGAAATCACCCCCAAGGGGAGATGTTCACGCCACAATCCCTTTTCCTCCATTTCCCTCTCGGGATTTTGGTCACATACGCACATACGCCCAGTATGAGTTTTAAGCCGCTGGATCCAGGACTCAAACCACAGTTGACTACATGAGAGTCCAGCCATGTAACCATTACGCCATCTTCTGGTTCCACAAACTTCATAATATTTTCTGTTACAGAAATTAAAGAGGCGAAAGGAGCTGCAGGTAGGAGCTATGCATTAGATTATTTCATCTCTCCCTGCATCAAAACCCTTAAAGTGGTTTGTAAACTCGCATCCAGAGTCAGAATATCTGCGTCAGAATCATCCATACTAGGAAAGGAAATATCTGTATCTAGGCTGGCCCCATCCCATCCTTACTGATTCAGAATTTTTAAGAGTGGGGCTTGGACATTGTATATTTCTGGAAATAGTCTAGTTCAGATTTTTGAGACCCTCTATCCTAAACCATTTATTAATTTTATTTTTTCTCCTCAAATGAAGTTGTTTGTTTTGTTTTTTTTTTTAAAGTGTTTTTTGGTTTGGTTTTGTTTGGTTGGTTTTTGCCTCAGGGTTCAGACAGAGACAGTGGAAAGGGAAAATGAGAAATCACCCCCAGGGGGTTAGTCATGCTGCAATCCCTTCTTCATTCCCCTCTTGGGATTTTGAGTGCATGTACCACCTGGTGTGAGTTTTAAGCTGCCAGGTCCAGGAGTCAAACTGCAGTTGGCCACGTGAGAATCCGGCACCTTAATCACTATGCCACCTGCTGGCCCCTCTTTTTTTTTTTTTTTAATTATTTGCTATAGGGGGCATGCACTCATTGGATAGAGACTGGGGTTGTGGGTGGTGAGAAAGCATCCCCCAGGGGAATGGTCATACGGTCATACTGCAGCCCCTTCGCCATTCTCCTCTTAGGAGTTTGGGCACACATGCACATGCACCTGGCATGTTTTTCAAGTCATCAGGTCAGGAGCTCAAACTGCACAGTCAGCCATGTAGGATCCAGCCACCTTAACCACCACGCCACTAGCTGACCCAAATGAAGTGTGTGTGTATATATACATATATTTATGCTTTTCCATAGGGTTTATGCACTTACTACAGAGACAGAGAGAGACAAAGAGGGAAAGTGAGAACTCATCCCTCAGGAGGGATGGCCACGCTACAATCTCTTGTTCTCCATTTTCTCAGGATTCTGTATATGCATGTACCCAGCATGCTTTTCACGCCCTTAGTTCTGGGACTCGAACCATGATTGGCCATGTAGGAATCCAGCACCTTAACCACCTGCTAGCCCTGAAGTTTTTTTTTAATCCCTCTTGTAAGTCTTTGAATTCCTTTTTTTTTTTTAAATTACTAGAGGACACATATACTTTCTAGAAAAAGAGACAAGGGAGAGAGAAAGCATCCCCAGTGGGGCATGGTCGTGTCGTAATGCTTCTTCCTCTCATCAGGATTTTGGGAACACGTGCCTGTATACCCAGCATGTGTTTCAACCCCCCAGGGCTGCTCTTCGAACTGTGGTCAGCCATGTAGGGTCCAACTCCCAAAGCATAGTGCTTAACCACTGTGCTATGGGGCTGGCCTTGAGTTCCTCAGTAAGCATTCTGTTTTGTATATTAATTAAGGCAAGGGATTAATTCACATGGTGGAAACAGTTTATAAAGGTAAGACTTTGACTATCTCACAAAAAAAAAAGTAGACTGACATTTTACCTCACACAAAAAGGGTGAGTAGTCTGAAAAGTCATGTTTATAAACTCAGGTATCTCAAGAGACATCTTTGTACTTTTCTTTCCTAAGACCAGCGAACAATGAGCAGTATAAATGGTACTTTCTGTTCTCTTGGTAGGCAAGGAGGGCACCATGAACTGGCCGAACGCCTTGTAGAAATCCAGTATGAGCTGACTGACAGACTAGCCTTCTATCTCTGTGGCAGGAAACCAGGTGAGTGAACAGATAACAGCTCCTCGCCGCCAGTCAGGAAGGTTCTGGAAAAAAACAAGTTGGGACTCTTCTTTTTTATTACCGCCTCTGTATTAACATGTCCTTGAGAAAATTGTGAATAAGGGGTTTTATTTGAAATGATAACTGTAGAGTTTTCAGTTACATGTAAGAGATACAGAGTTGATAGAATTTTTAATTTTCAAAACTATTTTTTTCTAAAAATTTTTTAAGAATTATTTTATTTCACTTTATTTATTTATTTATTTATTTATTTATTTAAATTTGACCAAAGAGACAGAGAGAGAAAAAGAAAAAGCAAGCCACCAGGTCCGAGACTCGAACCGTGGTTGGCCATGTGGGAGTCCACCCTTAACCACCACGCCACCTGCTGGTCCCCAGAACTATTTTAGCTCTAGAGAATTAAGTGCTTCAAGAATCAGAGCATGTAACTAACCCAGAATTGAATGTATGCCATAGCCTGTGAACAACAGGGGACTAGACACTGGAAGAGCAAAACAATAACTTTTGTGGTTCATTTGAAGAATTCTGCTTCCTTTTTTACTTTTTTTTTTTTTTTTTGTTTGTGGGGGGTTTTTTCTGTGGGGCATGCACTCGCCAGGCAGACAGAGAAACAGAGACAGAAAGCGAGAAATTGCCCCGCAGAGGGGATGGCCACGCTGCAATCCCTTCTCCTCCATTCTCCTCTCGGGATCTTGGGCACTCATGCATGAGTTTTAAGCCACCAGGTCCGGGACATGAACTGTGGTCGACTACATGAGAGTCAAATGGCATAGCCATTACACTAACTGTTGGTCCCGAAGAATTTTGCTTTCTAAGGAATGAGGAAACATCTAGAAGTGACCTTTACCATTAGCCAGCTTAGTTATTTGTGATATGGAACAGGGGTCAGCAAATCATGATCTGTGGGCCTATTCTTGCCCACCACCCATTTGATCAAGCAAAGTTTCATTGCAAGGTAGCCACACCCCCGCATTTACATCTGCATATGCACAGCAGCAGCAGCAGCAGGTTAAGTTGTGACACAAGCCAGATGGCCACAAAGTTTAAAATACTGGGTTGTCAGAAAAGTAGTGATGTGTTTTTCTATGCAAAAATGCACCGTGACTTTTCCGACAACCCAATATTTTCCAGTCAGCCTTTTACAGAGAAAGTTTGTCCACCCCTGATGTGTAAGATCCATAGACAGACATACAGTGATTCTCCACCCTACTTGTACAATGTAATTAAAGAGACCTTGGGACTAGCAGATGGCATAGTGATACGTCACTGGACCTCCCCCATGGCCGACTGTGGTTCAAATGCTAGACCCAGTGGCTTGAAACACACTGGGCACATGTGCAACATGCCTAAAACCCCAAGAGGAAGCCGAAGGAGAAGGGATTGCAGCTTGGCCATCCCCCCGGAGGGTGATTTCTCACTTTCTGTCTCTGTCTCTCCAACGAGCACATGTACCCTATACAGAGATACAGGTATCGCAGTGTGCTTAGGGAAGCCCATGATGGGACCAGCAGATGACATAATGGCTATGTTACTGGATTTCCCTATAGTCAGCTGCAGTTTGAGTCCCAGACCTGGTGGACTGAAACTCATGCAGGACGCATGTGCATGCATGCCCAAGATCCCAGGAGGAAAACAGAGGAAAAGGGATTGTGGCATGGCCATCCAACCAGGGGTGTGATTTCTTGTTTTCTGCCTCTGTGTCTCTCCAATAAGCACATGAGCCTTACAATAAAAATCTCTCCCTAAAAAAGAAAAAAATGGGGCCCCAGAATGTGAACTCAAGAAGCCAAGATCTGTCCCACGTGGATTCAGTTGCACCACTGTTGTATAGAAAGAAGCTATAGTGGCTATTAATATCAAACAAAATAGGCTTCCTAGCAAGGGAAATTAGCAGAGATAGAAAGGAGTGGAAAAGAGTTTGTTAACTGAAAAAATATAACACTTCTAAATATGTATACACTTAACACAAAGCTTTAGAATTACATGAGCAGATTTTGATAGAACTGAAAAGAGAAAAGGTCAAGTACACAATTATTGTTAGAGACTCACATCCCTCTTTTAATGATAGAACTGGGAGATACAAAATCAGTAAGGACACTTACTATTGAGTCATTTTACATAGAAAAATACATCATGATTTTTCCAACAACCCAATATAACGCTCTCCATTACTCAAAACAGTGTAGTATTGGCCAACAGACTAGCACATAGAAATGACAGAAAATCCAGAAATAGACCACACAGATATGTTCACAAAGACAGTTCAGTGGAAAGAGACTAGTGTTTTCAACATATGATGCTGGGAAAATAAACATCCGTGTATAGAAAAATGAACTTGAACCAAAACTTTACAACTTATACAAAACTTAATTCAGTATGGATCATAGATCTTCATATAAAACCTGAAACTGTAGAACTTGAAGAAAACACAGGAGAAAATCTTTGTTGAATCAAATTGGTTAGCTGTAACACCAAAAATACAATCCATAAAAGAAAATACTGATTTCATCAAAACTGAAAAACTTTTGTTCTGAGAAAATTATGGTTAGGAGAATGAAAAACCACAGACGAGGAGAGAATATTTGGAAATCATATATTCAACAAAGGCCTTGTATCTAGAATATTTAAAGAATTCTTAAAACCCAACAGACAACAACAAATACTGGGCAAAGACAATATATAGATGGCAAAAAGAAAAAAAAAAAAAAAAACTCATGCGATCACAAGTTCAGTATCATTAGACTTCAGGGAGATGCAAATTAAAACCACAGTGAGGAGGGACCAGCAGTTGGTATAATGGCTACATTGCAGGACTCCCACATAGTCGACCGCAGTTGGAGTCCCAGACCTGGTAGCTTAAACTTATGCCAGGTGCGTGTGTGTGCGTGCCCAAGATCCCAAGAGGAGAATGGAGGAGAAGGGATTGCGGCATGGCCATCCCCCCTAGGGACTGATTTCTCAATTTCTGTCTCTCTGTTTCTCTCTGTCTTTCTGGTGAACGCATGTGCCTTATAGCAAAATCCTCTCCAAAAAAAAATAGAACACAGTGAGGCTCAGTCTAGAAGGTACAGTGCATAGCAACCTGGACTGCAGTGTAGGAAACCACATGGTCAACCCTTGGTTTGGTTCCATAGCCCAGTCAACCTGAAACATACCACTCACATGTGCCCAAGATCCTGATGGGCTGGGAGGGGATCCAGGCATGACCCTGTCAAGGGTGCTTCTCTTTCTCACACACGCTAGCATAAATAAAATAAACTTTAAAAAACAAACAAAAGCCACCATGAGAAACCACAGAATAACTATTTAAAAATAAACCACAAGGGTTAGCCCATGGCCTGGTTGTTACATGAGCTGGATTTCACATGACTGACTATAAAGTTCAAGTCCTGGACCTGGTGGCTTAAAAATGCCGGGTACATGTGTATGTGTACCCAGAATCCTGAAAGGAGGGAGAAATGAAGGAGAATGGATGGGAACATGACTATGCCCCTGGGGGTGCTTTCTTGCTTTCTCTGTCTCTGGTGAGCACACGTGTCCTCTGGCAAATTAAAAACAAAACTGACAAGTGCGGTGAAAGTATGGAGCAGCTATAATCTTTATGTACTGCTGGTCAGAATATAAAATAATATAGTACTCAGGGGAAAAGTCTAGAAGTATTTTACCATATTAAACATGTATTTACTGGGACCAGCAGATGGTTTAATGGTTACATAGCTGACTCCCACATGACTGACCACGGTTCAAGTCCCAGACCTAGAGACTTGAATCTCACACTGGGTGTGTGTGTGTGCATTCCCGAGGTCCCAGAAGGAGAATGGAGGAGAAGGGATTGCAGCGTGGCCATACCCCCAGGCATGATTTCTTGCTTTCTGTCTCTCTAGTGAGCACACCCACCCTATAGGAAAAAATCTCTTTTAAAAAATAAATAAATAAATAAATAAACATGTATTTGCCATATAACCCAGCAGAACCAGTCTTAGGTATTTACCCAAGAGGAATATAGCCTGACTTTTGCACAAAAGCCCCATATGTGAATACTTATAGGTACTTTGTTGGAAGGCAGATCAGTGTCCTCCAGAAGCTGGATTAGGACTGAGTCAGTAAGCATAGGAGACAGGGCGAGTCCTGTCTGGATCTTTAAAGACCAGCCGCAGCCCGAGCCCTGACTATTCTGTACCAGTTGATTAATTTGAACAAGCCACTGAAGGTCATGAAGCACCACCATCCCACACAGCAAGCTGGTAGAAGCCTGCTCTGAGCTAACTCAGCTCCCTAAGTACTCTTTCCATAGCTACAGGTCATCAGGTATACTGAGGTGGACTGACGGTAAAGATTGTGGTGAGCATTGTTCTCCTTAATAATGTCTGTACCCTTGCACCAGGAGAAAACAAGGATGTGGTCCTTACTACTGGCAATGTCTGTTCCCCCACATGACTTGTAATTATGTAAAAATATTCATGGCAAGACCTAAACTGAGGAAATAACAGCGGTGTTTCCTTACAGATCTTACCAGTGTTGATATGAACAAAACTTTGACTTGGTTTCTGTTTCAGATCACAAAAATGGACAGCACTTTATAATACCTCAAATGGCAGACAGGTAAGGACCTCGCAATGCCAGTCCCTTTTATCTGTCACTAGTGTCCTTGGTTGTGTAGTGTTGACGTGTGTTGTATTTTGTGTTTAACAAAGCCCATACATTTTTCTCTTTTATGGCTACACAACTTGGAAATAAGACGGCTGTAAGTAAACCACCATATAAAACTTAAGTTTAAAAGAGCACAAGTAACAGGTTTATTAATAAGAAAATCCTGTCAGTCATGTCACTGTTAACCAACTGTGTACTGTCTTCATGGAATACATTCACAGAGTATCTCTGTGCTGTGAGAGATTATATTCTTTGTAATAGGGTCAGCAAGCCTTTTTTTTTTTTTTTTTTTTGACAGACAGAGAGAGACATACAGACAGAAAGTGAGAAATCACCCCCCCAGGGCGGATGGTCATGCCACAATCCCTTCTCCATTCTCCTCCTGGGATCTTGGGCACGCATGCACATGCGCCCAGCGTGAATTTTAAGCCACCGGGTCCGGGACATGAACCACGGTCGACTACGTGGGAGTCCAGCGACATAGCCATTACGCTAACTGCTGGTTCCCAGCAAACCTTTTTTTTAAAATAATAATTTATTTATTTAACTTTATTTTTATTTTTTGTTACAGGGCGTGCGAGAGAGAGAGAGCGAGCGAGCGAGAGAGAGAGCAAGAGAGAGAGAGAGAGCGAGACACTGTGTAAATGAATGGGCATGTCTGTTCCATAAAATTTTATTCCTTGACACTGAAATTTGAATTTCCTTTAATTTTCACATGTTAGGAAATATTGTCCTTCGTTTTCTCCACCCAACCATTTAAAAAAATATAAAAACTAGGCTGACCCATAGCCTAGTGGTTAAGGGAGCCAGATCCCGTGGAACACCACAGTTTGAGTCTCGACCTGGTAGCTTGAAAGACATACTGAGCACATGTGCGCATGCCCAGAATCCCAACGCAATGGAGAAATGGAGGAGAGAGGCTTGTGGCATGACCATACCTGTAAGAAATGCTTTTTTCCCTCCCCTCCCTGCCCTCATTTCGCTCTGGCCAACTCCCATACCCTCTAGCAGTTAAATAAAGAAAAAATGTAAAGCCATTCTGAGCTCATGGGCTGAACAGAGAGGCAGCCATCATTTGCCAGCCCCTGGCCTGTAAGATGGGACAAATTAACTGCTGTGGGAATGAACCTTGAACCCTTAGCATTTGCAAAAGCCCTGT